>NC_059301.1:17469753-17474753 GCF_017591435.1 Portunus trituberculatus | reverse complement strand
GTAAGTAGAATAACAGTCCTCGACATTACACTTTCCTTCAACACTGACCCCTGCCTCTCCTGTTTTGTCACGTAATTTGCTTTGTGAGCGTGTGGTGTGATGTGGTGGATTTGCTTTGTTTTCGTTGTGCTGCTTTTGCCAGGAGAGGAAGGAAGGAAGGATGAGAGAGAAAGAGAGTGAGAAAGGGAGAGGATGTATGTTTGTGGCTTTTTCTTATTTTCCTTTTGCTTATCCAGTTTGTTGATCTCGCAGTTGACTTCCTGTGGTGTGATGTGGGTCTGCGGTGTTTGTCTTGTGGCAGGACTGGTGGTAGGGAGAGAGGGGTAGCACTGGTAGAAAGAGAGAGGGAGAGAGAGAGAGGGAGAGTTAGCAGGTCCTCGTGTTTCCCATCGGCCAGTAATCCAACCTTCCAATTAGCACCTCCTGCATCTCCCCTCACCCCGTAAAATCAGCCGGACTCTCTCTCTCTCTCTCTCTCTCTCTCTCTCTCCCCGCCTTCTCCTCCTCCTCCTCGTCCTCCTCCTCCCACTACTCCTTCCCTTTCCCCTCTCCCTTTCTCACTCACTCAACTCTCACTTTCAGTTCGATAATATTCTGAAAGCTGCTCCCCTCTCTTCCGCCGCTAAACACCCTCAACCCTGTCCCCTCTCCACACCAATCCTGCTAATTCTTCCACACCCTTCTGCCGCACCTCCCTACCTCCAGGCCACATCTCCCTCGCCTCTCACCACACTTCCCTCAGCCTTTATCATATCTCTTTCAGTTCATATCAATCTTCTACTGCCTTTTCTCGTTCTCCTTCTCCCTCTCTTCCTCCTCGTCCTCCTCCTCCTCCTGATCCTCCTCCTCTTCTTCTTTTTTCTCTTTCTTTTCTCTCGTCCTAGCCTTCATTTCCTTTTCCGATTACTGGTTTCCTTATGCTTCTGCTCTTTTTTGGGAGGTTTTTCGTGTTGTTGTTGTTGTTGTTGTTGTTGTTTGTGCTTTGTTTATTTCCTCTTGTTCGTCTTTCCTTCTTTTGCTTTCTTTCTTCCTTCAGTCTTTGTCTTTGGTTTTTTTCTCTTGTTCGTCATTCCTACTTTTGCTCTTTTCTTTCTCTCTTCCGTCTTTTTTCCTTTCTTTCTTTCTTTCTTTCATTCTTTCTTTCTTTCTTTCTTGTCCTCCTCCATCATTAATTCCTTGTTTTTTTCTCCTTTTTTTTCTCTCTTTCTTTTCTCTTTGTTGTTTTATTTTCTCTTAAATTTCTCTTTCATTCTTTTCTTCCTTTCTTTCGTCATTCGTTTATCTATTCATTCATTCTGCTTTTATTCTATGTTTTTTTTTTGTTTGTTTTTCATTTGACTCCTTCCTTATTCATAGCATAGTCTTTCTTATCACCACCACCACCACCAACAACAACAACACTATCATCATCATCGCCATCACCACCACCACCACCACCACCACCACCACCATCAACTAGATAATACTCGGCCTTTTGTCTCCTTCCACTTTCCATTCTTTTATCGTCTACCTTGTTTCCCTCTGTGTTCTATTTTCCTCCCTTCCTCTCTCTAAAATTCCTCAATTCTTTCCCCTCTTTTTATTCCATCCTTTTATCATATTTTCTCTTTCCTCTTCCTGTGTCTGTAAGCATTCCTCAATAGCGCTTTCCGTCACTAAGCCGCCTTCTTCCCTTCCCCTTCTGCTTCCCCTTTCCCTAGTCTCTTCCCTTTCCTCCCCTCTGTCTTTCCCTCACGTCTCGTCACAGGAGTCACAAGCAATTCCTTCCCCTCGCTCGCTCATGCATCTTCCGTGGTTGTTGTTGTTGTTGTTGTTGTTGTTTTTGTTGTTAGTGGTGGTGGTGGTGGTAGTGAGGGAGCTGTTGTTGTTGTTGTTGTTGTTGTTTTAATGGTGGTGGTGGTGGTGGTGGTGGTGGTGGTAGTGAGGGAGCTGTTGTTGTTGTTGTTGTTGTTGTTGTTGTTAATGGTGGTGGTGGTGGTGAGAGGGCTGTTGTTGTTGTCTATATTCTCATGACATGCTAAGTATTTTGTATCATTAGTTTGATGTTCTTGTTATTTTTCATGCATTTCTCTCTCTCTCTCTCTCTCTCTCTCTCTCTCTCTCTCTCTCTCTCTCTCTCTCTCTCTCTCTCTCTCTCTCTCTCTCTCTCTCTCTCTCTCTCTCTCTCTCTCTCTCTCATATTTCCCTCATACACATTGCCTCATTAGTCTCCCTCTCTCTCCCTTTCCTTGCAGGTGACCCCAAATGCTTCCCCTCATATGAAGAGTGTCTCATCTTGTTAGCGGGTCGTCTTCTCTCCTCGCTCCCCTCTCACTGTCTCCTCCTTCACCTCGTCACTCTACGCACAACCTTCCTTTCTTCCTTCCTTCCATCCTTCCTTTCTCCCGTGCGCGGCCAAATTCTTCTTGTCTTTATTAATATTTCTCTCTTGACGTGTGTATTGTTTTTTTCATTTTTTTCTAATGGAATGGTTTAATTTTACTCGTGGTTGTGTGTGTGTGTGTGTGTGTGTGTGTGTGTGTGTGTGTGTGTGTGTGTGTGTGTGTGTGTCTGTCTGTATATTTTGTCTGTCTGTCTGTCTGCCAGTCTATCTGTCTCTCTGGTGTCGGTCTATCTCTCTGTTTATGTCTGTCTGTCTGTCTGTCTGTCTGTTTGTCTGCCTGCCAGTCTATCTGTCTCTCTGGTGTCGTTCTGTCTCTCTGTTTCTGTCTGTTTCTCTCTCTCTCTGTCTCTCTCTCTCTCTCTCTCTCTCTCTCTCTCTCTCTCTCTCTCTCTCTCTCTCTCTCTCTCTCTCTCTCTCTCTCTCTCTCTCTCTCTCTCTCTCTCTCTCTCTCTCTCTCTCTCTCTCTCTCTCTCTCTCTCTCTCTCTCCATGTCTCAGGTGTTTGTGATGATTAATATACTTCCGTCTTTAATCAAATAAACAATTATATCTCGTCTGACACATTGCTACTTTTCCTCATCATTAGTTCCACACAGATCATTGGCTATAAAATGGATAAGATTACTCAGTACATGTATATATATATCTGTCTGCCTTGCCATTCGGTGCTTGATATTTCAGGGGTTGTATCGTGTGTTGTCTTTCCATTGCCAAGTCACGTTCTTCCTCTCCGTAGCCCATTGAAAGGACCATGCAGTGTGAAGTTACTGTAGTTTTGTCCTAAGCATTCAGTCAACTCCTTCAATACCAGGCCGTGTTTTCATATTTATTCTTCTTACTATTTGGCGATTCTATACAGCTTCAGGAACTGACGTGGAGATTAAAATAGTGAAGATTCTGACCATTAATCTTCTGACCTCTATAGAGCCTTCCCAATGTCAATACAATTGTCTAATCACACCTAAAATTCAAGGTGAAAATGCGTTCCAGTACTGAAGGGGTTAAGAGGCTCCGACACTCCCGTACTAAGTGTGCTATTAAACCATCTGTGATATTGATATTAAGAGAGAGAGAGAGAGAGAGAGAGAGAGAGAGAGAGAGAGAGAGAGAAGGGGGGAGTAGGTTGTTTGTATACTGGTTCGTGCTATATTCACATTGGAGATCAGACAGGAGGAGCTTGTGTCTCGTTGCTGGTTGTTTGCTTACGCTGTGATCATGTAGTGGTGGTGGTGGTGGTGGTGGTGGTGGTGGTGGAGAAAGTGGTGGTGGCGGGGCAAGGTGGCACCAATTACAGCTTCTCGTTCTTGATCCCAGAAGTATTTTCCCTTTCATATTTCACGTTTGGCTCTCCTCTGTATTTTGTCCCTCGGCTGCAGTTACTTCCTCTGCTCGGGGAAGGAGAAAGCTTTAATGGCCTTCTGAAATGTGTTCCACTTGCCTAGCCTTGCCTACACACACACACACACACACACACACACACACACACACACACACACACACACACACACACACACACACACACACACACACACACACACACACACACACAGACACCTCTCTCTCTCTCTCGTCATACACTCGTCAGACTTTTTTTTCTGCTCGAAGTCATGCATGCGAGTCGCTTCATTATCATCATCATCATTATGTTTTCCTTACGTTGCACTTATCATACCGTAATGCACGTCTCTCTTTATATGTCTCAGCTTAAAAAAAAAACGAGCTTACATCTGCGACATATCAGGTAATCAGGTCATCTTAATTTTAGTATAGTGCTCCGTGACAGGTGATTATCAATAGCGTAATAATCTTGACCTCCTTGAAGGTACATTTCTGACGTTACAAGACCAGGCGAGTGAAGACATTTTTCCTTCTTATATTCCTGTAAACCTATGTGAGTGAGGCGGGATGGGAAAGAGAGAGAGAGAGAGAGAGAGAGAGAGAGAGAGAGAGAGAGAGAGAAGTGACGCCGTACTCGTATTAATCACGAGGACCAGACGGCTGGGATCCCTCGCCTCGTCTCTCGCGCCAAATTGCTGGATTTGCTGCTAACTAAGCGGCCACGCAAAGCCAGCAGGTGTGACACAAGTGAGCGAGCGAGCTAGATGTTTGTCGGACACGCAGTTAACGAAGCAGACAGCAGAGCGATCAGCGGGGAAAGCGAAGAGAGAGGGAAAGAGGATAAAGGATGGAAGACGATGGAACAGAATGGAAGTCTTAAAGCCAAATGTGTGGAGGGAGGGAGAAGGAGGAGGAGAAGTAGGGGAGTGTAAATATGTGGAGGATGGAAGGAAGCAAGGGAAGAGGGATATGTGGAGGAAGGAAAGGATGGAAATTAGAGTGGAGTGTGTGTGCTGGGAGGAAGTGAGAGGGAAGCGTGTGTGTGTGTGTGTGTGTGTGTGTGTGTGTGTGTGTGTGTGTCAGTATGGTGAGGGCAGGAGGAAGATGGAAGGTGACGTTAGCAAGGGTGGGGAAGGAAGGCGGTCAAGGAACAAGATGAAAGCTGAGATGAAAAAAAATAAATAAATAAATAGAAAAATAATAAAAAAAGCTTGCCTCCTCGTCCCATCACTCAGGTGTTAGTTGACCAGGTGAATAATGGACGAAGGGGGAAATTTTCT
>NC_059301.1:17462253-17464753 GCF_017591435.1 Portunus trituberculatus | reverse complement strand
TTCACTTTGTTGCTATCTATTCATTTCCACCTCATCTCACTCACCCGTGCTTTACTTTCGGGAGTTTATTTCAGGGTATCACTTCAGAGGCACCTCAGCGAATCTCTCTTACAGTCCATCACAGCGCCTCATTTCAGCTTCACTTCGGTTCATTTTAGCACGTCATCTCTCCTGTACCATCCGCACCACTGCACATTAGGAAAAAAAATTAATACTGTATATGAATAAGTAAAATAAAGAAGCCAACGTGCGTGTCTTGCTGAGGAACGTTAATGTATCGAGGAGGAAAGTTTATGATACAGGAAAGAGTGAAGAAATATTGTAATAACTCTTTCTC
This sequence comes from Portunus trituberculatus, assembly GCF_017591435.1. Lineage (NCBI taxonomy): Eukaryota > Metazoa > Arthropoda > Malacostraca > Decapoda > Portunidae > Portunus > Portunus trituberculatus. The sequence continues at coordinate 17,464,416 of NC_059301.1, read as the reverse complement.
TTCCCCGACATAACACCACTGCATATTAATGAAATGGTCCTGCTGTAATATCGCCAGTGATGAACGTAAAAAAAAAAAGAGGGAAAACAAAGAAAAAAATATGATAAAACAAATGAAAAAAAAGAGAAATAAATAGGAATGCTTCAGAAGTCCAATATCCAGAAAGGAGAGAGGAAAAAATAGAAAAAATAATAATAAAAAAAAAGAACTGAGAAAATTCGTGCGATCCAACACCAAAGAAAAAGCGTGAGCCGTAATTAAGCGAATCCCTGAGCCGCTGGAACCACTCACTACCTGACGAGCCATTTTTCCGAGGTGGGGCGAGGATACCTGGCGTGCTCCTCATTGATTACCTGTTGGCATCCCGGCGCCACATATTTGGACATCTTTTGGACAAGGTCTTTGTAATGACGCCTTCACTGTCTCTGTCTGCAGGGGAGTGTTGGGAGGAGCAGCAGGGGAGAGAAGGGTAGGGTGATGGGAGGGATTGTACAAGGAGGGAGGAAAGAATATAAGAACATACGGTGAATTGTGAGAAAATACTAGGCCTACATGTGGCAGTCTTTGTTGTTGTTGTTGTTGTTGTTGTTAGTAATGGTCGTGTTCATGGTTTTACATTCGAATGATAATATTCTAGGGAGTAAGTGAAAAACAAAAAGAAGTAAAATGAAGAAATAATGAGTATATAATGGTTGAGAGAGAGAGAGAGAGAGAGAGAGAGAGAGAGAGAGAGAGAGAGAGAGAGAGAGAGACCCTAAACAAAACTCTCAGGGCTGCATTTCGTATAACACTTTTCCCACGCGTTATCGTCCCATAGACAGCTTATTTAGTAACCCACCTTAATGGTCTCCTCTTTGTCTCCCGCCTCAGCCTGGGAGGACGACGCCGCCGCCTCTGTGTTGCGCCAAAGAGATAACATTCGTGGGACCCTCGCCTGGAGACACAATGAAGGGGTCGGCGTCTGTGTGTGTGTGTGTGTGTGTGTGTGTGTGTGTGTGTGTGTGTGTGTGTGTGTGTGTGTGCGTGGTAGGCGGGTAGGTGTGTGGGTGGGTGGGAAAGAGCAGTGGGTGCAGCGACATATCTCAGGGTGGTTTGGAATTGCTATTATGAAGTAGTTGTCTTTGTGTCCTAAGATGGAGGAGCCTTTCCCGTCTGCCACTCTAACAATGTTCGCCTCTATTCACCTTCCCACCTCACCACTAGTCTGTTTCTCACACCACAGTCCCCGTTCCCTCCCTCCTCCACCCTTCCACACCCCTGCCAAAGCCGCCACCACACCAACAACACTACCACCCACGAAGAGGTGTTTACGAGGAGCGCCATTATTATCACCACCACCACCAGCGGCTCGCAAACTCCGGTGGACTCATCCTTTGACGTGACTCGTTCATGCATATTCACCAGAAGCTAATGTGGTGCGAGAGTAGCATTAGGAAAATGTGTAGTTAGTGATGCGTTAGTGTGTTATGGGATGTTAGAGTATCAATTGGTGTTGGTGGTTGGATGCTGAGACACTGGCGAAATACAGCGGTGGTGTGTGCTGGCGTGGAGGGAAGAGGGGGAGGACGCGACGCATGCCATACAAAGAGGGATGGAGGCCGCCAAGTAGTGTAAATAATTGTATTGACCTTCTTTCCCGGCACCCACCAGTTGCCTCTCGACCCAGTTTTCGCTCAAAATATCGACCTTTTTGTTATCTCGACCTGATGGAGGGAGAGGGAGAAAGTAACTGCCGAGTTTCGCCAGAGGGAATGTGTTGCCTTCCCTACCGTCTTCACCATCTCCTTCTTCGCCTTCGCTTTCGCTGCCATCGTTATTATCGCTGATGTTTGCAGGATAGTAAAGCCCTTAGGAGGAAATATCTCAAGCAATGCAATCCAGTGGTAGCTGTACTCGATGTGACAATACGCCGGGGTAAGCAGCTGGCGAACACACGTCCCGTAACGATTTGAAAAAGAAAATCAATATGAAGTGGGGCAGACGGCAATGAGGAAGGGAGGGAAGCAAGGCACGATTCAGTAACTTATCACTACTGGCAAGACAAAACGGCGCTTATTGAAATGACGTGCGTAAAATAAGGAACAGTTCTGATGTACGGTAGAGCCAATGAAAGACCACTATAAATATGAATAATGGTAATAAAATAATGATAGTGATGATGAT
>NC_059301.1:17454753-17457253 GCF_017591435.1 Portunus trituberculatus | reverse complement strand
GATGATGACGGAGGCGAGGGACGGCGGCGAGCCCCGGATGCTGGGTCCTGCAGGCCGTGCCGACACGCCGCTACTCTGATCGCCGCCATCAGTTCAGACTCCAGGCCATCACGCGGGACGGAGGAATACATGCAGGTATATAGTGACAAATATAACAATAAAACATTGCGGCATTGATAAAGGTAGTGGAGAGTCTAGTATGATTAGTTGGAGATCTCAGCGGTATTGTGTGGCAGGGAGCAATGCCCTGCCCTCTTCCTCTTCCTCTGCTGGGCGGAAAGATGGAGGGGAGGCGGAAGGAAGTCGCGCGAGGTGGCAGTGTTGCGTGTCCCCGGGCGGCCTGACAGCTGTGTTGACCTGCCGTGCTGACCCTGTTGCCTTCAGCTGTCTTTCCTACACCAACACGTCTGCTCTTGTTCCCCGCCCTCAGCTAAGTGGAGCCATATGGATGCACGACCACGGCAGCCTGATTGCAGGATCCAAATTATTCATATTTATACAACACAAATCGTGTTTGTGGGCCTTGCATATCTGGTGAATGCAAGAAGAGTCAAACATGGTGTTGGTGTTTCATATTTAGTTATACAGAAGGGATCAGTGGCGGTGTGGTCGTGGGAGATACCGTGGTGTGCATACTGTGCCTCACTCACAGGACTGGGCACCAACTGCAACTGCACCTGAGCTGAAACTATATCTTTTATTGCATAACAACTATGTTGAGGTGTTTCTCTCAGATCAGTATTCGCTGCAACGCAAGAATGAATTTTGTTTGTTGCAAAAGAAAAAAAAAGTCATTATCCTGCTGGCCGCTGTGATGTCAACGTGTCGGTAGCGGACTGTGTTCTGTGATAAAAGAAGGCAGATTGCATTCATATTTATATTCTGTCTGTTTGGTATCGTCAATATAAATATGAGGCAGCCCACCTGAGATCAACAACAAATTTAATTATTCATCAGCCACTATTTTCTGTTCTCTATTTCTCCAACACCGAGCGACACGAACCGTCACTGACAGGAATACAGCGTTAAGCCATCTTTGGTGTAAAAATATAAAAATATGCTCGTCAAACATGCTCAGAGTTTTACGAGGACTGATCTGAAGAATTTGAATATTCCCGCGCTGGGGGTGAAAGAGCAGCCAACCTCATGCCCGGAGAGAAGTGGTGTACAAAATAACGAATGAATATGCAGCGCCTCACACACACACACAAACTAACTGCAGGCTTATTCAGTTAGAAATTCCACCAACAGTTCAGTGAGAGAGAAAAGTTATGTGTGGTAATTGTTGTACACCTTTAGTCACTGGCAGGATTTAGAACACTGGACTGACGTGGCGTGACTCGTGAGGCGCAGACGCAGTGCCGGTGAGTGCCTTGACGAGGATGGAGTGGTGCGTTGAGGTCCGAGTTCCGAGAAGCCGGCATGAAGAATAGGAAGATAGGCGATGTTGGTAAGGGTTTCCATTTATCACAGTGACGGTGGAGGTCGGGGGCGGTGGTTAGGACTATGCTGAGTTAGGAAAGGAGGCTGTACGGGCAATATTAATTTAGGTATATGTGTAAAATGAGCTTCATATTCCCCTGATGTGTCCATGTTCGTCCGTATCGTTAGTGTTCCCTCACCCCACTCACCACCAAGTTACTCTGGCAATAACCTACTGATTTATTGTTGTAATTAAGCACATGTGATTATTATGAGAACCCCCATTACCTATGAACTACCATGAAATACCCAAACCCTTCAGTACCAGGACGCGTTTTCATATTCATTGTCTTTACTATTTGGCAACTTTATACAGCTTCAGAAATTTGTGGTGATTGAAATAGTGAAGACTCTGGCCATTAATCTTCTGACCTCCATAGATTCATTATGTAAACAAAATGGTCGGTAAATATGCAGTTTCAACCAATATACCCTATCTTATATTTCTTTTTCCCTATGTCAAACAAGCTTGGGGACCTCCTGGGATAGCGGGGTTTTAACCTAACCTAACCTAACCCCATTTTCCGTTAGGGTAAAATGGGGTTAAAAATGCTCCTAGAAATGTGATCTAGACCGTGAGAATGTGTATAGTTACATGTGGTGTATTGGTTGAAACTGCAATAATTCCAAATGGTATAATCACACCCAAAACTCATGGTAAAAATGCGTCCCCAGTACTGAAGTAGTTAATAGCCTTAAACTGCTAACAACGTGAATCACTGGAGTAGCAACCATCACCCTGGCTCGTGACCCACTCTAGGGCTGCTTCCCCACCCCACCTCCCTCCAAAACCAAGGCTGCTTACCGAAAACAAGGGACAAGTGTGGCGGCTGATCCCTTGACCCGGAGTGAGGTCGGGGAGGGATCAGGTCAGTGGCATAACGGAAGGGAAGATGGAGGGACAATAGTGGCAGTGGGAGGGAGGGAGAGATTAGGTCGAGTAGTAACGGAATGTATTTGCGTATAGGCATAGTGCGCGCGCCCACAGCTGTGACATGGGAGTTGTGTCAATGTGTGT
>NC_059301.1:17444753-17449753 GCF_017591435.1 Portunus trituberculatus | reverse complement strand
GTGATGTGAAAGAACCATATGAGACAGAAATGGGTAGATGGGTTGACAGTGACTGGAGTGACGGATTGTGATTGACGTGTGTGTCGTGCTAGGGAATGGAGTGTGTGTGTGTGTGTGTGTGTGTGTGTGTGTGTGTGTGTGTAAGGGAGGGAGGGGGATGACAGACGCAGCGGGTGGGGCTGGAGTGGGGTGGACTCCATGAGGGGACAAACAACGGTTATGGATCGATATATATTTCAGCAGTGGCCGGGGGGAGGGAAGGCTTAGCGGGGGAAAACAGGGGGATGAAAGGGGACAAGAGGAAAGGGGAAGGGGACAGCCTGCCTGGGTGACAACTGCGCTCCCTTCGCTGCCCTGCGTTACCCCTCGCTCACCCTTCCCTCTTCTACTTGAGTACCCCATCGCCCCCTCGCCTCATTGCCCCTTGGTTATGACATTAGACACTCGCCGTCACGCCTTGCCTCCCCCGCGCGCTGCAGTCTCCGTATCCTCCCTATCTTTCACTGCCGTCAGATCAAGCTGTTTATTTCGCTGTTATACTTGTTGAACTGCGAGTGTGGTGAAGCGATGGACTTTTATTGTAGTCAGTTTTATTAGTTTTTTTTAATTCCATTTTATTCTGCTTATTTTCTTTTTTCCAGGAAGGAGTTCATGGTCGTGTGTGTCCATGTAGGTCTCGTTGCCGTGAAGGAACATTATTTTGCACTCAGTTTGGTAAGAGGTAAGCAAGCCAATTTTCTCTCTCTCTCTCTCTCTCTCTCTCTCTCTCTCTGTCTCGTCTTTGCAGTGCGTTGCGTCAAGGTCACCCTCAACACTTGAAGCTTCACATTATTCTAGTGTAACTGAAAATGAGCGGTTTCTCTGGTCATTCTGATATATCGAAAGCAAAAGATGTTTCAGTTTGTATATATCAGTGAGTAGCCTGCAGTAGTGTAGCATGTCCATGGGGAGGATATCCATTAAGTATTCATATTATAACAAAGCGAAATTATTAATGTCCCTCGGAAAAAGAAACTACGCTATGTATAACTTTTCTTCAGATGTTCTAAGTGACGTTTTGATATTCTGCGTTTCGTGGTGTTTCACTAACACGAGAACAAAATGGTGGAGAATCCCTGAGGAGGAGGCTTGTGGCTGTCACTGCTGGTGTCTCTTCCCTACTTTTATTATTGGTGCGATTTTTTTCAACTTGTTTTATATAGATGTGCACGAAATTTTTGCACATTTTTGCTTTATTTTCATGCACAGCAATGCCACATAGATTGAATGAAATGACTGCACGCTCACAAACTCATTAATGCGAAGAGAAGTAAACAAGATAAATTCAGAAACACTGCTGAGGGATTTTCTTTTTTCGTACTCCCTTGTCAACAATATTTTGCGTGTACATGTGGCCCGCGTGGCGTCGTAGTGGTGGTAGTTGCGGTGGTGGTGGGGGTAGTGGTGGGGTCTGAAAACGTGTCCATGTGCTAGTGGTCTTTGTGAGAAAGGGAATCTCGTCCCTCATGTTCCGGATACAAATGAGGAAGTGCCTTGAGCCGCCACACCTGTATGGCGGGCGGTGCTGTGCAGGGTCACTGGGTTTGGCTAATAGTATTTAATCCCCCAATGGCTGCGTAACCACCACCGCTGAATAAACCGTTAGTTACGGGCATGATAAGGACGATTGTTTTTAATTGGTGCTATTATTCTTAAGTATTGCATGTATTTCATCTATTTAATTTGTTTATTTAATGGGAGGAGTTGGGGATGGGGACTGTGCGCCGTCTACTTAGTTTCCCTCGTGAATATTTCTGTGTAATCACCCTCCCTCCCCCACCACTCTCTCCCTTCCTTGGGAGCGTCACGCGGCCCCACGTGGGCAAGTGTACGGCGCACCTGTGAAAGGGAGAGGCACCACCTGTGCTGACCTCCACCGCTTCACAAAGGTCACAGATGCGCCACACAGATACGGCGGTGGTGTGATGCTGGCCGGTATGGGAGGCAGGGTGTGGCGCGCCGGTGTAGTCTGAAAGATGGAGATGCATACTGAAGGTATTTAAGATCTGCAGTCTTTGATGGGGATGACTGCGGAAGTTATGATGATGAAAGCTCAGGGAATCGGGAGGCTGACGCAGAGGACGGGAATGAGACTCTTGTGAGGTGTGTCGTGTTGCGGAAGGCACATACACATTAATTAGAGTATAATTACAGTACACCTCAAGGATATAATCATGTACCTGGATACTGAGGATCTGAAGGACATCCAGAAGCTTGTTTGCTTTATTTCTAGACAAACGTTACCATTTTCTTAGCGCCCAATGAGGAAGAAATCAGGAAAAAAAAAAAAAACTCACCACTCCCCTTCCGAGTGATGGAGTAGTGCGTGGCAGTGATGAGTGACTGTGTGGCCTGTAACGTCACTGTCTGGAGAGAAAGAAAAGTGCAGTGAGTCATTGAGAGAGAGAGAGAGAGAGAGAGAGAGAGAGAGAGAGAGAGAGAGAGAGAGAGAGAGAATATGACACCTTGATTGGCTGACTGACTGACTGATTGGTTGACTGATTGATTGACTGATTGATTGAGTTCCTTCGCATCAATGAGGTCTTATGGCGCCGCAGGAAGGTCTAATATATAAAAACAGGATCTCGTGGACTAAACCTTGGCATGATTAAGACACGTGGTACACCATTTCGCTTATTTAATCTGTTTGCGTATTCATTTTTTTTTTTTTTGTCATTTCATTTTATTAATTTTTTTTTTATTTTGCTTATGCTTTCTATAGTATATTGAGTTCACTATTTTTTTTTTTACCTTTCTTCCCATCATATTCTCTCTCTCTCTCTCTCTCTCTCTCTCTCTCTCTCTCTCTCTCTCTCTCTCTCTCTCTCTCTCTGTTTTATCCATGCATTCTTAGGATTCGACAACTAACAAATGTCTCAATGTGCATTAAAGCATGTGTGTGTGTGTGTGTGTGTGTGTGTGTGTGTGTGTGTGTGTGTGTGTGTGTGTGTGTGCGTGTGCGTGCGTGTGCGTGCACACACACACACACACACACACACACACACACACACACACACACACACACACACACACTTATGAAAACAACAGCGAGAAAGAAAGGCAGTGAAAAATGACGAGGGCAATGGTGTAGTGGGTTGTTTGTGCGAATAGGGAGCAGCCAAACCCAGCGCCACACACTGACACACTCCTCCCACACCACGACATGACACAACACAGACATTGTTGGCGGGGCGGCACTGTTCACCACCTGCCATCGCACCACACAAAGGAAGAGCAAAGGGAGAGAAGAAAAGAAAGATGGAGAGAGAAAGAGAAGGAAAAGGAGGGAACGAAAGCCAGAAAGCCTTAACGTGTGATTAATAATGTTCACCTCCCATTCATTAATTATACTTGACAGCTTCTCCTTCCTCCAGACACAGCTGAGGGTATGAGTAAGGCGTGTATGGGCAGTGATGGGTAGCTTATGGATGTATACGCCTTAGGATCTCGTTGCCTTGTGATTTCTGTTGCGTTTCCCATTTTTTTTATTTTCTTTTTCTCGTTTATTTTTTTCGTCTACTTCTAAAACCTTCTCACCGATTGAGTCATAGTGCGCTGTTCTCAAGTTACAGGTAAGGAAATGTAGGCAGGCTGTTCTTGCTTGTTTATTTATTTATTTATTTATATATCTTTATTTATTTACTCGTAATTCTGGTGCCTCAGTCTTTATGGGTTGATTCTTTGGATGTGATTGCAGTACCACTTAGATTATGATTTCCTTGCTTGATTAGGTGAAATTTTTCATTTATGTTTCATTCATATTAGTTTTTTTTATTCTCTATTCATTTGTATTGTTTATTGATTTTGAAGAAATGATTGTAAAAATATATTGTTTAGTTTATTTTCGCTGAAGCAAAAATAATATATAATTTTCTTTTTCGTTTACTTGACTTTATTCAAGAGGGAAGTTTCAAAACCTCTGTCCCTATCCTTTATCTAATTCTATCGGCTCTGTAAGGAGACTGGCAACTGAGTGGGCTTTTTTTCTTTATATTTTTGTTGCCCTTGGCCAGTCTTCCCTTCATTCATAAACAAAAAGATGATTTTTTTCAATTATTTATCTGGTGCAGCCTTGATTGAGTAAAACAGCTTCCTTGTCGAACCGGACAGGCTGAAACATCTAAGCAATATTTTTCCTTTCACTCACATGATCGGATAACTTCATCACTTGTTTTTTTTTACGAGACATGTATTCGGCACCCATTCAGTGTGTCTGCAAATGTGCTGTGTATTAACATTCACGTATATTGCTTAACCCCTTCAATAATAAGAAACATTTTTGCATTGAGGTTTGTATACGAGTGGACCATTTTATTGACGTTAGGAAGGATCTATGGAGATCAGAAGATTAATGGTCACAGTCTTTACTATTCTAATCCCCAACGTAAGTTTCTTAAGCTGTATAAAAGCACCAACTAGTAACGAAAAAGAATATGGCAACGCGTCATGGTACTTGAAGGGGTTAATTAAGGAATGAAGCACAGGGGCGGCATGTTGGCCACACACTGCTAAGAAGAACCATGAATACATCCCACTACACATTCCCCACACAGAATGTACTTTGAAATTCTTTGGCCTCTCATAATGACTAGTTTCTAAGGCCACAGAGGTGATTAGTTTATTTCTCATATAATTTTGCTATTGATGAAGTAGAATCCTTGTTCATCAATCACCAGAATCATGAAAGCAACCTTGAAAAAGAGCCCAATAATTTGTACTAATGTTTAGGAAAAGATGACTCAAAATGCTTCAGAATGTGGTCTTGAATGCGATGCTATTCCAATATTAGAACGTTAGGTATCTTGTATAAGAAGGAATTTACTCAAGAACGACTGACTAAGTATCTTCCGTTATTAATTAATTCTCTCTCTCTCTCTCTCTCTCTCTCTCTCTCTCTCTCTCTCTCTCTCTCTCTCTCTCTCTCTCTCTCTCTCTCTCTCTCTCTCAAAAGCATGGAAGAA
>NC_059301.1:17437253-17439753 GCF_017591435.1 Portunus trituberculatus | reverse complement strand
TGTTGGTATTGCTGTTCTTGTTCTTTTTTCTTTTCATTCTTTTCATTCTTTTGTTTTTCCAAAATGGTTTGATTTGGTGGTGGTGGTGGTGGTGGTGGTGGTGGTGGTGGTGATGATTCATTTCCATCACTTCACTTTCGCTCCTTTACATTATTTCATCATATACTTTTAATCCCCCCATCTCTCTCTCTCTCTCTCTCTCTCTCTCTCTCTCTCTCTCTCTCTCTCTCTCTCTCTCTCTCTCTCTCTCTCTCTCTCTCTCTCTCTCTCTCTCTCTCTCTCTCTCTCTCTCTCTCTCTCTCTCTCTCTCTCTCTCTCTCTCTCTCTCTCTCTCTCTCTCTCGTAAAATATAATCTCTTTCTTCTAATGTCTAATGGAAGTTGAGTCTCGTCACCGATACTATATTTATTTCTATTCGTCTTTTTTCATTCTTTTCTGCCTCACGTAGTTTTCTTTCAGTTCTTAGTTAATATGCTCAGCCATCTCTGTAATATTCAGTCTAATTAATATTCCAGTGTGTGTAATACTCTATTTCTTTATGCCTTTCACAAATATTCTTTTTTTTTCTTCTCTTTCTTCTCATTATTCAACTCTGCTGTCGTCTTTTCGTCTATTTTTTTTATCTTTTCATTTTTTGTTTCTACTCCGAAGTTGTTTGTAGTTTGCCTTCATCATTTCATTGAATATTCGATGTATAATAATCGTCTTTCTTCTCCCTTTTTAGAAAGTTTTTTTTTTCTTCTTATTCTTGTATCTTAGGGAAGACTTTTCGTGTTTTTTCATATTCAGTTTTTGTTTTAAGTGTACATATTTTAGTCTGGCTTTACTTGTCACTGCCCGCTCCCACCTCTAAAATATGGTCTTAATATTTCATTATGTAACTCTCTCTCTCTCTCTCTCTCTCTCTCTCTCTCTCTCTCTCTCTCTCTCTCTCTCTCTCTCTCTTATCTTTTGTGAGTTTTTTTTTTCATATTCTTACTTCAGTGTGTCTTTCCTTATCACCGCCCACGCCCGCCCACCTCCTTCCACCACTAATCCCCACGAAGACCGGGCAAGACAGCAGTGGCATTACATTTTTCATGGGAATCTTGGTTCCGGACGCCGCAGCTCCCTCGAGGCCGCACTCCTCAAAAATGTTAAAAGATGTGAGCACAAGATGAGCGCAAACATTTTAAAAGCGGTTCCTCCCAAAGCCGCCGGAAGCTGCTTATCAGCCGACCCCCATTTTCACGCGTTCTGATAAAAGGCGAGTGATGTTTCTTTGATTCCCGATCTGATTCTTTACTTAACTGCTTACTCCTGACGATTCTGTGGTGGTCTTCGATCGCTCAGTACTTGGTGATGCTGTAGGCGAGACTTGACAACGAGAGGATGGTGAATATACTTTCCTGTCGCTTAAAAGTGAAGTTTTTTTCCTTGATGAGCATGAGTGAGCATTACGGAGCATCGCGGCTGACTGTAGCCTTGGGCCCGGCCGCCTTCTCAATCCCTCCCAATCCTCTTTCTTGATCGTCACATTTTTACAGAAGGTGCGCACGAGAGGGGCGGGGGCCGGGGAGCTGCCAGGGGATGGAGACGTGGTTGTATCCGATTTGCTGGAAAACTTTCATACACTGCGGGTAGGAATTGTTGCGTAGGAAAAACATAAATACTCCAGGTGTTTTTTTCCCTCCCTCTTCCCCCGGGCGACTAGCAAGAGGATTAATTATGCTCCTCCCTCTTCTGCGGGAGAGAGAGAACGAGCGGCGGACTGTCACCTTGTCTCTGTCTCCGTGTCACACCACCATGGCCCCCGTCTTCCCCTGTCTGCTGTGTGGAGTGCGGCGGGTTGAAGAGAGGCTGGTGTGCCGGGGCTTTAGATTCTCTTCAAGGAGGAGTCCTGAACGCTTCGTCACTACTACTACTACTACTACTACTACTACTACTACTACTACTACTACTACTACTACTACTACTACTACTACTACTACTACTACTACTACTACTACTACTAAAGAATACCTCCACCCCATGTTTATTGATGCGTCAATTAGGGCTCCACTACTTGGAGGTCATTAGCCCCAACTCTCGCTAATGACTGTGGCATCCAACCATATCTAATACTCTATAATATAAACATTAGTTGTTAGCTATAAATTCACTCTACCTCTACTCTATCTACTCTTATGCCACTCTCCACCACTGTAGCCTCGCAGTCAAGGCCACTTAAATCTGCAGGTATGGGAGTGGAATGCCTTGTCCCCCTGAGACACAGGAGGGCTGATCTGAGGAGGGAGAATGAAAGACGGCACCTCATCCATGCGACGACATGGCTCCTTGGCTGGTGCTTCTTTTCTGCCATTAGGTCGGCTAGTCTTGAGTAGAAGCACTGAGCCTTGGAGCCCATCCCGCCAGATGTGGTGAAGACCAGAGGTGTGAAGCTGCCCTGGTCAACGTGTTGGATTCTCTCCCATACGCTCGGATCTTCTCCTGCTCATTCTTGCGGTGGGCGGCCTCCAGG
>NC_059301.1:17419753-17424753 GCF_017591435.1 Portunus trituberculatus | reverse complement strand
GATAAGGCACTCATTCATCTGGAAATACTGCCCCAGGATTTTTGGCAGTATTCAGCATCATGGTACATTTTCGCTTATCAGTTTTGTTTCTCCACCTACGTTCTTGCAATATTCCTTTACGCCCTTACCAAGAAACCTGCCGGTCTTCCATGAGATATATTGATGCAAACATTGGAAAGGTAAAAGTAGAGAATATTGATAACAAGGTATCAATTAAAGTCTTTCACCATTTCCATGTTTTGCTTGGTTTTAAATCAAGTCACTAGTGAGTTGCAGATAAAGTGTGTGTGTGTGTGTGTGTGAGAGAGAGAGTGAGAGAGAGAGTGAGAGAGAGAGTGAGAGTGAGTGAGTGAGTGTGTGTGTGTGTGTGTGTGTTTCACTGTTTGATCTGCTGCAGTCTCTGACGAGACAGCCAGACGTTACCCTACGGAACGAGCTCAGCGCTCATTATTTCCGATCTTCGGATAGGCCTGAGACCAGGCACACACCACACACCGGGACAACAAAGTCACAACTCCTCGATTTACATCCCGTACCTACTCACTGCTAGGTGAACATGGGCTACACGTGAAAGGAGAGACACCCAAATATCTCCACCCGGCCGGGGAATCGAACCCCGGTCCTCTGGCTTGTGAAGCCAGCGCTCTAACCACTGAGCTACCGGGTGTGTGTGTGTGTGTGTGTGTCATGTTGCCATAAGAAGCTCTGGATGTTATTTTCTGTTCAGTTTTCACTGAAAATTCTGCACGCAATTAATTTGTATGATGTGTGGAGACAGACAATAATACTGTTGTGGTAATGTTTCTGGTTTGTTTCATGGGTATGCAAGAGCTGTTTTAATTAAAGGGATTTCCTTTTTTTTTTCTCTAAAGAGAGAAGGCATCTAGAATATAATCATAATTGTGTACGCTTTCGTGGCTTGAAAGAAGAAAATACACAAGTGTTTGTGTGTCATTGTTTGTTATACCTCAGAGCTCTTAAATGTTACCTTCCAAGCCAAACCAATGTTTACACATGATGCATAAAAAACAAACACGTATATAGTAATTGTCATTAATTTATTTTAATGGACAGTCTTCTCCAGTAGCTTGCATAAAGACATTAATAATTGTGACGTCATCTCTTGGTGAAACTGAAATGGTGTACGAAACCTTGCCTTCACTTTCCATTAATGCTGAGCCGCCGCCCGCACCGCGCCTTTGTGAGAAGACTGAGCCACTTTAGAGAAGGTGAGCGTTTTAATCACTGCAATACCTTCACCAAATGTATTAGCTGTATTACTGGGAATGTTTTTACGATGTTGCCAGCCATTGCACGTTACTGTCTCTACCTTGAAACATTTACTTACAGCCAATAATGGTATACATTCTTTTAGACAGATTTTACGTTGATGGCTGGCCTTTAAGAAACAGAAGCTTTTAGGAAATAGAAAAGAAGAAAAAATTGGTTTGGAACAACAGTGGTGTAAGGACTCACCAGGACACTGACTCCAAGGTATAGTTAGTAAGTCGCTTTTGTTTCAGTGACTAAATTCGCAACTCTCGTCACATAACTTGATAAAATAGGCACAAGTTTGTGTGTGTGTGTGTGTGTGTGTGTGTGTGTGTGTGTGTGTGTGTGTGTGTGTGTGTGTGTGTGTGTGTGTGTGTGTGTGTGTGTGTGTGTGTGTGTGTGTGTGTGTGCGTGTGTGTGCGTGTGTGTGTGTGTGCGCGTGTGTGTCCGTGTGTGCGTGTGTGCGCGCAATTCACCACGGTCGTCTGCTAGTCACCTATCCAGCCTCCCCCATTATGGAGTGAGCTCAGAGCTCATAGACTGATCTTCGGGTAGGACTGAGGCCACAACACACTGCAAACACCGGGAAAGCGAGGCCACAATCCCTCCAATTACATTCCGTACCTACTTGCTGCTAGGTGAACAGGAGCTTGCCCATTTGCCTCGCCGCGCCCGGGACTGGAACCTGGGCCTCTTCGGTTATGAGCCGAGTGTACTAACCACTATACATCGCGGTGTGTGTGTGTGTGTGTGTGTGTGTGTGTGTGTGTGTGTGTGTGTGTGTGTGTGTGTGTGTGTGTGTGTGTGTGTGTGTGTGTGTGTGTGTGTGTGTGTGTGTGTGTGTGTGTGTGTGTGTGTGTGTGTGTGTGTGTGTGTGTGTGTGTGTGTGTGTACCTAATATCTAGCGCTATATATTAATTTGAATACGTCTTTCACTAATAACCATCAATTACTTAAAAATTTCTAAGAACACTGCTGACATCATCTATCCTGGTAAAGTTTCCCTTCCAAGACTTAATGAGAGCCAGCATAGACATCTGGAAGCAAGCAAGAATAAAATAAATTAAAATAGAATAATTGTTTCTCGCTTGCCATCCCTCACTGCAGAGCTCGACAAATTGTGACGGCGCTCAATCAGAACTATGAGATGCAAATGAACAATCCACATGTTTTTAATGTACCAGTATCAGAAAATGAAATAATACTATGTAGATCTATGTGGCAGCGGAGGTGACAGACAGACAGACAGACAAACGGACAGAACAAGAATACAAGGCGTGCTTCGTGCTTCTCTCTCCTCCAGTGAATGACATGACTCCCGGAAGCCTTGAAGGGTGTCCGGGTGGGAAATTAGACACCTTGGGGCTCCTAATTAATGTCGACGCTAGAGGTTGCAAGGGATAGGCGAAGAGAGACTCCCCTCTTCCCTGACTTCTCCCTCGCCCCTTCCAGAGCTCTTAGACGCCGTGACGAAGGCAAGACATTAAGCGTGAAGCAGAGACCGGGTTTCCGAGAGGCGAGGAGTACAGCCTGTGTGTGTGTGTGTGTGTGTGTGTGTGTGTGTGTGTGTGTGTGTTTCACTGTTTGATCTGCTGCAGTCTCTGACGAGACAGCCAGACGTTACTCTACGGAACGAGCCCAGAGCTCATTATTTCCGATCTTCGGATAGGCCTGAGACCAGGCACACACCACACACCGGGACAACAAGGTTACAACTCCTCGATTTACATCCCGTACCTACTCACTGCTAGGTGAACAGGGGCTACACGTGAAAGGAGACGCACCCAAACATCTCCACCCGGCCGGGGAATCGAACCCTGGTCCTCTGGCTTGTGAAGCCAGCGCTCTAACCACTGAGCTACCGGGTGTGTGTGTGTGTGTGTGTGTGTGTGTGTGTGTGTGTGTGTGTGTGTGTGTGTGTGTGTGTGTGTGTGTGTGTGTGCGTGCGTGTGTGTGTGCGTGCGTAAGTGAAGAAGGTTCGTCTGGTTTTCTCTGTGTATCGCCAGAAGATTTTCATATGTGGGTCACGTAACGGAAAGAAATTAGGTTACAGGAAATTATGTTAACGAGATGATGATGGATGTTGTCATCTTCCTGCTCCACTCTTGTCTCTACATTTTTTACTCTTTAATGTTCATTGCTCCTTCCCTTTCTTTTTCCTGCTGTTTACAAGATTTATCTCCATCACACCTTTTTTTTTTTTTTTCTTATTAACGTCTGTGATCGTCTCCTCGCTTCCAATGACTTGTTCTTATTTCCCTCGGTAGTGTTTTAACTATCATATTATTTAGCGTAGCTCGTCAGTCGTTTACGAGAAAATATTGTCCACTGCGCCTTAAGAACTGTACTTTGCGACTTTATTCTGTATCTAGGCGGTGTTTGCTAATGCTTCGTTGTCGATGAGAGAGTAATTCTTCAAAAGTAAACCATTTTTAGTGTTACGCCGCCTTCATTAGCACAGAAATGTCAGCTTGTCTGTACTTTCAGGCGTGAATTTATATTGCATTTGTAAGCGTTCATGTCTTTTTCTGTGGAGGAAGTCGATCGTTAACAAGGAATCATTGTACGCTATACCGAGTCTTTCATGAAGAACGAAGAAAATAAATAAATCGCTGCTCCGGAAGAAAATTTGATTGTCTGTACTTCGTGGCTTAAACATATCTCAAGTCTTATCTGTTCATGTCTCGTTGTTGCAAAGGAACTTGAGTTTGAAAGTAATGTGATTGGTGAAGTTGCGTGTTCCAGACAGGCAAGGAGTCGTGGCGTGGCGTGGCATGGCGTGGAAACTCCTCAGGCCTGGAGGAAGGGATGGCTGCCGATGCAGGATGAGTGGCGTGCCGTTTGTGCTGTGGAATCTTATGTCAAGTCCAGATGCGGGCCGCCGGCTCCTTCTGGGGATACTTAGTCGCATGTTTCTTCAGTCTGCTTCTGGATTAGGCGACAGTAAATCGATGGCAGAAGGGAAATAATTGGTAGGGTGGATTTTTTTTTTCTTTTTCTACTTGACAGTGTTGAAATCCTTATTCCGTCAGTTTACCCGCGGCATATGTGTTGCGCGAGACCATGATAACTCACTCTAAATTTTTCGCCAAAAAGATTTTTCACACTGGAAGACTTTTGTGGCGGCGGGATAAAATAGTGCAGTGGGAGCAGGGCGGCGTATGGCAACACTAGATCAAAGGGAGTGTTGCCCGCGAGGCGTCACCTGCACTGGACGGCGGGGAAGAGATCGCAACATTGGGTGTGCGCGCGGCAAACTAAGTTCCTCTGTTGGCGAACGATGCCTTTGTGCCCCTGCAAACTGGCTTTCATATCGCAAACTATTTTAGGGAGGAAAAAAGCCACTGGAATCTGTGGTTTTCAATTGCGTTGTTTAAGAGATTCGTTTATCAAAAAAAGTAAAAGAAAATACAATGGGGAAAAATATTTGTTGAACTGAATAAAGAATCTCCGCGCACCTGAATCCAGAGTGGAATAGAGAAGGTTCAACAAGACGTGGTTCAGAGGTGCACTGTTGCCAGCTGCATATACGTCCTTGTGTTGGGTAATACGCACTCTGGCGGCGGCGACTGAGCGGAAACATTAAACATTCCTCGTGCTTCCAGGGAGATTCTCCGGATTTTGCGTGCTTAGTGAGGAGGATTTGGGTAAATTTTCTTCTAAATGCGAGTTGAGCTCCGTGTGCTGAAATGCAGTTATGCAGAAAGAATGAACAAATTGAGTCATTA
>NC_059301.1:17367253-17414753 GCF_017591435.1 Portunus trituberculatus | reverse complement strand
CCCTTTCTCTACGGTAGAGCGGGGTGGCGGTGGGTTTGGTTGCCAGTAACAGGAGAAATTGGTAATGCGAAAGTCCCATCCAACACCTTCGTCATGTTGCTGGATAGAGGAACGAGAGTAACGATGAACTGCCGCCAGGATAATGTACGAGTAGAGTTAATGTCCTGAGGTGATTTATCTTTATCTTCAACGCTATGTGATTTGCTGTCCCTAGGAAAAGTTACATAAACACACACACACACACACACACACACACACACACACACACACACACACACACACACACACACACACACACACACACACACACACACACACACACACACACACACACACACACACACACACACACACACACACACACACACACACACACACACACACACACACAGAAGGTGAATGAAAATATGAGACACAAATCGATACATTGTGACTTGTTTTGAGTCCTTGGTGTTCTCAGTCTCCATCCTCTTCCTCCTCCTCCTTCTCCTCCTCCTTCTCCTCCTCCTCCTCCTCCTCCTCCTCCTCCTCCTCCTCCTCTTCGTCCCTTCCTCACTTACCTCTCCCTCCGTCCCCTCACCTCAGCTAATCAAACTTACGGAAGGTGAGGCAAACGCGTAGCATTTTTCTCAAGTCAGTATGGGCTTTCATTGTGTGGTCATTTTTTCTTCTCTCTTCTCTGCTGTGAAATCTGTGCAGGGGAGAAACCCGCCCGGTGCGCCATCAAAGAAACTCAACGCCTGGTAATCAACTTTGGCTAAAACAAAAGAGGAATATTAGTTGGTGAAGAGAAATTATTTTTAATCCCCCCCCTCTCTCTCTCTCTCTCTCTCTCTCTCTCTCTCTCTCTCTCTCTCTCTCTCTCTCTCTCTCTCTCTCTCTCTCTCTCTCTCTCTCTCTCTCTCTCTCTCTCTCTCTCTCTCTCTCTCTCTCTCTCTCTCTCTCTCTCTCTCTCTCTCTCTCTCTCTCTCTCTCTCTCTCTCTCTCTCTCTCTCTCTCTCTCTCTCTCTCTCTCTCTCTCTCTGGTCAAACATAACACAGACTTTACCAACTCATGTCACTGAAAGCAACTGCAGCAAACTCTTCCCCAGCCGTCTCTCGTTGCCCTCCTCAGTGTTCTTCACAACTCACAGCCAAACTCTCCACCATACAGGGGCTTCTGCAGGCACCTTGAGGTTCTTAGTCCCCGCTATGCCCGCCCCACACGCTTCCCAAACTCTTGGGGACGCCGCAAACTCGGTTCCCGTAGGTGCTTTGCTTTTATTTTCGGTCTTGTATACTGTAAAATTATATGGCTGCGTACACTGTTTATCAATCTTTCTATGTATGTATGTATACTATTTATCTATCTATCTATCTATCTATCTATCTATGCATCCATCCATCTATATATTCCTTGGACAACAAAAGCTATTGAAAAAAAAAAAAAAATCTGATTTAAAGCGGCCATCCTTTTTATTGGAACATCCTGAACGTAGGCAAACTCACAGTAAGAGGGAATTGTAGATGTTAACGGACAGAGGAGTCAGCACGGAGGTACAGTTCCGAAAGACGAGAGGAGGACGAGACGCTTACATGTATGAATTTACCTTGCCCTTGGAGAGAAATCAGTTCAGTTTCCCGGTCGGCATTTAAATCGTCTTATTTAGCGGGACAAGATCACACGTTTCATAGAAGTCACTCTGTATTTCACGTGTCTAATTTTCCTCACAGTCGTTACACCGAGGGGGGGAGGAGAGGCCCCAGTCACCGCCCGCCGAGCACATTCGTCTTGTTTAATTTCAGATGCATTTCACTGTAAAGGGACCTTTTCATTCCTTAATAGGTGCACTCACGTCAAGACAAACGTTTATCGCTCCAGGAAACGACCGAGGAACGTTGCTAGCGTATCAGAGTGTGCCAGGCCAAAGTTCGTCCAGAAAAATGCGTAATGAGGTTGCCGGTGACCCATAGGTGTGTGTGTGTGTGTGTGTGTGTGTGTGTGTGTGCGCGCGCGCGAGGAAGGAAATGGAATGTTATGAGTCGATATACAAGGAAGAATAGCAGGATACAGTATATATATTTCATCATAACATGAACATTCTGGAAATTATTTCGTTTAAAAGGTTAAATAGTGAAGTGTGCCGCCAGTTTTGTCTAAAAGGAGAATGATGTGATGCATGCACAGAGGCCAGTGCTGATTACAGAGGGGATGCACCAGTACGGCAATGAGGATGTGTGCGGGACTAAGGCTGTGTGGAGCTATGGCTTATGAGATTGCAAGACACATTAATGATTTGGAAATAACTTGTGTTCACTGCTGATTGATTCGAAAGGGAGAATGGCATTTGATATCTGGAAAACAAGTTACGAAGCCCAACACTTGTATGTTTAGCCGCATCACTAATTAGTTGGCGGCAGTTCTTGATTGAATACCGCCACTGCTTCCACCAACTACCAAGTCTGAAACACGAGACGTTAGTGTACGTTATCCGGTGATTACTGTGAGCCAGCGAGCCTCAGTTGTGGCGGTGGTTGAGTTTATATGCTCACTGGTCTGCTGCAGGCATCGAAACCTTATGTTGTTTTGATGGTCCAACTTCTTAAATTTCCTTCAAGGCCTATTAATAGAAACAATTACTCTATTTCATGTGCGAGAGATCAGGTTACAGAAAGGAAAGCATAAAAGTTCTTATGTAAACGTTAATGCAATGAGTACATCAGTCTACCCTGCATGTCTATCTTTTAGGTTTTCTGTCAACCGCTAGACGAGATGTAGCATTTTCAGGAGAAATTCATAAGGTGTGGTGCTACGTACTGATACTGACTGCATTGATCACTTCCATTACTTAACCGAATGAAATTGGCTTACAAGTGGGTGGTCCGTAAAGAATGCCCGAGAATCAGCTTTTCAGTTTCCTTATAAACATGCACGCTAGAAATAACCCGATTATTTCCATAGTGGTTAATAACTTAAACTTGGATGTACAGGTTGATTAATAACTTGAAACTTGGGTTGTAATAACTTAACACTGGATATGGTAGGCTGTCCGAACTGGAAAGACGAAAACATTTTGAATTCAAATTTATTTTTTTTATTTTCCAATATGTTACATCACATGTGTGAATTACAAAATATTGCCAGCTACTAGTATAAACATAATGTATGTTGTATTGACAAGTATCCTTACAGACCTGTCTCAAGCACTGCCTACTATACGTGTGAACGTGTCCTCATTCCAGATACCACTGAACATAACAGTACAAAGCAAAAATAAAAATGTAACAAGAAAAAAACAAATTAGGTTTCTGTAACACTGTTGGTGTACGAAATACATTCATGATTTTCTTTCGTTAAGAAATCAAATATTGAACTTTTAAGACAACGTTTCAAGTTCTGAATTGATGAGATCAACAATTATTTTCCTGCCTTTCTGGATGTATGCTGAACATGTCTGTGTTGAAAATGTTCAAATTGTGAGTGGAGAGTGAAGAAACAGCCATTGCATGGAGTATTGAAAAAATGAAATATTTCCTGGGGTCCTGCTCTAGTATCCACAGCAAAGTGGAGAACATTCTGATGGCATTGATTTGGATTTTAAATGTCATATAAAATTTTAATGTGCACAAAAAATTATATAAAAGAATAAAGGACTATGCATTTGTGGCCTATTTCTTGTAAAATATAAATGTGAAAATACAAAGTATATACAACTTAATTATACATTTTTGTTCTCTATGCATATAAAAATGCCTGTAGTAGCCTCAGTAGATTGAGTTTAAAAGGATATAAAATATTCTTAAAATTATAAAACAAACTTGCACATGAAACCTCACAACATTATTTAACTGGTATTTATAGATGTTAAAAAATAAAAAATCAAGAAATAGTTATGAAGGAATATTAAAGCAGTACTGCATTCTATTATATTTTAAAAGATTAATTTCATAATAACTTAAATCTGTTTCATTACCACCTGCATAATGTTGGGGAGGTTTTATTGTAAAGATATTGTTACATATAAAGAGGTGTAATGGAAAGAGAGAGAAAACAAATTTCTTGATGACCACACTTGCAGAGATGGGCACAGGCATGAATGTTGTAAATATTTTTAAGAAAAGAAGTCACTCTCAACATAAGCTTATGCTTACAATGTTACACTGCACTGCTTTTTTTTCAGTTTCTGAGTCAGTGATAATCATTAATGTGTAGTGTGTCCAAGTTATCCAATGCATTCAACTGCACAATTAATGGGAACTTCAGCAATACTTAAATGCCATATCACTTTTCATGTCATTGTTAGCTCCTGCATGAAAGCACATGAAGCACGGTATCACTCACATGGTATCCAGAGTGTAATGTTCATTAAGCACTTGTTCATGGGATTGTATTGCACACATAACCTTCAGTATTGAGATTAATACCACCACTTCTATTGCTGTAAGAATACAGATATTTAGTGTGAATCACAGCATCTCAAGGCAAAATGCGATATGTATATTGTAACACTGAAATCTGTTTAGTTTTGTTCTTCCATAAAAGTGTACACATGATGGAACTGTTTCAACTTTTCTGTAGTAAGTAGATATTTAGAATGTGGCACTTATAACTATATAGTAGGCAGGTTTTTACAAAACATTAACATAAGTGATATGCACCTCTTAAGTCACATCAAATTTATCAACTAAGAAACTGTAGAAATATTTCTGCATTGTGTTACAAACACAATTCAGACATGTTTGCCTCCTAAGCTGAATAAAATAAAATTAACACTATGAAGCATTTCCATCAGCAAGCTATGCTGTTTTATGTCTACTTACAAAATCTTGTCATATAAAACTTAATCTTGCAATTGATTAAAAAAAGTCAATCATATTCTCTCTTTCTCGCTCGCTCTCTCACACACCAACATGCATTGTTACAGTATATCAACTTTAAATACAAATTGTAAAATGCTACCCATCAGTGATAGCATCTTTCCTGTTTTTCCTTCTCAAATTTAGTATAAATAAGAAAATCCACTGGATACAGTTCAATTTCATCAAATCATAAACTGGCTAACAGATTTGAACCTTGTTGAAAATCCCCCAGACCTTGTATTGCTGCATCAGACTTGGCCCACCTGTTCTATTATATATTATATGTATGTATATAATAAATTAAAAACTTTTTAGGAATACAAATTGACATGGCTTTACTCACACCTATATAACACTTATATAACAAATATACTCAAGGTGATTTTCTGAATTCACATTGCCAATTTGTTAGGGAAAAGTAAAATTACTTCCATGAGTAATTTTCCTTAAAAATCTTCAGTGAGGGCATTTTTCCGTTGTGCAGTACACAGGAAATTAAAATTACATTCATGAATGGAATGTTAATGTGTCCTAGGATTAACAATTTAGTTTTCAGATCTCCAGTTACACTTTTGTGGTGTAAGAGATAATGAGATGCTGCCTATTTACACAGATATATTTCTATATGTACTTTGTGTGTAGACATCATTGACTTAAAACTACAGTTTGTGAAAGCACTTATGATGTTCCATTTATGCAGTAAGTTTTGTAGCACATTTTTCTATTATGTCAGGTTCTTTTTATCATGTACTGACATTTATGATACACGTAATCGGTGAAACCTGTACCTGTATTTCTGACCTGATGATAACCACGCTGATTGGCCATGCCTCAGCCCACCTCTGTTGAAAATTTAAATCTTTTTCTTTGGTAGCACCACATCCTATAATCTGGAGACATTGTAGGCTGATGCAATCCACTTTTAACTATAGATCATCAATTCTTTCACAATCATTTCACAATTTATTAGGAAGTAGAGCTACATTTTGGTCATGTCATGGCATAACACAATGGATTAGCACATCCACAAAAAAATCTAATTACAGTTTTCATCTTCAGTGGCAGTAGAGGCAAATACTTACACTTGCTACAGTTATAGGAAGGCAGCTTGGTTTTACTAATAGTATCACTGTCAGTTATGTGGTGGCAATCGCTTAATAATGTCTACGTAAGCCACCATCAAACAGCTTGCAATTCATCCTTTTTTCTTGGAGGGTAGAGTTTCATGCATGTTTTGATTACAACTTGCATCATTTTTACTTATTGCACTTCCTCAAGACTTTTTTCAAAAGCAGTTCTACCTCAGTGATTACTTAACTTAGTGTTGGTAAATTTTCACCTGCCAGTACCTTAGGTTGTAGAGTTTGGTATACACATTATTTTCTGAGCCTTTGTTTGACATGTATAAATGCTTCATTTTTAGAATAGTAATATATTTCTAGACTTTCTTAGTCTTGCACTTCTACAGCCTCTGAACAACACACAGCACTCATTTTATGTCCATATTGACAGAGGGCGGGAGCCGGCAGGTCTCGTTAGTCAGTCCACAAGATGATCAAAACTGTCCAGATACTCTAGAGCAGCCAAGTAACAGAACCTGTATTCCTCCTGCAATGAAAAAGAAAGGATTAATATAATAATTGCTACTTACATTTAACATATCAAAATTAGTGTGAGATTTTCTATGAATGAATCTTAGACAAAACTGCAGAATTAGTGTGAGATTTTCTATGAATGAATCCTAGACAAACTGCAGAGTTACTGAGAAGTGTGTCTGGGTGCACAAGGGACCTTGCTATGCACCTGATGGTTTGTGCATTGAAGGAGTTAAATATTCTGACATAATCAATTGTCAATATTTGATAAGGCATCATAGCTCTGAACGATTTTAATAATATGGTTTTGTTTTACCCATTTAGTGGAATAGTATTACTGTAGGTTACTGTAATGGAAACTCAGTTACGCCAGTTCTGATATTTTCATTACTTTAAATTACATGTTCCTGAATATTCATTTATAGCAGCAGCAACATCACACACATTTAAGCAATGTTTCTTTTCCTTCCAGAAGATACACAGGAAAGCTGGTTGTGGTTGCCCTAGAAGAATTGAATACTGAAAGTTATCCCCCCCCAATGTCAACAACACTGCTCCTACTACTGTGTAATGCAGACAGTCTGGAGGGTTAACACAATGACCTCCCCCAAGATAAGCAGTGAAGAATTTGCATCTCTAAATTTCTCAGGGAAAGAAAAGAGCTCTCCCAAAATATATACATAAGGTGGTAAGATTGGGAGTATGTTTCAGAGATAAATGTTGTGTGTGCTTGTCAGAGCATTTATGTGAAGATGGAACAATAGTGAGATTAGGGGCAGTTTTAGTGAGCATTATTAAAATGGAAGGTTTCATGAAGATGTGTACAGATGAACCATTGGACAGACAGACACACACTCACACTCACTCTCTCTCTCCACAGTTCCCACACCAATGGGCAACCTGCCTCCCCCCCCCTCTCTCTCTATCTCTCTCTCTCTCCATAGCTCCCACACCAATGGCAACCTGCCTGCCCACCCCCTTCTCTCTCTCTCTCTCTCTCTCTCTCTCTCTCTCTCTCTCTCTCTCTCTCCAGCCCAGTGTTTCTTTTTTTATGCAAGAGGGAAACTTGCTGAGGGCAACAAAATATTGTAAAAAAAGGCCTACTTTGAAAGGAATTAGCCAGCAGAGTGTCTTAAATTACAGAACTGGACAGAAAAGGGATGAGAGGAAGAAGTAAGAAAGCCTTGTGCAGCAAGGCCATAGGAGGAGGGGAGGCATGCAGTTAGCAAGATCAATAGAGCAGTTAGCATGAAAATATCAATAAGAGTTAGACTAATGTGTGGCCTCATGCCTCATGCAGGGGTCTCTCATACATGCCAAAACAGTTAGCATGAAAATAGTGATAAAAAATAGCTTGAAAATAGTGATAAAAAATAGCTTGAGATACAACATTTCAGCGGTGAGAAAGAGGCTGAAGACAGTCAGTCAGAGGAGGGGAGTTGAGACAAAAAGCAGATTCCATTCCATTTAATAAAACTGTGTGAGTGGAACCTCCCCTGCCCCCCCCCAAACATGCGAAGAGCACTCCATACAAGAACAGATAAGGTCCTTGTACAGAGTTAAGAGTTGGAGGGGCGAGAAAAACTGGTGGAGACACCGCAGAACACCTAACTTCATAGAAGCTGTTTTTAGCAAGAGATGAGATGTGAAGTTTCCAGTTAAGATTATGAGTAAAGGACAGGCTGGGGATATTCAGTGTGGAAGAGGGAGACAAGTGTCATTAAAAAAGAGGGAATAATTGTCTGGAAGGTTGTATCAATTTAATAGATGGAATCAAGTTAATAGATGGAGGAATTGAGTTTATGAGGCAATCAAAACTATTAAGTTTTCTCTGCCCCAATCAGAAATAAGTTTTCTCTGCCCCAATCAGAAATAAGTTTTCTCTGCCCCAATCAGAAATCTTAGAGAGAGATCAGAAGTCAGGCGTTCTGTGGCATCCCTGAGTGATCTGTTGACTTCCTGAAGGGTTGGTCATCTATGAAAGGATGTGTAGGAGTGGATAGGGCAAGAAGTTTGGTTAACGAATAATAGAAAGAGAGTGAGTGACAGGACCAGAACCTTGAGGAACACCACTGTTAATATATTTAGGAGAAGAACGGTGGCCATCCACCACAGCTGCAACAGAACGGTCAGAATGGAATCTTGAGATAAAGTTGCAAAGAGAAAGACAGGAACTGTAGGAGGGCAGTTTTGAAATGAATGCTTTGTGCCAGATTCGATCAAAAGCTTTTGATATGTCTAATGTGACAGCAAAAATTTAATCAAAATCTCTAAAAGAGGATGATCAAGACTTAGTAAGGGAATGCCAAAAGATAGCCAGTAGAGGAGGAACCTTGATGGAAGCCATACTGGTGATCAGATAAAAAATTGTTTAGTGACATGCTTGAGAATCTTTCTAATGAGGATAGATTAAAAAACTTTAGACAAGCAAGAGATTAAAGCTTTAGGATAGTAGTTTGAGGGGCAAACTTCCAGCAGGAAGGAAAGGTAGAGATAGTCAATAGATATAGTTGAAAGGACAGCCCCAGACACCAAAAGGGCAATCCCCCTCCCCCAACCCTCTGTCCAGCCCACAGTATGCTGATCTATATCCACAGTCACACACCACAGCCCCCTACACACCAATGAACACCCTAATTCTCTTGAGAATATGCTAGAAAAGAAAGAAATGCATAATGACAGTAATAGTATTATAATGTGGCCTTCATGCAAATGTGTAACAATTACTATGCAAATGGGAATATATGATGCTCATATTTTTTTTAAAGGTTGCTAATATGTAGTTATCAAGTTAACTCAGTCACAAATAGAACTTACCTCTGTCTGAACCATTGCTGGACGCTGTGTGCGCAAGTTGCGGACGGTCTGGAACAGGTCAACAACACCCTCGTACTGCATACGCTCCAAAACTTGACTTAGGGTGATGAACACTCCAGTGCGACCAACACCAGCACTGAACACAAATTGCACTATCAAGCTTATGTTATTATAATCAACTTACTGGTTATTGATTATAATTCCATGGAGGTTCATTATATCTAACACTAAGGTCTGTATGACTGAAGGGACATCCGTAAGAAGTCAGATAAAAAAAATTTTGAGATCACTGGGATGAAGAAGTACAAGAGTGGATTTATGGACAATAAGCACATGATGACTATAGTAAAAAGTAACACTCTTGTATCAAAAGATACAGTGTTTAAACTATACATATTTGACCATTAAACAAACAATAAAATATACTTGTATTTAGATTTTCTCAACATCTTGAGCCTGCAGTAGCCCAGTATACTACAAATGCATCCATGAAGGAAAGATATGCAAACACACAGGCCTATGCAACTTCCCAACTTTCCCACTAGTGCTGAAATAAGACATACAGTATGTGAGACAACATAATTACCTGCAATGGACAGTAATAGGACCATCCTGACCAAACTGTTCTTTGGTCTTGTGCACCTGACCAATAAAATCTATGAAGCCTTCCCCTGATTTTGGCACACCCTGAAAATACAAAAAATAGTATAAATTTCTCTACATTCAACATTATACAGTACAAAAAGGTGTTCTTTAAATATAAACATTTTTCTAAAACGAGAGAGAGAGAGAGAGAGAGAGAGAGAGAGAGAGAGAGAGAGAGAGAGAGAGAGAGATTGTTTACCTGTTCAGGCCACTCTATGAACTGGAACTGTCGTATGGTATGAGACTGGCCATCTCTGGCATCTGTTATCTAATAATGTAGAGAAAGGGAGTTAGTATTACATCATCTAAGGTGTAATCATACTTGTGTACCACTACTCCAAAATTCCACTTTCAAACCGATTATATGTACCATGCAATACTAGAGGATTTCATCATTTCATTAAATTAATTTCTATTCTCCTTTTAATATATATATGGATCTCTTAATTTACTAATATGTTTTCTTTCTCCTAATCATTCATGTTAATTCCCAAAATCAAAGAACACTCACCTTAAATTCCCTGAGAATGTACTGAGGCATATTATACTCTGCTATGGGATCAACCACATAGAACTGGTATCGCTGAGATCGTTCATTCGGCCAATATTGGTAACACTTTTCCTAGAATGTGGCAAAAAAAATATTAGGTTTTGTTGTACTGGAACTGCTAGAGATATATGAACTGTTATGTTTCCAACTGTACATCTTTTAATATACTCAAACTTTTGCAGTTTCTTATCTTGTCTTTAGCTTACCCTTCCCATTTCCTTGAGTTTTGTGAGCATGACCACAATTGTAGAATTGTGTTCCCACAGCATTCTCCAGAAGTCATCTACAGTTTCTTGGAGTGGACCCTGTGTTGCAATGTATGCATAGCGGTACCTGTAAATCAGGAGCTCCATGAGAATGTTTTTGGAAAAAAGGTGAGTTAGATAAATGAGAGTGTATATTGGCTACTGAGAACAGAAGATACATAAGAACAATGAAAGTATAGTACTACAATTTCAACAGGTGAGGATAGGTGACACATTAGTGATCTTAATTGCAGATTAGTTGAGTTACAGCTCATCTTACCTTATTTGGGATAAAAACCCTTGATGTGCACTGGCTATGTCACAAATCAATGCAAATTAAACTTGCTTTACCAAGTACTATACAACTCAGTTGATATATATGAGGACAGATTTGTCACACTTCATCACCAATGTCTTAACCTCTCTTTTTGTTAAATTAATCGTATACAGATTTAAAGGATACCTACTAAAAATTTAAACCCCACACCATAAACCAAGTGTACTGATCATCTTCCTATTCCAATCATCATTTTCATACATTCCACAGTTTAACATACCTGTAGCCATCAATAAAGCTGGCATTTATGTAGTCAGAGCCCTCAGTGCCACGCAAAGGTTGTAAGCAGACTCTGCTTCCTTCAAATGGTAGAATATTCACCAATCTGTTTTTGAACTTGTTAACTGGCAGGTTGGCACTAACAAATCTTGATGGCTGAGCCTTGATGTTTGCCAATCGCTACAAAGAAATAATATTCAAATTTTGAGAAAGTGCACTTGTAAGTATCTAATCTCTAACTAACTCACTCTCTCTCTTTCTCATGTCAATTAACATCAAGTTTATCATCTTGGGCAACATAACATATTTTGACAGGTTAACAACAAGACAAAATGTATTTATTACCCCACTAAAAGTGCAATGTACAATTTGGTCACAGATGACAACTGGCTGACTATAAGAGAAATTGTTAGTGACAGAATTAACAAATAGTACAAGTAAAACCAAAACAAATAGGAGCAAGTGTTACTAACCTTGAATTCAAGCTCCATGCCAGTGACATTCTCTCCGGGTTCAACAGCCATAAGCTTCTGAATGTGTCCGTGCAGATTTCGGGCAGGAACTTCAGTGACACCAGCAATGACAGCCTCCAGCAGTGCATCATGGATGAAAATGTATTGGTCTTCTGTTTGAACCTGTAAAAACAAATTCAATTAATGTAATTTGACACTACAAATACATTTATGACTTTTGTATACTACACAGGCACAAATCTGGATTAAAATATTGACAATATATTACCAAAGAAAACTTTCATGTAACTGTACCATATAATTCCTCTGTGCTCGAAGACAAGTAACATGGCCATAAATGTCAACAGTTCTTTCATGCTTTATCCTCTCCAGCATGGCATCAATCACAATGAATGCACCTGTGCGACCAACACCAGCACTGGAAAGCAAATTATTACACATTCATAAAGTTTGAAATCTTGTTATGTATACAGGGACAATAAAACAAGTTTACTAAAAAGAGGAAAATCACAACTGGTAGAGTTTATGATAGTGGGGAAAATAGAGAGCATGAAGTCTTGAGTGAACATAAAACTTAAGTATAAAATAACAGCAAAGCATAAACTATTTCAACTCTTACACAGTGTACATCTTAACTATCTTAACTTATCATTGTGACATTTGACTTCTTGAGTGTGAATATTTACTAACCTGCAGTGGACAACAATGGGGCCGGCATCAGCGGGGTTCATGTGACGCACACGGCGGAGGAACATGAGGAATGGAGATGGGTGATCAGGAACACCGTGGTCTGGCCAGGCTGTGAACTGGAACTGCCGAATCTCACGCCGATCCAGACTGCCAGACTGTTGACAAAAATTTTGTATCTGTTTGCTTCTTGAGTGCAGGACAGAATAGTGAAAGGAAGCACAGCACATTCACACACACACATGGAAATTTTTATACATGCATGTGAGGATAGAATTACTTCCACTGAAGGGGTAGCATCTATCTTTATGTATAATAGACTGACATTCATAAAAAGTGGGATAACCAAAACAAAATGCCCACACACTTACGCCTCCACCCACTCACTAAGGTAAAAATTTAACTTGCATACATAAAAACTTATCAGCCACCTATATACGTATTCAAGACAAGTCATTAGATATTTTCAAGGACAGATTCTTTCAGTGTCCATCAGTCTTCAAAAGTATGTATCTGTCAATCAGTATGTTATTTTTCCTGTACCTTTTGAAGCTGGAAGGTCCGAAGAGTGAATGTAGCCAATTCTTGTACTTCAGTAAGTGTGACATGCATTATTCCATACGTTTCAGTAGCAGCCACCCTGGCAGGCCAATACTGATCACATTTTATCCTTGTTCGCTCTTCCAGTTTGGTCATCATGACAATGGTGGATGACCGCTGCTCCCAAAGCATTCGCCACAAATCACCAAAGGTTTCTGGTAAAGGACCCTGAAAATCATTGCACTTAATTAATTCCAGTTCTATAAATCATATTCTTTGGATTTCAGTAAAGAATCCTGGTATGTTTGGATATACACTTGGACATAATTTACATGAAATATTTTTGAAATTCCTTGGAAAACAATGATAAAACTGAATGAGGCTACTCACTTGAGTTGCAATGTATGCATTCTGTTTCCTGTAACCATCACAGAAGTTGGCATTGATGTAATCACTACCAGAGACTCCTTCAAGTGTCTGAAGAACTACTCTTGAATGGTCATACGCAATTACATTTGCATATCGGTTCTTTGGTTTATTAATCTCCAAGTTGCTGTTTTCCCAGGTAAATTGCTGGCCGGGATCTATAGACTGAAACACAAATAATGCAAAGATAATTAATTTGGATTTTATAGTGAATTAAGATATAACATTGATAACATTTTCCAAAACACATTAAAGCTTTTTGATCTGAGTCTTTCAGTTTTATGGCTGAGAACATCTAGAAGCTTAGTGGAGTAACAGGACAGAGGAGAAACAATATGTCTCCGATGAACTTTTAATTTTGGTTTTATTTTACTATCTAGAAAACAATATCTTCTTTCAATCTTTAAAATGTTTGTCAATCCTACTTGTAATTATTCTGAATATTCATCCCCAAATGTCTATAGATTTGACACAGATTGCATACCCAAGGAGGTACCATACTGAGCCCCTTGCAAATAATTTTCCAGGTCAGTTAACAAGTTACAACATATATGTAGGTTGGAAGCTGCTTTTTTATTATATTTCAACATCTAATCATCAGGATCTTGTCTATTTTCTCCACTTCAAACTTCTGGCTGATATATCAGTTAGTCGTCTCCTAATGGACTTTTTTCTTTTAAGAATAATTCTAATTCTACAAATATTTCCAAAGGCTAGCTATGATTTTAGCCTGTTAAAAAATATCCTTCTCCTTTTGAAGCATTTTTCTAACACCTACATATGTTACTTTTACAGTCATGTCACTGCCATAATCTACAGGACTTTTGGAAACACCACCATTTCTCACATACCTCATATTCTTGGGAGAACTTCTGATTGTCGTTGGTCTTCAGTCTCTCTATGTGCTCAGCCAGTTGTGAAATAGGAATTGGTGGGTGAGAAATCATACCAGGAGTCTGGAAATTCAATCTTCGCATTTCCACAGGGTCCAGGGGAGCAGCAGGAATAATACCAACACCACCTCCACCACCACCACCAACTCCTCCACCTCCATGTCCTCCACCGAGATCTGCCATGAGTGGCTTCGTAACCTGGGCTTGGTCTGGGGATTTTGGCTGACGGCGACGTCTGAAATTTGTGCATGGTATCATCAGCTTACTTTGACTACATGTTCTATTGTTGAAATAGCAGCAAGTATAATTGCCATAGGAAGTTATATTTATGTGAAAAAATGTAATTGTAATTATATTACACATGATAATAGAGTCATAAAAATCACTGAGTGCAGTACTTAAAACATTGGACTCACTTCCAAACAAAGAGGAAGAGGAAGAGGGAGATGACAACCACCAAAACTGCTCCAATCACAGGACCAACTATCATCAACATCTCCATGTCATTCTTATCCACTTCAACATAGTTATTAGATTCATCTGTTGGTGCATACGGGTTTGGCCTCTCCGGCAGTTTTCCAAATGGTGCTGGACGCATATCAAGCGAGATGTATGCAGAGAAGGGGGATGAAGTGTACAAATGCTGAAAAGAAAAGAATATACAATTATATAATGAAATAATAGAGGTACAGATATCTATTTCCTTTTTAAAACAGCAATATTTCAGAAAACAAATACTACACAGCAACAATATTTTTTACCAATGGAATATCAGTTTCTCACAGAATAATATCTAGTAAGTAAAAGTTTAAGTATAAGTTCGTATCACTCAAAATATCTAATATTACATGTACACAATAAATAAAAATAATTTCCAAAACTATTTTTGTTTACCCTGTTTGCTTTTACGGTAGTTCCTATTTATTCTGTGCTACATAAAAAGAAGCCAGTGTTCAATGATACAAAGCAAAAAGTATCAGTTTGACTAAGTAGTATGTATATATCTATATATCTATCTATCTATCTATCTATATATATATATATATATATATATATATATATATATATATATATATATATATATATATATATATATATATATAAACACACGCTGAAGAATACAAAATTAGTAATCTTTGGCTCTTTCCACTGGACAAGATGGTAGTTCCTATTTATTCTGTGCTACATAAAAAGAAGCCAGTGTTCAATGATACAAAGCAAAAAGTATCAGTTTGACTAAGTAGTACGGATGAAACATCTGGTTTCTTAATCAAGAAGAAAACTTCCGTGAAAGCATAATAATGAAATGTCTCTTGATACTTGAATAAAAATGTTAACTTACTTGACCTGGGGCATCCACAACTGCTCTGACAAAAATCTTGTACCTGGAATATAGACAAAACATAATTGTGTAATACACCATTGTCCACAATTAAGTTATTTCTTGATATTTTTTAAAAATTGAATGAACTTTACATCACATATAAGTGCATTGAAATTGACATCATTATCTTGCACATATAGACTTACCTCTTTTTCTTCTGTAGAGGCCTATTTTTAAACCCTTCATATATCTCTCCATTACCAAGGGAAAATGAATAAGGAATATTTCTCTGCAAAAATTTTGCAGCAATGTATGGGCCCTCTGCAAGAGCTTCTTTACTTCCTGCTTTATTTGCTATAAGCTGAAATATAACAAATAAACATGTCAATACCCATTATCACATGTACAATCATCAATCTTTTAATGCCAATAAACATTTAATGATTAATTGAAGAAAAACAAAAATAAAATAAAACTTACATCATCAGTAAGATACTGGTCTGGATTCTTGAAAGAGTTTAACTTGTCCTCTGGCACAACAATGAGGTAGTAGAAGGCAATGGGACCATATTCTTCTGAAGCTTGTGGCAAGATCATGGCTATTTCATGGTTGCCCTTCACTCCATAAAAATCTGGCTTCACCATAGGCTGAGGAGCTGTGAAATTGATTTTTAGTTATATTCAGTAAAAATACAAATACATAAATGTCATGAAAATCATATACCACTTTAGTAAGGACCAAGGAAACATAATAAATTGAAAACTCACTCCTTAATTGATGACTTGCATTCGTAATATATTAAGAGATATTTTAAGCAATCACTTACCAGCCATCTGTGTAGTTACAGTAATTTTTGCTGGTGGACGGTATTCACTAGTTTGAGGCACAGCAGTGACATTAACAGTGTAAGTTGTGAAAGGCCGCAGTTCCTCAATGACATAACTAAACTTTCGATTACTGACAATACGAGGAACTGTTGGGATCTTCTGGACTTGAGTGACACCTTGAGCATCAACAAACTCCTTCACAGCACTATAAGTTATCTGAAATTGAAAGGGTCTCCTCAATAATACTAAGACAGGCAGACATAATGCATCATAAGTACATTGATTACTCGGTGTAGCATTATAATACAAGTTTTACAATCTTACCTTAAAATGCAGGGGATTCAACTGAATGGGTGGACCCCATGTCAGATTTGCAGAGTGTGTGGTTACATCATGAGCTCGTAAATGCATTGGAACATCAACAGGCTTCACACATATTTCCTTGAGTGTTGACAGCCGGCCCAGTCCCTGGAGAGGCAAATTAGACTATTTTTAAGTTTTCAATAGGAAGGATTTCTAGACAATCACAAAACAATCATACATAAAATGAAGAGTATCAAATGGAAAATTAATTACATACATCATAACCTCACATGTTAATTGATAATTCTAATATCTTATCATATGAAATACTCCAAGATACAGCAATAAGAAAAGTGGTAGACACTTCTGGAGGTTTCTATCTTAATGGTTTCAGTAGTTTTTAATAAACAATTAAACATTAAATTTCACAGCAATCTTTCATTCCAGCAAACTTGAATAAAAAGAGATTGTATTTAATATATAGAACACTCACTTTCATACTTGAATGATGCATTAGTTAAGTGTACTAAGGCACTCCTTTTAAAATTATTCTATAGCAGGAAGTCTTTTGCCTTCTATTGGTGAATTCATTCTCAAAATAAATTTCTTTTTAGTATTAATCTTGTTCTCTTAATTCTTTTCTATAAGCATTTTTTTGGTTGATTTTTCCCTGAAATATTTTCTACATGAGGAAAGATCTCATCCTCCAATACAGTGTTGTTGATGTTATATACAGTGTGTTGAGCTTGGGTGATAGATATCCTGGGTAGTCAGCCTTAAACCATGAGGCTTAGAGTAAACGTTTAGGCTTTCCCTGTGCGACATGAAGGCTAATTAGAAAGAATGGAGTGAAGGTACTGAGACTCTCACTTCCATGTACTGTGTTCCTATGATATCATGTGATAAGGTAGAGATATAGCAGTTTCATCTTGAACTCTTGAAAGAGCACAACTGCTTGCTTTAGATATTTGTTTAACATTCATGGTAAGGAGATAATTGTGAGAAAATAGGAAAAGCATCATTATAATGAAATACTCACCGAAGAAGTTCTGGCAGCCACTGCTATGGCATATTCAGCGTGACGTTCAAGATTCTGCAGTTCAGCTGAATGTGTCACAGCAACTTTTATTTCATCCCATAAATCCAAGTCAGGTACTGGAGACATTGTATAAAACACCTGTGTGGAAAATATATAAAATTTTTTTTAGTTTGTTAACTTAACCAAAACCAGAGTGTACATGCTGTAAATTTTTCATAAAAAAAGAAACTCACCTGATAGCCAATAACTTTACCCCGTGAGGGTACTGGCTCCCACCATATTTCTATTGAAGAATCTGATGTTGCCATACCCTGGAGGTTCATCGGAGCACGGACAAGGTCTGGTTCCGTGTGCAGGTGTAATGTTTCACTGTATGGCCCTGCTCCCATGGAAGTCCAGGCTCGTACCTGTAAATTAGAACATAATGCAAACCACAATCTACAAATGGGAGGCTGGAGATCAAGACATCAAGAAATGAATCATTAAGTCATAACTAATGATATAAGATCCAAGGTACAACAATAATAAAAACACTCAACTAACAAAACAAGTAAAGAAGAAATACAATCTTTGTTATCTTCCTACTAGTTCTTCTTTCATAAAATTCTTTTTTTGCTTTATTAATGAGCCTTTAAGTGACCTGCATACTTCCCTTATCTTACAACTCTCTGGTTATATACTATCTTGCTCCCAGCTGATTTTTACTCTGCTACCAAAGCTTCATCTTCTTGACAGAGAAAAAAAGCAGGGTTATTTGTCTTTTGGTAGCTCAAGGTTGTAAGATCATAATTCCTTAGTTTATATTGCTTACCTGTTCTCTATGGTGTTTATGGAGACAAGCTTCACTGCCTACCTGGCCAGAGGTTTGGGGCACTGGCAATTCTAACTGTGACCCAAGCATACCTATTGCTGCATGACTGGGTTGCACATTCAAAAACTATAAAGACACTTACCTTGAATGTGTAATCCATATTTTCTTCTAATCCCGTGAATACAATTCTTGTGCCATCTGAGATATTCTTGTCATGCTTGAAATCATTGTTCAGTATCACATTCTTACTAAACTGGAGATCATACAATGTAATGACACCATTTCTCTTATTGGTACTGGGCAAGTCCCAAGTGAACACAATTGTTCCTGGAGTCTGAAATCTGGAGAGGAAAAAAGAAACATGTTAAATTTTCTTAACATAATGATCTGTGTATCACAGAAGGTAGTTCTCAGTTCATCAAATACAGAGAACACCATGTATACTTTACACATTGCTTTGAAAATATGTGGTATAATTCTGTCTAAAAAGATACTGAATGTATAAGAAAAAATCACACTTGCAAAAGAACAAACTATTACGACATACAAGGTTTAACACATGTTAATTATTGAAGTTCCCAGAGAACGCCACCAACTGTTAACATGATACATAGCAGACAGCACTGTAGGATTAGTACTGTACCAGAAGTTTCCACCAAAATTCATAACACAACTTTCATCTTTGACTGTACATGAATACTCATCTTTTTCATGTTACCTGTAAGTGATGTTAGTGGGAGGTCCAGAAGGAGCTGCTTCAGGAGTGACATAAAATTTGACAGCTTCTTGACCATAGTTAATATGATTACGTCCAGCCACTCGAATCTCATACTCAATGCCTCGTTGTAAATCATTTAATGTTTTCTTTAACATTGAGGCACCTTCCAGTGTAATGGTTTCAAGCTGTTCTCCTGGAAGAGGAAGAAAAAAGCATTAAAATTTCATGTTGGAAATATTCACATATACATGAATTTGATTTTAGTGTGGCAAGACATCAGCAAACTTGTATCTGGTTTGTGAACAAATCAAAATAAAACTGCAGCATACATATGCAAAATATTTTCTTAATTTTGGGAAATAATTCTACATTACAAAGAATATCAGAATATTTAATCTTACAGAAAAATAACAAATTCTTCTTACCTCTTGGTCCATATCTGAGGCGATAACCTTTAATTTCTCCGTATGTTTCAGTAGGTGGTGACCACTCAACATTTACTACCAGTTCTCCATTAAATCCATTGACAGTGCCACTGAAATAGCAGGAAATACAAGTTGTTTGTTTTTGATACTCTTGTATAATTAACAAAATGGAAATACAGGAATCAATACTTTAATATACTTATTAGGAAAAATCTAGTTATACTGTGAATAATATTATGGCTGGTAGTACTTGAGCAACTGTCAAATACTGCAACTAACAGCCTATATCTATTAATCTTATAGCAAGCATGTCAGGATATTGGAGAGAGGAAATGAAAAATACAAGGATATAAATCTTTAGCAATACATAGTTTCATTTAGGGAGGCAGTGGCATAGTGGATAAGGTGGTGAATGTGGGATCGGGCAGATGTCCACGCATAGGTTCGAATCCCACCACATACCGCTTTGTAGCTATGCCATTTGTCGAGTGGTTCAAAGTTACATACATGTCACCATGATAACCAGGTTCTAGGTGGCTACACTAAAGATGCACTTGGGTGGTGAAATGGGCCCTAATATGGGTACTAATTTAAATAAAATTGTCTGTGCCACTAATGGGCAGGAGCTGAACAGCGCTTCCCACATATATTCTTCAAGTATGCCTACAGGCGTTATAGGCTATAACAAAAAAAGAGAGAGAAAGAAAAAAAAAAAATATATAAAGTGAGCTTCAAAAGACAGATGCTTTGTACTGCATGTTCTGATAAAGACATCACACTTAATGTAGACTTACTTAACAAGAAGAGCTGGTTTGTTGGGCACACCTCCTGGCATCTCTACCGTTACATGTGTTGACCTTGTGCCGTCTCCTTTCCTAGTGATGGCTGACACCTGAACTTGGTACTTAGTGTCTGGCGTTAGACCCCCAACAACATAACGGGTGGCTTCACCATTATGAATTGTGTGAGGAATCTGTCCAGGATTGGTATTATCATTTCCCTGAAAAGCAAACAAAACAGGATCAGAGATGGTTTACATATAATTAAAGATTTCTTTAGTCATGATTTGAAAACTCATTATCAAAGCCTAATAATTTGATCCAATTCTAGAAATGGGTTCTGCATTATCTAAGTAATATATTTCTTTTTCCTTGTATGAGAGAGAGGGCCAATCTTACTAACAAACTTGTTAGCCAGTCAGTGTGCTGAGCTCAACACCACAGCTTCCACACACTGGTAAGTCAGCAGATAT
Source organism: Portunus trituberculatus (assembly GCF_017591435.1). Taxonomy (NCBI): domain Eukaryota; kingdom Metazoa; phylum Arthropoda; class Malacostraca; order Decapoda; family Portunidae; genus Portunus; species Portunus trituberculatus. The sequence continues at coordinate 17,393,787 of NC_059301.1, read as the reverse complement.
GTGCCACCTCACCAACATTGCTCTATGAGTTAATGTACAGATGAAGCAGCTTTCGTACCTTTATTTTTAGGCAAAGCAGCAACTCAAAAGAGATTTGAAGCAGTTTCAACAGGGTTGTATCATATGGTGTACTCACTCGATTCATATTTTGAACATGTATCTGGTAGCCTCTGATAATGCCATGTCGTTCCTTCTCATCTGGGGGTGTCCAGGTCACCTCAATGCTGGTGCTATTTATTACTTCCACCTTAACATTCCGGGGCTCACCAGGCACTACAGGGATGAGAAGACAGATTAACATCCTCCTCCACTACAATGTTCCCATATTTCTTCAGAGCAGCCATCTCAACACCAAATGACCTTATAAAAACAGATGAGACATCCACAAATAACACAATTCTTATTTGCATGTTGCTGCTTGTTAATGCTAGGTCATCTTTGTTTGATTAATTATGTTTTATAATAATTGAGAGAATTTCTCTTGAGAACACTTAACAATTACTAACAATCATTACAGCAGCAAACTAAATCTTTAATTTCTTAGTAGTTAAAACTCACTCTTTGCATGCATAGCAGCAGTGCTCTGGAAGCAGCAATAACTCTTAAGCTTTAGTATACATTTTTCCAACGTATAATTTTTATCACTTTATATTTATCAGTGTCCAATAACTTAAAAAATTGCTCTGGTGATGGAATTATCTCACATTTATAATGAGGGAGTCATTTATCCTCTTCATAGGATTCCAAAGTAAGCATATAATACATGTCCTCTTAACCATCAACACAGGTTTTCCATTTGCTTAACTTGTATATTCATAATAACTGCATGGATAACTATTATCTTTAACATACTATAATTATCACTTTATTTGACACACCACACCCATTAAGACCCTGAGGCTAATATAGTATAAGTTTTTCTAATTCTAAAGAAACACTTGTAACCCTTCTGCTCCTAATATAATATGCTCCGGGAAGGAAACTTTTCCAGTTAAATGTCTAGTTAACCTGATATGATCTAATGGGATAACTTAGCAACTAGTCAACTGGGAATGAATGCAGAGAGTTGTTTTATAGAATGGGATGGGAAGATATTAAACATATTACCTGAATTTCCAAGGGAATTACCTGAAACTGTACTTGAGGACAATTACATTGAGTACTTAACAATACTTCTATGGAACAAGGAGAATAGTTCATGTTCAGTAGGGGATAGAATATGGATTATTTACTTTTTTACTACAGTACAAGAGATACTATGTGAGCAGAAAGACAGCCCCTTTCTTGCACGTAATCAGAGGGTGAAAAGGCAGGGTCAAGAGGATCATAGCATAGACAGCAAGAGGCATCAAGACCAGTCAGCAGTCACACCATTAGCATGTCATCACACTTCACTTGGAAACATCAAATAAAACTGAAATGTAATTATCATGTATATTTTCATAAAAATAAACCATCCCTGCTTGGAAAAAAAAAAAATCATGAATTATACCATCAAATGTTCAATGCCATTGTGAGAGTATTCCCCAACAAGGTGACAAAAAGCAGAAAAGCATCCACCTTTTCCTAGCTAAAGTCTTTCTCTACTTGCTCTGTCACTATTGACAGTCTTCCTATCATAGCAACAAGCCACAGAGAGTGTAAGCAATGAATCTGAGAAGATTTGCAGATTGTCTAGTTATGTGAATGTAAAATTCCAAGTCCAGCTACAATTCTAAGATAATGAAGCACAATAAATCAGTGACATATGTTAACATCTCTTCTATTTATTCTATGAAATGTTCAGCTGAAATGCCATAAGACAAAATTAAGGATGTGTTTCATCAAACTAAGCATTAAGGAGCTGTACATCCCTTTCCTATTTAACATTGAACTTCCAACCTGCTTCAGTATTTAATTTTTTTTCTATGACAATGCTTTCCAGAAGGTTTTAAGACACTAATCCTTCAGATTCTATGCAATCCTTTTTTGACCTCTTTTAAAGGATTAGCATTCTTTGGGCATTTAATTTTTTCTCTTTTTTCTTGCCCTTGTATAATGCATCTCTTATTAAAAATATCTAATAATACTATAATATTCCTTTATCATTTAACACTGATGTTAAATGGAGACAAATGTATAAGGAAAACTAAATTTTGTTTCTGAAGCAAGTTTTTAAACAAATATCTAAATATTCATAAAAAAAAAAAAAAATGTCCTACAGATAGCTTACTCTTAATACAAGAAATAATGTAGTGATGAGTGGCAGCATTATAGAAATTAATAATCTTTCAGAGCTACATATATCTTTCTTCAAGTACAACACTGGTCCGTAAATATTGTTGATGATGATGGTGTTATAAACTTGAAACTAAGAATTTTTACATCCATGAGGACAAATTGAGAAAATATACATGACAACACAAAAATTCATTATCCATAGGTTATGGATGGTGCATAAAAGAAATCACTGTGATAGAAGCATAAGCTAAGAAAAATACACATACTATGGTATGAAGGAAACAGCATTTACTAGCACCACATCTACATAGCATTACAAACCCTCATATACTTACTTTGGCCTGTTAACGGAAGGCGAGAGAGAAAAAAAAGGAAACAATGGCATCAATAGCTTGCCAACACCCCAACTGAGTCTGTTTACACCATCCAACATATCATCTGGCTTCAGTGTGGAGAGAAAAGAGAGAATGAGAAAAGATAAAAGAGCATGCAAGTGAGTGAGGAGTGAGAAGTAAGTCATGGAAACAAGCTTAGATCTGAGAGGACACTGTAAGTTATCAGCAGAAGGGGCGTGTGGTGCTTGGTGCATGTTACAGTGAGTGTAAAAGCTTTTGCAACTAAAGAAGAAATCAAGCAACTAAGAGACAATGAAAAAAATTTACCCCACCCTCCCGATAAATAAAAATGTCTACAGAATCAACTACACGGTGCTCAGGGCTCACACGCACAATGGCTCAGGGTTTAACCACCCTACAGCAGATACTGTGCTTTCACCCTCTGCATGTTGGCTATAGGATCACTATGAGAGCAATGATCAAGTGAGACCATGATCAACTACAGTAAGGATTTGTTTCTTGAATTTACTTGTGTGTGCTAAGCAGTGGAAAATAGTCTACAACCTACAGTACATGTCCCCAAACATCAGCAATTAGCAGATCAATCTCCCATGGTTCATGTCCCAAGGAAACATATCCACATAATTGTAGATGGCAGAGGCAGTGTAAAGCAGCATTTTAGAACCCATAATATGAAGCTAATAGCATTTTCTCTTCAAGTTTGAAGAATTATAGATAGTTAGGTGCTGTAGGGTGGAAGTGACTTTTTATGTGAAAGATGCATCAGATATCCAGTATCATAAGAGTACATGCATGTTTGTATTCTTCTGTATGAATTGTGGATATTTAAAAGTTAGTAGAAAAATCAATTAATTTTCCTCATGCTTAAAATTATACACATTTTTATCTTTATTGTCTCCAAGCACTATTATCAACAAAACATTTATTTTTCAAATGATTTGATAAGTGAATTCTACTGAAGTGGTAGAATTACAGAAGAATAGAAGATATAGCATTATGTCCTGGGTTCATGAGCCATTGGTGTTTACAGTGAAGAGCAGGAAAAAGGTCAAGGAACTGTTTATTTATGTTCAAGAAGGGGCAACTCTGGGGAATTGTTAATATTAATGATTTTGTAAAAATTTCTTATGATCAATCTGTTACAGGTCTGATCTGGGAGAGAAATGTGACTGTACTTGTGATGATAATTTTCTATGATGTTGTAAAGGGGGCCATCCAAGATGTTCAGTGGAGCATGGTTGTCCTTATGTAGGCATCATTGTACTTACTAATGTATCCTTGTAAGGGGCAGGGAAACAAGTGTGTTAGTCTGGCATAGGTTCATGAAAGGTTGTAAAGATAGTTTTGATGTCAAAAGTTGTGATCAACTTCTACTGTGATTCTGGAGTTTGGAATAGTATTATAATTCTGGCTTTCTTCGAAGCATATCATGAAATTAATATTGACTACATTTTCATGTTACAATTTATTTCAAACAGGACCTTCACCACCAAAAAAAAAAAAAAAAAAAAAAAAAAAAAAAAAACAATAATGAACTAGTTCTCTTCCTTACTGTAAGAATGCCAGAATTATATTTAGGACTCTTTGGGTCATCCATAACTGTGGTGTGGAATATCAAATCTGTAGTGTTCATGCGAGATTTGAGATACATGTGCAGATTGGTATAGTTACACATGTAAAACCTTCAGAAGTGACAAAGATAGCTACGTGTATGTCTAGAATAGGCTGAATAGTCTAAGAACTTCTTGTTGGATCACAAAGCCCTCTGTTTTCATGTACAATATAGATGTCAGCACGTATGCTTTGAAAAATAAAAACATTCTAAAAAAAATCTTTAGACATGTTAAAAACACAGATTTCTACCTGATCCATGTTTCAGGCTTTGCGATTACATTTATTTGTTAAATATTTTTTACTTTATTTTCACAAAGCAAGAGGAAAAATCACAAGTTTTTGAAGAAGAGTTCTTTTTATAAAGACTCTTCAATATCATGCTTTCTTTGCATAAAATACTGATGTTTGCATATCACAAAAGAAAAAAAAAGAAAAAAAAAAAAAAAAAATACTATTAAAAAGTCCTTTGAAATAGCAAACATATGTGCTAATCCCCTGCCTAACTCTTCCCAGTAACCTGTTCATGTATGTAAGAAAATACACATTTTTATTTTGCCCTTCCTTACAGTCTGCATGTTTCATGTTGTCCTGGGGAGAAATGGGGCACAGAAGAGTGTACAGTTGAAAGTTCAGTGGCCATCAATGCCAACAGTGCCAACAGTCCAAGCCTTCTCAATACTGGTATCTTATTTTCACATTGATCTTGATCCACTTGTACATAAAAGCCTTACATATATCATGAAAAAGCCAACATTTGTTTGAGTAACATGTTCATTTGGTGCCTTGACTGTTTGTTGTGTCCTTCCTCAATGATCCCTTGTGTGGTGGGTGGGAGGCCACACTTTTATTTGGTCACTCACTTATGCTATAGTGAAACATATTTGTAGAGTGTAATTCTTCTCATCTTAAGATTGTCATTTGTTGCAGTTACTGAATCAATACTGAAATCATCTACCTACTTGATTCAATAGCACAAAATAAAGTCTCAAAAACACAACAATGTAAAAAGATTGTAGATACAATGTGACAAGCAAAATGCTCAGTTTCCATCATTATATTCATATTCTGATTACATCATCATATTCAGCATACTTTACTTTAGAATATCTAACCATTTATTTAATTGGCTATTCAATAACTGCAGCAAACAAACAATGATTTGTGAAAACAACCATGAAATTTTTGGAGTTCTTCTTTCACTTATTCCCATCATGTTTCTTTCTCAAAAATTAGAAAAAAATATTATGAAATCACAATTTAATCAAGTTATAGCTATCAATGACCACAGTCTATTCAATACAAGAGGAGAGCTAAGGCTGATGATAAAGAAACATGCATCACCAGAGCATTAGTGACAACTTTGTCCCAATGGCCGAGAAAATCCAGCCAGTCAGAAAAGACATGACAAATGCTGTCAAGGCATCAGATGATCAGTTCACCTTAAAAGACTATAGAGTATTTCAAATCTGTTAAAGCACTGATGGCCTTAATTCAAAAATTTATTACCTATGTGCATTTCAACTGTGCATGGTGCTCATGCAGTGAAGAAGGATAGTTACAGGTTGCTTAGTATGTGGAGAATGTATCTGCTGTTCCATTTTAAGAAAGATACAATTTCTAGCAAAGAGTATTCTTTTCTCAATGTTAGGAGAGATAGAGAGTTAGTACTGTTTAAAGCTACTTAAGTATCTATGCTACTATGATATTTCACTTGCAACTGTTAATCAACAAGAGTTACATAATGGTCATTCAATTACGATAAGTGAATCTATGATTACTGCAAATGCTAAAAGTTATCATCTTCTCCTTCATCATATTCTGTAACACCTTGAAACTTTTGATAATCACATGAGCATGCATACATACCATCTTCATCAGTGCGCACCAAGAGTGCTTCAGATTTCAACCCATCACCTATCACTGTTCCAGCCAGCATCCACACTCGGTACTCCGTCCACTTCTTGAGGTTTGTGATGAGGTACTCAAACTGGTTGGGATCTGATATTGTAATGAGTGAAGCATCGGAGTCTGGTCTTGAGTTGTTGACAATCATAAGCTTGTAGTAGGTGATGTCTCCATGCTGCTTGTCAAGAGGTGGAGGTTTCCATTCAACTCTTATACTTTCAGAATCTTCAGCATTGGCCCTTATATCATTAGGAGGAGACCCCGGTGCTGTAAAAATGTTCAGTGTTGAATTAAGTGTTTGGTAATGGGTAAACAATTAACTCATTTATATCTTTTCCTGTCATTAGTTTAGAAAATGTAACATTACTCTCCTCACTTCTAAATGATACTCCCAAGTTTCGTTTCTGAAAACCTGTGAGTTCATAAATTACTGACCTATGATTAGACTTCCAAAAATATGTAATTATCTTCTTAACCATAGAGTGAAAAGTGAAATTATGGTCTCAGTTTTATTAGCTTATGATGAAAAAGCTTGTTCTTCAAATTACAATACTAAACTTTAGTCAGTAATACTATTTGTATTATGACCATAAGAAAAGTAGATAGATTGAAATATACAGTACATCTTAATACTACAAATAACAAGTGCAGTTACTAACTGTCTTGATCAGTGCGAACTGATGTGGGAGCAGTGGCAGCTCCCTCACCCCTCTGGGAGCGAGCAGCAAGCCACAGGCTATATACAGTGTTTGGCTGAAGATCCTCCAAAGTGTAGCTTTCCCCTTCTGGTATATTGCGCTGCTCTTGCTTCTATCAAAACATTATGATGAGAAAACTGTTGGATATATCTTTAAAACTATATTCAAATTTTGTTATCTGACTTTTTCTGTTACTGACAATAGAATTGAATGAAAAATGCTTTTAAGTAATCTTGCAAGGTGGAGTAAACTTTCTATGGAGACAGAAGTAATTATCCTAAGACTGTCAATGTTTTTTAAAAAACTAGCAATAGCAGACATTCTTTCATTTGGGAAACCTGAGTGGCTCATGTGATTTTCTACAGCAAGACATTATTGTCACATGTTGGCTTTTCACTTTGTTAGACAATGAAATTCACAAAACTTTATTATTGCATTTTCACACCAGCAGCAAAATTTAACCAGGTCTTCACATCATACAAGATAGCCTGGAGAAAGCTGAATGATCCTAAATTCATGAAGAATGTTATGACAAGATAACTGGGTGCTATCTTACCGATGTGGTAGAATCATTCCAGTAGAGTTCATATGAAATAATATTTTCCCCTTGATGTGATGGCCTGGTCCAGCTTAGTTCAATTGAAGTGGCAGTCACTCGTGAGGGATGCAAATTGGTTGGTTGACTTGGTACTGAAGAGAATAAGGAAACCTATTAGCATCATATCTAATACCAGAGTAAAACACTGACATAGTATGAACTGTTTATGGATGGAGAGGCAGGAAATAGTGAGGTAACAGGTGTAGTAAGGAAATGGGAATAGCTGGACCGAATGGTAATGGGAACTAGTGGATTTCTGTGCAGAATTACAATAGCTGCACTATTAGGCACAATGGAAATGAAATGTAAAAATCATATGAAGTAAATGGAGCTACATGCAAAGTTATGAATGTGTGGAAGTAACAAGAAAAAAATGTTGAGGAATGAGATACCAAACAATTAGGAGAAAAACAGGTTTCTCACCACTATATAGCAAACTAATAAAAATTAAGGAGATTTTTTACACTTCCATAACAACCTTATATAAAACAGAATTCAAGACATAGTGCTATGCAATTTGAATTTTAGATGATCATTGATCTTCAGTACTAAGAATTTTCTGCAAAATGCTATCTTTGCATTCATTCTATATCATTACAAACAAATATTTTCATTAAGTCATAATACATAGGTTTACTAAACTATTTTAAAAATTTACCTCCTTGCTGTGTTTTTACTTTCACAGGATCAGAAAGTGGTCCTGGACCAATCCCAGTATAAGCCTGGACCCGGATGGTGTAGATGGTGTGAGGGGTGAGGTCACTGATGGTGGTGAGCTTGTTGTCCTGTACAGGCTGACTCTTCCAGGATTGTATTGGCAGTGATGGGTTGGTGGTGTAGTATAACTTGTAACCCTGGAGAAAAATGGTATGGTATTGTTAAATCTGAACAAAGGAACTCCCGGGTATGTAGGTAAAAAGAGGTTGACTTTTTTTATATCCCTTGTTTAGCCCTCATGCACAGCAGGGCAGAGGAGCTTTTCGACATTGAGACGGTAAATGTTTACAATCACTGTACAGTGTAAATTCCTAAAATTTCTCCCCCTTTCCCCCAACAAACTTGGGGGACTGTGGGGAATCGGGGGTTTCTGGGGGGGAGCAAATGAGGCTGATTTTGACCCCCGAAAAAATCTACGGGAAATTTTAAAAAAATCCCTGAAAATCAGGATTTCTCGTAAAAATTATCCCATAAATCCCTAGATGTAGCGACGTGTAAAAAGGCCGAGGGGCTGCGCACCCCGGACCCCACCCCCCTAAGGTAATTAACAACCTAAACAAATCTAGGTAAATCTATAGAACAGCAACTCCTTACATATTCTTTTCTATTATACCCTTTCCCCCCAACAAGCTTGGGGGCACGAGGAGAATCGGGGTTTTTTTGGGGGGGAGGCAAAAGAGGCGATATATGGCGATCTAAAAAAAATCTAATTACAAAAACCTAACCTAACCTAACCTAACTTAACCGTGGGGGGCGCCCTCCCGGACCCCCCCTACAACACTAACCTAACCTAACCTAGGGGGCTGCGCCCCCCCGGACCCCCCTGTATCACTAACCTAACCCTAACCTAACGTATCCTTGCTTTGTGGCAGCTTCCCTCCCCCCTACCTCTACCAATACCCCTCCTCACAATACCTTAACGAAATGATGAAGGGCCTGGCTGGTCCTCTTCTCGATTGTACACTAACTTCCATCGCAGGAGCGATGATTTCCCAGTAATCAAATTCGCATTTTATTACAGCGCCACAATTTCTGGTTAAAGTTGAGGTTGGCAGGTTTTCCGCAACGCTCGCAATTCTTGGCATCGAGAATTAGTCTGTGTCGTACGCACACATCAACAGGTCTCGTGCCTTCCCTGTGTACTTATGGAAAAAGTCGAGGAGGCCGAGGTCACAATCAGAGCACCGAGGAAGAGAAGCAGTGGAATCCATCATGACTGACAAACGACTACTGTGTTAGGGTGGAGGGCGGCGAGTCCACCTTCCAGTTCACTTATTAGTGGTGGAGGAATACATTAGTGACGTCATTTCCCGTAGTTTATAGCGTATTTGCTTTATTTAGTTCACTTAATGGAGGAATAAGAATATTTATACTTATCTGAAACGTTGTTCTTCCCGTGTTCCTCTTTCAACTTGCTTAAAACGGCGAGAAAGAGCGAGATTTTTCCGAATGATCCAAATTCAGAACCAAGGTTCTGGAATCTTCCGTTGGCGTAATCCCTGACGTCATTTCCGTAGTTAGCGTATTTGAATGATTTTATAGGTGACTGAAGGAAGAATATTATTTCCTCCCATCTGAAGTGTTGTTCTTCGTGTATCCCTCTTTGAACCTGCCTAAAAAGCTAAAAATTCCCCGATGGAAAGGAATTCAGCCACGAAGCTTCTGTAAATTTCCACGTGCGTATATATATTTGACGTCATTTCCCCTAGTTAGCGTATTTCCTATATTTTCATAACTGACTGAAGAAAAAACAATATTTCCTTCCATCTGAAGTGTTGTTCTTTCTGTGTTCCACGTTCGACTAAACGTGGACAACACGTGCACACTCGCCACTTCAAAAGGAACTACATCGTGTTGTTGCGGGCGCGGTGCAAGTGTGTTAAGAGGCTCAGTCGACACAAGCTGGTGTAGACAGCACACAAACAGTGGACTTAGAAATTGGAAGTGGTGTTAAACTTTGTGACGCTAAAACAAGCAATGTTCTGTAGAGCACCCACTAAAACCTCGATAGAAAGTAAGTACGAGTCATATACTATCTATTAGCTACACTATTTTAGGAATTTACACTGTACAGTGATTGTAAACATTTACTCTCAATTTGTCTCCACCTTGCCTGAGAACCATACCCAGGACCTTTCAGTCATGTGCTGAACCTTTTCACAATGTAACTATGAAAATTAGACAGTGTAACTAAATCTGAATTTAATGGTAATGAAGTTGGGTCAAATCAATCATAAGGTTCATATATCAGTTCAGAATGAAATCCATTGGCAGCATCACAAACATACGTGTAATGAAAAAGGGGAAGCTTACCGTTATCTGCCCATTCGGAGTCTCTGGTTCATCCCACTGAATCACCATGGTGGAGGACGACAGTGGCCGCACGTGGACATTGCGCGGTGCACTTCCGGGCTCTGCGGGGGAAGAGAAATAATCTTAGACATAAATGTTACGCAAACTATATCAAACATTTCATGTAGTGCCTGTTCTTCCACATAATGATACCCATGCGTAATCGTTGAAGGCTAAACGCCGGCCTTTACACTATGCTGGGCAGAAGGTAATCAAACACGAAACTCCGTGACAAGTCATCAGCATGGATCAACACGGTACGTCACTACAACGGCGCCTGTGTCTGTGTGTATACATCACGATGTGCCATTGACCCACATTGTGATACATTTCTGGTATTTCGGTTTTCTTTTAGTTTTGTTGGTTCTAAAAAAGTCGTAACTTCATTTTATGCAGTAAAGATTTCTGTCAAGCGGTGTAGTAGTAGAAAAGTACCCAAATCAGACAACCTGACATTGTCTTTTTACCTTGGTGTACGCACGGTCCAGATAAGTATATCTGGACCGTGGGTGTACATACAAATAATCTTCATAAAATTGTAGTTTGTTGAGATGAGATATTTTGCCAATAATGGGCTGGAATCACAGTGTATTAAGTGATTCTCAGAGATCACTGAATAAAATGGAGAGAAAAGGCAAACTAATCTTTAATCTGAGAACATAATTGATGTGTCCAAACCTTGACTGAAATATTCGGATACTATTTCTCTTAGTTTTGAAAAAGAGGCAAGTTTAGGAAAAATGGTTTCGTTGATTGATTGCAGCAATACTATAAGTGAAAACACCCAGAGAGAGAGAGAGAGAGAGAGAGAGAGAGAGAGAGAGAGAGAGAGAGAGAGAGAGAGAGAGAGAAAGTAAGTGTACTTACATGGTATACATAACCTATTGAATAATGTTTTAACGAATGTCTAAATGTTCCAGTTTACTGCCAGTGTTTCTTGAGTGTTGCGTGCACCCTACAACACATCCTTCCTGCTAGTGATGTTCAACGAGAGCTTTAAGCACAAAACCTGGACCTAAACATCTTTCCTGACCACGTAAGCAAAAAAGATATTCATGAGAGAACACGGCATTTAAATATTTAATGCCGTTATATAGTGGAGGCAAGCGGTGGGTGATGGCGGCAGGCCGAGGAGACCCAGTTCCTTCCTCTTATTACAGGCTACTGAAGTAAATTATGTTCCAATAACCTTGCGCCGCGCTCTCCGGGGTTTATAAGGCGACGTGCAAGAGTCTCGTCGACCAAGTGCAAACCTTAATTTCAGGAAAGTTAGTATCTCCTGGTCTCCTTGCCCAGGCCCTTCCCACACCCGCCCCACAAATGCCACCCACCGGAGGCTGTCAAGAGGTGTGTGTGTGTGTGTGTGTGTGTGTGTGTGTGTGTGTAATTCACCTCGGTCGTCTGCTGGTCACCCAGCCAGTCTTCCCCATTACGGAGCGAGCTCAGAGCTCATAGACCGATCTTCGGGTAGGACTGAGACTACATCACACACAATACACACCAGGAAAGCGAGGCCACAACCCCTCGAGTTACATCCCGTACCTATTTACTGCTAGGTGAACAGGGGCCACACATTAAGAGGCTTGCTCATTTGCCTCGCCGCTTCCGGGACTCGAACCCGGCCACACACACACACACACACACACACACACACACACACACACACACGTGTGTGTGTGTGTGTTTATGTGTGAGGTTTCTGTAGCGAAACAATAAAAGAAAAGTAAGTGTTGCTGTTAATGCTGTTGCTAATGATAACAGTGATAACAACAACAACAATAATAATAATAATAATAATAATAAATATTCAATAACGTCCAGGTAATTTAGATGGAATGTCTACATATATACATTAATCTGTATAGATTTCACAGCTAGTAGATAAAAGCGAGTGTACACACGTGAGAATGCGGCCGGATACAATTTACATCAGCAGAGGGAAGGATATGATGAAAAATAAAACCTCTCCTAATAATGGGCCGGGTAAAACCTTCCAGATGTCTTCAGACACTCTGCGAGCAAACAATCATCTCCCACACAGCCACTCTGCATCTGAGCCGTCGATTAAAACGGTGTTGTGCTACAGACCAAAATCTCGCTGAAAACTTAACTTCCCTGAAAGTTTTAAGGGCATAGTTTGCATAAAATGAAGTTCAGGCTCAGGATAAACTACAGTAATATGCCAAGAACTCCCGGAGGTGTTGGCGGGGCGAGAGAAGGAAGGAGAGAGAGAAGGAGGGAAGGAAGGAGTGACAAGAGTGGAGCGCAGTCAGCCTCCAGTCCGCACTCATTTCCTTCACAGGCCATTGGGTTGTACGAGGGCTGCTGGCAAAGTCTGAGCATTGTCACCGGTTAATTGTTTCCGGAAGTGACATTACGCCTCGTAGTGCAAATATGGTAATGAACTCCCTTTTCAGAGTGCTGTTCCTTACTTGCAAGAAAGACTTTGGGGATTAAAAAACAAATTGGGTCATATCCTAATATAATTGTTGCTTATTTTCCGTTTCATCAATCATCTAAATGTTATTATTTACTTGAAACAAACACACACACACACACACACACACACACACACACACACACACACACCACGTAGTGTAGTGGTTAGCACGCTCGGCTCACAACCGAGAAGGCCGGGGTTCGAGTCCTAGGAAGTAGCGAAGCAAATGGGCAAGCCTCTTAACATGTAGCCTATGTTCACCTAGCAGCAAAATAGATACGGGATGTAACTCGAGGGGTTGTGGCCTCGCTTTCCCGGTGTGTGGAGTGTGTTGTGGTTTTAGTCCTACCCGAAGATCGGTCTATGAGCTCTGGGCTCGCTCCGTAATGGGGAAGGTTGGCTGGGTGACCAGCAGACGACCGTGGTGAATTACACACACACACACACACACACACACACACACACACACACACACACTCTAATATTTTCATCATCATTTGCTATGCAGTTCTTATGCAGCGATGGGAGTACGATGACTTACAGGAGGAGCAGGCAGTGAGTGAGTCGTACTGGCAACGAAGACTGACAATAACTAATTCAGATAACGAGGAATGACGCCACAACAGCCATCTCTTAACTACCACTGATGCTTAATGGGTACTTACATTTATATCCATTAGTCACATACTTACCACCTATTAGCAATATTACCCAATGCCAAACGCTCCATACATATGACACAATTATGCAAATTAACGTGCGTGTCCTGAGTGTCCTCGCCTGCAGCAATTACGCCACAGGGTGCACGGAGAGGCGCGATAATGTCAGAAGAGGAGCATTAGGGAAAGTATACATACGCTGTGCTTGTTCTCAGACAACACTACAAAACAACAACACGACCATCTAAGCACGTGTCATTGCTAGAATCTGCCCTCACTCATTGGCCCCGAACAGGAGATTGTTATCAGACCCAAATCTCTGTCACTGTCTGGAAGCAGAGGTATGCTGTCTCATAGTGGGAAATTTGCGGTGAAAGTAGCCAGAAGCTGCAGTGTATCATCATTATTATTATTATTATTATCATTATTATTTCTATTATCATTATTATCATTATTATTATTATTATCATTATTATTATTATTATTATTATTCTTAGCAGCAGCAGCAGCAGCAGTAGTAGTAGTAGTAGTAGTAGTAGTAGTAGTAGTAGTAGTAGTAGTAGTAGTAGTAGTAGTAGTTGTTGTGTACTGTTGGTTGAGACGTTCTGCTATCACCACCTCTTGCTAATTTCCATCGATTTTCTCACTATCCTTATTTTTGAGTCTACACATAATATTTCTTCTAAACCTTAATTCTCTGCTTTCTTATGACCAACATTCCAGCAACTAATGTCTCGATGTCCACGCGAACCTATGAACGCACCTCCCCATAACTACAAGTGCCAGCAAGCAGTGACCCGCAGCAGCTACAAGGCACAAGGTGGCATTCCCAGGAACGCCAGCCGTTCGCCGCCGCAGCAGTCCTTTCAGAATTCCTAATTAAAGAGAAATGGCCGGTCCTATCGCTTGGTGGGTTATGCAGCGCGGTGGTGCCAACACTAGGGGTTATATACTCGCTGAGGCGCCTCAAAACGAGCAGAGATAATCTAAATGGGAACACATTAACACTTGCCATGGTGGGGAGCTGCTAGGAGACGGGAGGACCAATGTGCGCTATACCTTCGTTACGACTTTCCGACAGACGAATGTTGATTTCATGTTTAATCATCTGCAGTAAATATGCGATCCGTGAAGGAGAGCAGGAAGGCTCTGAGGTTTGTACTACGCTAGGTTAGTTAGCTTCAGGTGGTGTAATTTGTGAAGGTGACGTGCTAATATTAGACCTTGATAGACAGAAGGTGACTTGTTTTACCTATTTCGTTTTTTAGTAAGCTTTTCTTCCAACGCCCCGACTCAGCCCCCCCCCCCCTCTCTCTCTCTCTCTCTCTCTCTCTCTCTCTCTCTCTCTCTCTCTCTCTCTCTCTCTCTCTGTTTCTTCTCATTTCCACCTAATTACTCCTTTCTCAGAGCCCTGTCCTGCCTCCCTCTTTCTCTGCACCTCATTCGTTGCCTCTACCACTCGTCACCATTCCAGAGCCATTCCAGCGGACGGCGGCCCTCCTTCAGAAACAACACCGGGTTTTTTTCTTTCCGTGTGTGTGTGTGTGTGTGTGTGTGTGTGTGTGTGTGTGTGTGTGTGTGTGTGTGTGTGTGTGTAATTCACCTCGGTTACCTGCTGGTCACCCAGCCAGTCTTCCCCATTACGGAGCGAGCTCAGAGCTCCTTCGGGTAGGACTGAGACCACAACACACTCCACACACCGGGAAAGCGAGGCCACGACCCCTCGAGTTACATCCCGTACCTATTTACTGCTAGGTGAACAGGGGCTACACATTAAGAGGCTTGTCCATTTGCCTCGCCGCGCCGGGACTCGAACCTGGCCCTCTCGATTGTGAGTCGAGCGTGCTAACCACTACACTACGCGGTGTGTGTGTGTGTGTGTGTGTGTGTGTGTGTGTGTGTGTGTGTGTGTGTGTGTGTGTGTGTGTGTGTGTGTGTGTGTGTAATTGTTGCCCTGCAGTAATATACACATAAGACACCTATTACATCATGACAGCTACATATATCTATAGCAATGAATAAGTGCGGCGTAGTTTGTGTATCGGAAACAAGTGAAGTAAAAGAAAGGAAAAGGAAAGTAAGGATAAGAAAGAAGTGAGTGAGGCAATTCACGCTTGGCTGATGTTAGTGAAAGCCTTGGCATCTTGAGGAGGAAAATGAGAGGCTGGTGGTGGTGGTGGTGGTGGTGGTGGTGGAAGCATTTGAATGGGTGATGTGGAACACGTGTGGGCTGGTGTTGTAATGGGAGGCCCCGGGGGTGGGAGGGTAAGAGTATAGGGGTGCGAAGGAAGGACTGGAGACAAGACAACAATGGGGCGATAACTAAATAACTGGATATAACAAATAACTCGGTTGAAAATAACTAAGAAAATAACCAAATGAGCTAGAACCGACCAACTAGACTATTCAATTAACTACACTCTACCCAACTAAATGAATTAAGTAAGAAACTAGGCCAGAAATACCTAAGTGAACTTCAACTAACACGACGATAAATGAGAGAATGGGATAAACGAAATATATGCTGAACAATAACTAGGAAATTCAACAAGGAGCTACAACTAAAAAGACTGTAACAAACTAACTAAGGAACTAAACTATAAGAATAAAACACACTGGAGGAAGATAATGAGGAGGAGGAGGAGGAGGAGAAGGGCACAGTACCATAGACACTACTCAAGATGGCCCACAACGCATCGTGGCCTCTCAAGACGGTCCCCTGAGGCAACATTTTTCACCGCCGCCTTGGGGGAGCCACGCGGCACAGCCCAGGGATGTCCAAGTGATCCATCCCAAGTACCTTCTGGGATCCTGCGGCGTTCCCCTTCAATACATCACGCGGGAGACTCAAGACTGCCCCTACGAGTCAATCAGGACATCCACCTTGCTCTCTCTCTCTCTCTCTCTCTCTCTCTCTCTCTCTGTGTGTGTGTGTGTGTGTGTGTGTGTGTGTGTGTGTGTGTGTGTGTGTGTGTGTGTGTGTGTGTGTGTGTGTTGGTTGCTACAACACTATGATGGTAAGAAATATAGGTCGGTCTCTCTCTCTCTCTCTCTCTCTCTCTCTCTCTCTCTCTCTCTCTCTCTCTCTCTCTCTCTCCGCTACTCATTCTTATGCACCTTTTCTGATTAAAGTTTCCTCGTGACGGGAAGGGAAACCGTCACCACCCCCACTACCACCACCACCATCCCCACTACTACTACTACTACTCCAGGATGAAAACAGGCGGAAGGCCGAGGTGAGGGAAAAACAAGATATGGAACGCTATAGTATGGGATGGAAATGGTGACCGGTGACTACATTACCACCAAGAGAGAGAGAGAGAGAGAGAGAGAGAGAGAGAGTAGATGAATGCAAATAGGAAAGAGGTGAGGCGTAAAGAGGATATAGAAAAAGGGGCGAGACAAGCTGTTAGGTGGAGCTGGTAATAGAGGGAGTGAGGTGGAAGAGGTGAGAGAAGAAGGAGGAGGAGGAGGAGGAGGAGGAGGAGGAGGAGGAGGAGGAGGAGGAGGAGGTTAGGGAGGGACAGCATGGGGTCTGGAAAGGGTGGGAGCCGAGGGGGTAGAGGTGCTCAGGTGGTGGAACAACAGACTGGGATTAAAACGCCTTCCAGTGGTGGCGGCGTCCAACAGTCCAGTAATGACTCTCTATCACTCACCCGCCCGCTACTTCCTCTAATTACACTTACGCCACCTACACCTACACCTACACCTACATGCGAGTCTTGTACGCGTGTCAATCATTTTAACATGGCCCACCTCCTACACAACGCTCTCTACACTTTTTTGACCTTACCGTGAAGTGTCTACCTGTCTGTCTGCTCGTGTTTCTATAGCTGAAATGAATGATCTGTGGCCTAACTAAGGTCTTCTTCCTCCATCTCCTTCTCTTCTTATCTTCCTTCTCCATATCCATCTTTTTTTTCTTATTCTTTTTCTGCTTTTTTTTTTTTTTTTTCTCCTCTTCACACTTACTCACATCAACCTGCATATTTTTTTTTTTTTTTGTGAATTTCAGATAACATTGTTACTTCTATATGTAACTGATCCCCGCCAAAGTGCAGGTTTTGTATCCAATTATATGAGTGTATATTTAAAACCACGATTCATATGCAATTTACACCAGTATGTATCTTTGCAACTGTGCCTCGAATCCATCACTACCTTAGCGAATTGCAAACACACACAAGATGAAAAGAAATATGTATACAAACACATCAACACAACCACGATCTAAGGCACCACCACCACCACCACCACCACCACCACCAACTACCATCACCACCACCACCACCACCACCACCACTCCTCCAACAAATAAAATCTGTCGTGTAAGTGGCAAAGGCAAGACAATACCAGCACACGCCACCACACGCCTCTCACCACAACCACCACCACCACTCGCCCCACAACAGTACCCGCCGTGGTGACTGAGAAACACTCGCCACAACACCTCCAGCCATCATATATTATTGCCAATTATAACTTTTTTAACACTGTGCATCTCAAGGTGGCTCTGGGGCGCTGTTTTCAGAGCTGCGGGATCTTCATTCTCTTCTCTCTCTCTCTCTCTCTCTCTCTCTCTGTGTGTGTGTGTGTGTGTGTGTGTGTGTGTGTTTCTACTTTTTGCCTGCCACACTCGAAACAAACTCTTCAAACTACACATTTCATTTTTTCATTCATTGCATCTAGTTAATGTGTGTGTACTCATTAAATATTCTCGTGTTCCGTATCCGAATCCGTAGTGCGGATATTATACTCAAATTTAATCACCTCCCGTCCGTAATTGTGAAACTCGAACGGAGAAGCGTATTATTTTTTTTTCTTTTTTTTCCTTCTACGACTTTGTACTCTCGTATAAAGTGAAATATCGCCACAGCTACCTATAATGTAGAAGTTACTATAATTTGATGATTCTTTTTTCTTTCTGCCTCCCCCACCCCTGTTTTCTTTCTCTCGTATTTACTTTCTCTAATGGAAGCTGTAATTACTGGTAGCCTTTTTTTTTCTCCTTCTTCCACGGTCATCAAGCTGTGAGTCCAACTTCTTCTCCGACTAGTTAAAAAAAAAAAAAAAGAAAAATGAAAAGGGTAGCAATGTTTCTCGTTTCCTTTCCTCCCCTCCCACGTTCCCCCCAAATTTTTTCTTTAGTTCTTTTTTTTACTTTCTTTCGTGGAACATTCAATTTTCTTTTTCGTAACTTTCATTCAACAACTCCCTGGAACTTCTATACTACACCACGTAATCTCTGTCCACTCGTATTTACAGGAAGCGTGTGTAAGTGAAAGAGAGAGTGACAGTTCATTTCTTCACATTACATACTCTGAAGCACTTGCCCTACGTTTATCACACACCACTCACTAAGCTTTCCTCTCATAGCACTGACGGCCACAACAGTTTTCCAAGGCCACACGGACGACTAGCAGGGTCTTCAAGAGAGTTTCTCCTTATGATATTCTAGAAATCATGCTAATCTATCACCAGAACCAAAATAATACCCTTAAAAACATAAGTATCTTGAACTTGAGCCTTTGGAAAGCAGTGATGGTGGGATAGCAAAGCGTTTCAGAATACAGACCTGACTCTACTGCCTGCTAACCTCGTATTTCTGACTTACTCGCTATATGACCGCCGTTGTGAAGCTAAAATAAACCAACCTATCAATTCCTTCCTCTCCTCCCCTTTATTGCAAGGCCTTGGGGGAATCAGTATCATTAGGCAATTTACGCGGCTACAATCACTGTGTGTGTATGTGTGTATGTGTGTATGTGTGTGTGTGTGTGTGTGTTACAGGGTGGCGCGGAGGGAGGCAAGGGATAAGCGCCTTTCTATCTTATACTTGTTAGTTTTTAAAGTTTTCCTTCACTCTCGACTGGGTTATGATGGGGAACGCCAGAGTTTTAGGGGAAGCAAAACACCACGGTAATTGAAGAACAAGGGATGCGAAGATACAAGGCGGCGGCGAGGACAGAGTGACAAAATATTAACGAAAAAAAAAAAAAAAAGGAGAAGATATATAAAGTGAATCTAATATGCAGCAACACTACATAAAATATCAAGTAACTCGAGATGAAGGTGCGAGGGAGTAGAGAGGGAGAATATTCTTCAAGGAAACTTGTAATTGTTGAAGGGTGAAGTGCAGCGCTTGACAAAGAGAGAGAGAGAGAGAGAGAGAGAGAGAGAGAGAGAGAGAGAGAGAGAGAGAGAGAGAGAGAGAGAGAGAGAGAGAGAGAGAGAGAGAGAGAGAGAGAGAGAGAGAGAGAGAAACAAGATTGCGCAGCATACGAGCTAGGAAACGGAAAATATTGAGAAGGAAATTAGAGAGAAAAATCTGAGAAAATAACAAGAATGACTGAGAGAGAGAGAGAGAGAGAGAGAGAGAGAGAGAGAGAGAGAGAGAGAGAGAGAGAGAGAGAGAGAGAGAGAGAGAGCATTTCATAAGCCCTGCAGAATGCGCTCTTACGTAATATCAGAATCACCTAACTGGCGCACGAAGGTTACATCGGATATCTGCTCCGGGCCGGCGAGATGTAAGTTTGCCGAGTCCCGAGTGTTTCAGCTTTTCAACCGTCCCACAAAAAGCTTCCTCGTCTGCATGGTGCTATTTTTACCACTCCACCCAGGACAGGACGGAAGGTGAGGCGGATGAAAGAAGAGGGACGGCGGGGACTGACCAGTGTCAAAAAATAGATGGAGCTAAAAAAATAAATGAGTGGGACAGTTTTGACAGCGCGGGGGAGTTCATAAAGCATTGTGGCTGCTGCTGCCGTCACTCTACCTAAAGACTGCATCCCAAACAAGGCCTGTGCTGGATCCTGCCATAAATACAGCTTATGGTCTATAACTGTTCAGGCGTTACTCAGAAAACTCGAGTCTGCTTAAAACTTTTATCTCATAATTTCCATGTAACTGTCATAATTTAAAACAACTATTCCGGTTATGGCGGCGCTGCAATTCCTGCCAGAGTTTATATCCCGCTTATGTTCTTGAGGAAGATGAGTGGTAGCGACCCGCGCTAAATTGGGGAGACTGCATGTGTGGCGGGCTGGGTCAGGGCGCCCCTAGCTCGGTGACAGATTGACGGCCATCTCTCGCCTTGCCTTTGCTCGCCCCACCGGCCTTGCATTCTTAACACTACCAGGGAAGAGGAAGACGTCAACTCCCACCGCGGCGCGCAACATGCTGTGCTGAAGTTGCCAATATCCCTGGTAATCCTATCGCACCACCCTCCCCTGACACCCTCTGATTACCTTGATTTCATTATGAGAAGACAATTACTATCTTTTGCATCCTGACATCATCGCCTGCCACAACTCTCTCGTCTCTTTTTACAGTAGAGCACAACCACCACATTGATTTTCCTGTGGCTTACAAGCATTTTTCTTACCATTTTATTCACTTCCTTAATAGTTGTTACCCTCGGGCGCTCCATACCCCAGTGAGCTGGTGGTCGTTACCTGCTAATGGCGATCAGTGGCTATCACAACACGTCTATAAACAACGGAAGCGATTCTGTCTCAACCAAACTCCGAACTATTTTCTGTAGTTTCGTGCTGAAGGAGGTTCAGGAAGGAGGTTCAAGAAGGTCACAAGAAAGATTCACATCAGAAAGGGTGAGGAAGAACTCGAGAAAAGCTTGGCTCCCTCGCGTCACGGCCTTCAGGGATCTGTCTCGAGGTGAAGAGACACACGAGACAACGCCTGGGGAGTTGTAAAGCTTCCCAATGTATAAAGTGTATCATGAAATTGGAACTTCGTCAGACTCAAAACTATTGCAGTCTTTCGGCAAATGAAGAATTACGCTCAAACAACGCAATGTTTTAGTGCACAGCTCTCTCTCTCTCTCTCTCTCTCTTCCGTTTTTTTTTACATCTCTTCCGTTTTTTTTACATTGCAATAGTGTAGTGCAGCCTCTACACAGTTTCATCCAAAAGCTCTGAGGTGAGAAAATGAGCCAGAGAGGGAAGACACAGGGCGGGAGGTGATTAAAGGCGCGGATGACGTGAGAGTGATGGAGGGGGTGATGATGGAAGGGGTGGTGAAACGAGGTGATTGAAGGGAAGGTCTTACTAACACGGGGATAATGTGAAAACTTGAAAAATTTATCAAAGGTCCAAGACGGATCGTAAAAAAAGAAAAAGAAAACCCCCGAGCACTTTACTCACATATTATGTAAATATGTTCCGCTCTGCCGCCGCTTCTCTCCAACTGCTTAATACGCACAGATTTATGAGGACGGCGCCGCTAACTCTTCCTCGCAAGGAGATGGATGCTGGACGAGCTGGCGGGAAGACGAGAGGCAAGACAGAGGCGCGGGGCTGAGGCTGACAAACGCGCACACACCATTATGCAACTGAATGAAGAGCTTAAATTTTGACGAACCATGTATCGGAAGGATCGAGAGCTTCGGAACACTGGTTTGTTTCCACTACGACAGCCTCAGAATTCCTCGGACAAAATGAGGAAGATATACAATCAAGAAGATGAAAACAACTTCGTGAGAAAATAACTAAAACTACAATGAGAGAGAGAGAGAGAGAGAGAGAGAGAGAGAGAGAGAGAGAGAGAGAGAGAGAGAGTAATGGTGATGCGACTAGCAGTGCTGACGTGGTGTAGGTCAGGTGGCCAGTGGAGTGATGAAAGAGACGGGCAGGCACAGTGCACGAGCAAGGAAGACGGAGGAAGAAGACGCCGCCTCCTCCGCCTTCACTCATAGCAATTTCCGAAATAGGCAATACTTCACAAGACTAACTTTCCCGGAGGCTGCTGGCAAGAGAGCAACTCATCCGCCACCCGGGCACTCGGCGGTGATTAGTTAACTCAAACACTCCGAATATTCATTGCAGGGCCGATGGAATTCACCCGACGGCCTTTCCTGGGCTCCTCAGTGATTCATCTTGGGAGTAATAGCCTTCGATCCTCCAAAAGGAGACCCAACAACTCAACTCAGCTCTTTCTCTGCCGCACACAGCCGCACGTGGTTGCCCATTGCCCTCTCACACACAGTCAACTTTTTCGAAGCTATAGAATTTCGATAAAAAGAGTCAAATGAAAAACCGCTACTCTCTCTCTCTCTCTCTCTCTCAACTTTTTGATTGCTGTGTGAGATGAGTTTAATGAGTTACTCCTCTGACGTGGCCTTCCCCCGCTCACCAGTGCCGGCGTGGAGACAGAAGTTCACTGGATTAAACCTAAAGCAGGACATAAATACTCCTTCGAAAGTTCGGAAGCGGAGAGTGCGCGAAACGTTTCCAGGTGCGTCGTAAACGTTCCGGCCGAGGTTTGGAACATTTGAACGCAGACACGCGAGGGAGGAAGAAGAATATCGGCCATCATGGGGAAGGGGGAGGAGAGGGGAAGGGGAGGGAATGGCGAGGGAAAGGGGCAGCGCAGAGGGACCCGTCACAGGATTTATAGCAGGGACGGGGACACGACAGCGGCGGCCCCACGACACAAGGGAGGGACAGGAAGATGCCGATGACGACCTCCATAACTCAATATTCAAGACAGGATCGGAAGGGGTGGCAGGGGTGGGTGGAAAGGCTGACGACGAAAAAAAAAAAAAGTAAAAACAAAATATAAAAACGAAGGGGAAAAGGATATGGCGGGTATGGAGAGAAGAAAAGAGAGGATTTGCAAACACTACAAAAAAAAAAAAAAAAAAAAAGAAATTGATACAACATGCAAATGGAAAGAAGTAAGAAAAAAGAAAAACAAATACATAGGCAGGAAATTCTTTACAAATGCTCCCAATTCCTTGTTCCGAGAGAGAGAAAAAAAAAAGGAGGCGAGGAAGGAAGGGTATGGAACGGACAAGATGCAAACGAGTGAGTGAAAGGATCCCATAGGGGAGGTTTGGGGGAGTGGGAGAAGAGAAAAAAAAGAATCTCTGGAAACAGCTCCATCAGTCCTTCCCATTCCACCCATCCCTGGCCCAACACACGAGGCCGAGGGTGGAGAATGGCGGGTGATGATAGGAAAGGTAAAAGAGGACAGGAAGGCAGACAGAAATCTAGATGGAGAGATGAGACAAAACTTTCCGCTGGACTGACTGGGAGAGACGACCAGAGAGATATGAATACAGGTAAGAGAAGACACGTTTGGAATAAGGTGAAATAGGAGAAACTGCTGATTAAGTTTGTTATGAATGAAAGGAAACATCAGTCCTGGAAGTTTGTCATCTCTATACATGTACACAAGCAGGCAAAGTAAAAAAAATATATCATAATCTCGCCAGGAATGTTTCTCACGCTACCCAAGTTTACGTCTGTCAAGTTCCCGCATCGCTCTCCGCCTCCCGCCGAGCACCGGGCCCCAAGAACACCAGGTAAATATCCTCGGCTCAGCGGTCCTTTTACCAAATTGGGGTCTGAGGGGCGAGCATCACAGGGGTCACCCAGGTGGATAACACGAGGACCCGCCCACTGGAAGAAGCCGTGTGTGTGTGTGTGTGTGTGTGTGTGTGTGTGTGTGTGTGTGTGTGTGTGTGTGTGTGTGTGTGTGTGTGTGTGTGTGTGTGTTGTTACAAGCTTGCCTGGTAATTCCTTCGCCAGCTGATAAAAGTTTCTCTCATTTATTGATATTCCGTTATTTCACTCCTGACAATTTAAGATTCGTATTATTCTGAACAGATATTTAGTCAATGAATCTATGTTTTCAAGTACGATTTCTCACAGGTTTGTTTTGAAGCAATACAGTTTTTCTCCCCACAATACAGTAAATATATATTTTTTTCCACAGCAAAGTCAAACAAACCGAACGTGGCTTTCCATTTACCTATTAAAATTGGACTCCTATAGAATGTTGTCCAGTGCAACTCACGCTGGGATGGAGGACGCTAGCACGGGCACACTGCAGCTCCTTCACGCCAGGATCCATTTGTTTTACCGTTCAGAGAGAGAGAGAGAGAGAGAGAGAGAGAGAGAGAGAGAGAGAGAGAAGAGAAGGAGATGCAGTAGGAGCGTCTCTATCGGAACAGCACCTATACTCCAATCCTCCTCCTCCTCCTCCTCCTCCTCCTCCTCCTCTTTCTTCTCCTTGTTTACGAATCTTCTCAACTAGACTCACATTTCAATACTATTCCTACACATCCTTCCTTCCCACCCTCCGAGACTAGCACACGTATATACCCAACACACGAGACACCAGCGACATATGAAAAAATAGTGTTACGTGGGGCGAGTTAAGACTATATTGCTCTTCACATGTCTTATTCTCTTTCATGATCGCGCTGAAAGACACTTTACATATAGCATGCAATATAAAGTGGAAGAGGCAATACATACACGAACAGATGATGCAAGTCTATCCGTCTCACAGCGTCTATGTATGTCTTTTGAAGTCAGGGTCACAAGTCAATTAAACTGCCCGTGTGTTGTGCATTGCCTCACACACACACACACACAAAAAAAAAAAAAAAAAAAAAAAAAAAAAAACTAAGTCCCCTGATCTGTTGACATTCTCCTTGCAAAACCCGCCAACTAAAAGACTCCCAGCACATCAGAGGAATTAACACCAACGAAAAATGGT
The DNA here is from genome assembly GCF_017591435.1 of Portunus trituberculatus. Lineage (NCBI taxonomy): Eukaryota > Metazoa > Arthropoda > Malacostraca > Decapoda > Portunidae > Portunus > Portunus trituberculatus. The sequence goes on along the minus strand of NC_059301.1, from coordinate 17,368,702 downwards.
GAGGGAAAAAGCACATTGGCAGGCGAGCACTACTGTACATACACTGTGAAACCAAGACCACTTCATGACCTTCCCCTTTATGCCTGTCAGAGAGAGAGAGAGAGAGAGAGAGAGAGAGAGAGAGAGAGAGAGAGAGAGAGAGAGAGAGAGAGAGAGAGAGAGAGAGAGAGAGAGAGAGACAGAGAGAAAGACTTCAAGGCAGGCAGGACACCCACCACCACAAGCACACGGAAACCAATCAAAAAAAAGAAAAGGAAAAGAAAAAAGACACGTACACATTTTGTTTGGTCTTTGTAAAGGGAGTGAACAGATATACAAAGAGCGAGAGCGAGAGAGAGAGAGAGAGAGAGAGAGAGAGAGAGAGAGAGAGAGAGAGAGAGAGAGAGAGAGAGATCACAACACCAGACAGAAAACCCAAATCTCCATGCACCGGCCAACCATCCCATTAATCCCCCTCCCCCAGAACTCTGCGCTTTGTCCTTCTCTCGGATCCGACGCGCACTTCGTTGAAATTTGTTTGTCGATAGAAATCCAACAACTATGCCAACTTAACCCGCTGAATAAATAAAACGTAAAGGAAACCAACTCGCCGAGGGTAACACAAGTCAAACAAAAGCTCGGTAAGACTTGGCACACTGAAGGAAGAGAGGAAAATACTGGATAGAAGGGGGATGGATTGGAAATGTTTTGAGGTAACCTTGTCGTGTCTTTGTTTGGGTCCTTGCATTCATCTGGGTCCTGTCTCGTTGGGAGGTTAAGAAAGGTAAGTGAAGAGCAAAGTGTTAGTGTGGGTATGGTAAATAGGTAAGAAAGTTAAGAAGAATAAGGAAGGTGATAGGTAAGGAAGTTAAGAAAAATAAGGAAGGTAAGAATAATAAGGAAGGTGGCAGGTAAGGAAGGTAACAAGAATAAGGAAGGTAGATAAGAAAGGTAAGGAGAATAAGGAAGGTGATAGGTAAGGAAGGTAAGAATAATAAGGAAATTGATAGATAAGGGAGGGAAGAAAAATAAGAAAGGTGAAAAGGCAAGGAAGGTAAGAAGAATAAGGAAGGTGGTAGATAGGCAAGGAAGGTAAGAAGAATAAGGAGGATGATAGGTAAGGAAGGTAGGAAGAATAAGGAAGGTGGGTTTAATACAAATGGATTTTTATTGTTAATGCTTCATGACGTTTGTTTTCCATATTTCGTTAAGTGTGTGTGTGTGTGTGTGTGTGTGTGTGTGTGTGTGAGAGAGAGAGAGAGAGAGAGAGAGAGAGAGAGAGAGAGAGAGAGAGAGAGAGAGAGAGAGAGAGAGAGAGAGAGAGAGAGAGAGAGAGAGAGAATATCTTTCGTACCCAAAACGGAAGCGCTGTAGCCACAAAATCATTACAATTACAGAAATACAGCAGTGTGAATAAGAAAAAAAAAAAAAAACAAAAAACACAAAAAACACACAAGCGAAGTGAAATAA
>NC_059301.1:17359753-17362253 GCF_017591435.1 Portunus trituberculatus | reverse complement strand
TCAGAGTTATGGTCAATTTTTCCTCTTCATTATCGGGCACTGCTTCCTTCCTTCTATTTCTTCGTGCGAGGTAGTATACTCTGCTCATATAGGCCTCAGGGTAGATGATCCTCAAGGCAGTTACGGCTGTGAATGCGTGGATTTGACAGGGTGGGCACGGTTGAGTGGGTGAGTGTGATTCAGTAAGTAGTGGATTGGTTAGCAAGTGCTCTGTTGGTGTGTGTGTGTGTGTGTGTGTGTGTGTGTGTGTGTGTGTGTGTGTGTGTGTGTGTGTGTGTGTGTGTGTGTGTGTGTGTCAGGGGGGGGGAGAGGTGAGAGGATTGTATTATCTTCATACATAAAAATCTCGAGTATAATCTTTACTTTCCTAGCGACAATTATTCCTAGATCGGAGAGGTTTTCTTTTCACAGAGGTATGATCAACTTCTTTGCCTTCATCTACATCTTGCCTGGAGTAACGTAGCTTGGCGTGACGGGATGGGTGAGAGGGAGCAATGTGGCGTTAGTATTATCAATTGAAGTCAGTCGGGCTTTTGTGAACCTTTGTTTTCAAGCATGATTCCACAGGCCAAAAAACGAAAAAAAGAAAACGAAAGAAAGAAAAAAAAAAAAAACATGTCACTGCATAATTTTAGTACTACACGCGGCAATCTTTCGTGTTGCAGTGTCAAAGGTTCTTTTTTCATTTTCTCACACGAATGGAACTCATGACAGTTTCCTCGAGCGCAGGTTGTCAAAATATAAACTGCAACATTTTGACTTGCGAACATTTAACACGAGAAGACTGTCAAGTGAGGAGAACGGAATATGTTACTGCATGTTGCTGTTCCTATATTGTTACGTACCAGAGTTTTGACTTATTAGTCCCTTTGGCTGATTTCTGTTTACCAATATTTCCTTCTCACGTATGTCCGGTGTGTGTGAGAGAGAGAGAGAGAGAGAGAGAGAGAGAGAGAGAGAGAGAGAGAGAGAGAGAGAGAGAGAGAGAGAGAGAGAGAGAGAGAGAGAGAGAGAGAGAGAGAGAGAGAGAGAGAGAGAGAGAGAGAGAGAGAGAGGGTAAAGAGACCAAAGATCATGATGTGGAGGAGACGGAAGTGCTAAAAGAAATATAATAGGAAGTAATAAAATGACGTGTGTGTGTGTGTGTGTGTGTGTGTGTGTGTGTGTGTGTGTGTGTGTGTGTGTGTGTGTGTGTGTGTGTGTGTGTAGGGCCGCTCAATAACGACTAACACAACCTTACAGCGGCATTCCTGACAGTCTTCGTCTCAGCTCAGTCACCTCCGCCGCAAGACGCAGCCCGCCAGACAATGCCGCGCCAATACAATAGCCTCGCCTCAATACATTTCACCTTAACAGCGGCCCGTCAGCCCAACCTCGGAAGGAGGGCGCAGTGGGCGGACTTTCCCCCTACCTTCACGGTTCCATTTAAGGCTTTCATTAAAATTAGCTTCTTAATGGACCACGCTTTTGCCTTGATTAGCCCCCAGTTAGCGAGCTGTCGGGTTGGGGCGTCGCTCCCTCTCGCCGGCGAGGCAGCGCCACACTACGGACGCGGGACACATGAGGCCGGATGGAAAATGAACGAAAAAAGGGGAAATATAATTAAACTGGGAAATGCTAAAGCTAAAGAGAGGGACGAGAGGAGATAAGGTGAAGAGGACTGCCAGTTGCTGAAAAAAATGGCCTCCCCTTCAACATAATTTTTTTGCTCTTGCTTTTTTAGTAGCAATAATCATCATGGCAGTGGCCGGAGATGAGGTCGTTAGTGGGGCCGGGCCGCTGGTGCTCCCTCCTGAACCACGCAGGTACGGGACACAGGGGCGATTCGCTTAAAGTATTCAGCGAGAGCGACCTCCCCTTTTCAGAGCGACTCAGGGCCGTCCTGTATCTGCCTTCGTCAGGATGAACGGCACAAGATGGCCATCCTCGCACGCTCCTAATTATCAAAGTTTCTGTACGCACCTTCAGGCTCCTCTGGGAGAGTTTCATTGGAACGTCTTCCTCCTGCACGTAAGACTTAATCAAAGAAAGGAGCTGACACTTGAAAGGGACGAGAAGGCGGCGCCCGAACGAGAGAGAGAGAGAGAGAGAGAGAGAGAGAGAGAGAGAGAGAGAGAGAGAGAGAGAGAGAGAGAGAGAGAGAGAGAGAGAAGAGAAACACAAGGCATCATCCACAGCGGAAAGTATCGATCATTTATCAGCGCCCTCATTCCTTCAAGACAAGATTTCATAGTAAAAAAACAAAACAAAAAACATAAAAGAGAATAAAAAAAAGCAAGCAGATCCTTTAACGAGGCACGAAAGCGTGGAATAATACCGAAGATATGGGGATGAAATACACCGCCTTCAGTTTGGTCCTTCCACTGAAAACTGAGGCGCGATGCAATCAGGTGAATCTCTTGGGCGAGACCTTGCTCACGCCTTCAACATTACGCGCCGAGCTTTTTGTCCATCCCCCTTTCCGCTGCGCCCTGGACGTGTTTGTAGGTCGATATGCGGG
>NC_059301.1:17342253-17354753 GCF_017591435.1 Portunus trituberculatus | reverse complement strand
AATCACATATGTACGTACTTCGCTTTAAGGCCAAAGGGACAAGTGTTATCTTCACATGGTCGGCTAAACAGCGGCTTGCTTTCGAGAGTCCAATTTGTCGTCACCGGGTCACAAGTTGGCGTGGGCGTTGAGTCAAGTCACCCCCGGCAGGACCTGAATATTCCAGCATTTCTGCCAACTTTTTGCGATGGCCGCTATACATCACGTAAATAACTCAGCTTTACCCCCCTTCCACGCCATCCTTCTTCCCACTCCTTACTCCTCCAAGACCCCTCCCCCCCACAGCGCGTCGCCCGCTGTGACCTTTCCTCTTTTACGCTCCTTGTTTTCTCTCTCATCGTCTCATTTCCTGCTTCTGTGCCTCAGTGTTTTGTTGCCTCAAGTCAGTACTCAAGTTTTCCGTTGCATGTTTAGTCATTACCTTTTGCAAGTGGTCGTTAAATATTCATCTCTCGCCTTCATGGCTTGTGTAATTTGTATTTATGCTCACAAACACATGGCAGTGATTGAGTATTTTTTTTCATATTTGATCCATTTCCAGCATTCGTTCCCTCTCCATAACTTAGCCTTTTTCCTCAAAAACTCAAAATTCTCTAAATGCAATTCTTAAATACCTCCGTCTCTTGTTTTTCTTCACACAAATATACAATTAAAGACACGTCCGAATATAGATTCACATCCTTCATAACTGTATCTATTCCACCATTCATTTCCTCTCCCTTTCCTGTCCTTTTCCCAGCTTTCTCTCATCCCGTCTCAGCTGGCGCGTCCCTTCCCTTCCCTGCCTGACCACCGACTGCCAATAACAGTTCAGCGGATAATCCCGAAGACGCAGCTGTGCTAATGGTGACTCCAACACTCCAGGCCATGCAAATTTTGTCGCCGCCTAGAGAGAGATCTGTGCCACTACCTGCAGCTCAGCCCGGGCCAGGAATTATTGCGGTGCGGTGATGGAGGAGGTGAATGATGTGGCGTCGTCTGAGGTATAGTAGTTGCTGTAATGCTTCAGGTGTCGAGGTGAGAAGTGAGGGAAGTCAGTGTTAAGGAAAATGGTGTTTCTTTCCTCGAATTACAAATGAGGTCACTTCAGTCTCGTCTATGTCAAAGGAAATGAGTGTTTTTGTTTCTTTATAGAATTAAATACCACTGTGAAATTACGAGTAGGGGAGATAGATATGGAGCACAGAAAGGTAAAGGATCCATATATTATACAGGAAAAATAAGTGAGAACAAAAAGTAAGTGAAAAAAAGTCAGAGCGTGGCTATTCCCAGTTTTAAGTCGTCGAAGCGCATGGAGGAAGACAAACACAAGCGGGAATTTCAATTTAGACTTTAAACTATTAAGCTTCAGGTATAAAAAATCTTAATCATCACACAAAAAGCGAATTAAAAACCTCCACAGCATTATCATAAACTAAAAGAAATGGAAAAAAAGAAGCAAATGAAGAGAGGAGGAGTGGCGTACGTAGAGAGGAGGAAGAAAAAGAGCTGGGAAGAACAGAGACAGATGGGAAAAAATGCGTGGGAAAGACGAAGCTTGGCGGAAATGGAGTAAAGAGGATGAGGCGGAAAATGAGAGACATGAGGTAGAGTGGCAGCAGCGGCGGCGAGGACGACGAAGAGGACGGCGAAAGAGGACGACCGAGAGGATAACAAACTTTGAAGAGAAAAGAAGAAAAAGGAGCAGAAGCATGGGGAAGAGGAAGACGAAAAGCGATGGAAGAGACGAGGAGGAAAATAGAGGGCGAGGTGGAGGGAAGTGGGGAACGGAGACATAGGAGGCGGGTAGTTAAGGAAGGCGCTCGTCTTCATGCATTCGTGATGACTGAGTCTGGGGAAAAAAGTTGGCCCATCACCTGTCCACCGAGGCAAAGTAGTGCCGGAAGAGCCGGCGGGATGCCCAACACACTATGGTAATGAATATTAGACACACCACCAAGACCCACTCAGCAACGCCACACCAGGTGAACTACACACACCTCTGATGACGACCCTTCAGCTTGATGCCACACCAACGAGCTGAAAGGCTTCCTACGCCCACTCCACAGTTATGGGTGGCGGTGGCGGCCAAACCCGGGATAACATCAACCACCCGCGGCGGTAAGGAGGCAAAGAAGGCGAGCGACAGGGACCCTGCAGTCCTCGGAGTGCCGACACGCCAGGCCAGGGTAGGCCGAGGCCCAGGGACGAGGTACCATCACAGTGGAATGACACCTTTAAGCGTCGCCTCGCAGCACCCCAGGCAAGACTGTGGCTCAGCGAGGCGTCCGCAAGGATGGGAGCAGTACTCGGGGGAACACGGCCACGCTGTGAGTACACGGTTAAAAACGACCAGGGATGAAAAGAAAGAAAAAACGAAAGAAAAGAAGAAAAAAAAAAACTTATATATAGTAATTGCAAATTAGCCTGTCTACTTCTTACATAAAACAATTAATGTTCAAATTAAAACGAATGCAACTGTGATGCCTCGTGTCAGATCAGACAGACTCTTGGGCGGCGGCGGCGCAGGAGCGGTAGTGCCCGCGGCAGGCGCAGGATCACCGTTCTAGGCCAGACCACCCTCATTAACGCACGATCAAGTCATTACCGGCAAGACTAACGAGCACACCGCTCTAATTACCGTAATAAATATGGTTAGAGGCAAATAATCAATGAGTGTCTAATCCCCCGTTAATGTCGCCCTGGGCTATAGATAATTTGAGAGAGTAGCAGCAGTGATGGTGGTGTCGAGAGTACCTGTGTAGCAGTGGCAGCTGTTGTAATGGTGGGAGCAGCATCATGGTATTAATGATATTAGTGGTGGTGGCGATGGAGGCGGTAGCAGTAGTAGAAGTATTAATAGCAACAACAAGAATAGTAATGGTAGCAACAGTAGCAGTAGTAACAGAAGCAACAATAGGAATATAAGTTGTAGAAATAGTAGCAGTAGTGGCAGTAGTAGAAATAGAAGCAGCTTTAGTAATGGTGTAGTAGTAGTAATGGAAGCAATGGTGGGCGTGGTAGGAGTGGCAGCAGTAAGTGTATAGGTGAAGCACATTAAGCAAATCTGCATCCAAGTGAAAGTAATTGTTGCCACGTTGAGGGGAAAGTTTAATCCAAGGTTCCATAACTTTATTTCATAGTAAAATCCACAGCAACAATATTACACCTGTTTAATTAGAGTCGGTATTTTATTACTTTTCCGGTGAATGCTGGTCTGGAGGTAAAGAAAAAAATCACGATCTATGCTCCGATATTTGCTTGTAAAGAATAAAAAAAAAAAAAAAAATTAAAAGAAAAAAAAGTCGCTGGGATCATAGCGTTGCTTTTAAATTTTTCTTTATGGTATGAAGCGTCCAGTAAAATGGTTAATCTTTATATGGGTTCGCTTCATCTGAGCACGGCATTTCACCTTTGCAGCAAATAGTAAAGCAAAATAACACTTTTTTTTTCCATACTTTTTACATTCATTCCCATATCAATCAACTGAGTACCGGCACCAAACTAGTCCTACTGACACGCCAACGTTAATCAATCAATCAATCAATCAACCAATCAATCATAAGACATTTTACACGAGTACTGAAGTCATTAATCATATTTCTGCATTACGTCTTTCAGCTTATTACTGTTCACCTACTACTCTATCCGTCCTCTCCTGACACTTCACTATTCCTTCCTCGGACTGAGAAAAACAAAAGCATACAATCAAATATATAGCACAGAGAATAATTACTAAGCCAACTATTACTTGTGATAAGGAGAAGGATGATGATACAGCGAGACGTGTGTGTGTGTGTGTGTGTGTGTGTGTGTGTGTGTGTGTGTGTGTGTGTGTGTGTGTGTGTGTGTGTGTGTGTGTGTGTGTGTGTGTATGGCTTAGGATTACAGCTACTGGGGAAGATGGGTAGGATGACAAGATACAGAGAGCGGTGCGGAGGAAAAGAAAGCGAGAGAGAGAGAGAGAAAAAAAAAATGAAGACGACCATTCTATCAAATGGAATGCTCAAAATAATTAGTTCACTTTGGGGTGATGGAAGCAGGACCTCCTCTCCTCCACTGCTGCCCCTTACACACGCTGAAGCTTCTCCTTTGCTAAGCGTTTAATTAGTCAAATGGGTAGGTAACTCTCTTCCCCTCTTCTCTATTCATTACCCTCTATGTTGACTTACACATCGACACACAATGGCCAGGCCCCGCTACGCCCCAGCTGGCCATCTGTGTCAATCTGATTATTGCCTACATTCCTACTCTGTCAATGTTAAAAGATCCATGATGAATATTTCGCCAAACTGAAACTCCTTCATTCTCTTTATAGTCGGGCCGCACCGTGCACGCTCCTTCCTCTCGCCTTTCTTGCCGTCATACTAAGTCTCAGGCACTCGAGATAATGAGTCATTGATCAGCATGGGCGGTTCCCCTCGCGGGCACTAGCCTAGCCTCACTCAGGGTGTGTAGTCGTTGTACCTGCAGCGGCGGGAATTCACTAAAAAATCAGCCGGTTACAATGTATAGTAAAAAAAAAAAAAAAAAAAATAACAGAGGAGATCTGTAACTGATATACATTTGTTTGTCTCACTAACACGGATATTTGTCAATCGGTGTCTCGTCTCCAATGACAACTATTGTTTATATTCTTTGTCATGTTTTTGTTGGCCTTTCTCAAATCTCTCTCTCTCTCTCTCTCTCTCTCTCTCTCTCTCTCTCTCTCTCTCTCAGTCTAAATATCAACAAATCATTGCAATACCTTATAGAAACACAACATTCAAGCAAACCACAACAAGTGATGCCTAACAATAAACAATTCAACACAATATAGTAAAACTGAAAACAGCCACTTTTATCCCTTTACATAAATTACCATCCTCCAAACAAAGAAAACGCGCCACAGTGTCTCCGCGATGCCTACCGATATCCATTTGCAGCATTTCCAGCAATCATTATAATCCAGCGGGTAAGTGAAGACATGCCAGCATTTGCAAACTCCACACGACACTTTTCAGCCGCCTTGATCCTTCACTCCCCGAGGCTATAATCAAGGCGTGTCAGAGGGGGGGAGGAGGAGGAGGAGGAGGAGGAGGAGGAGGAGGAGGAGGAGGAGGAGGAGGAGGAGGAGGAGGAGGAGGTGGTGGTGGTGGTGGAGAGCGGCGCGACTGTGTTAATTAATCTCACCTGAACCAAAAAATATCGTCGAAATAATTTAACGGAGATTAAAAACTATTTAATCACGTGCTGAGTCAGATTGTAATCATCTTTGTGGTCCAATTTATCTTTTTTCTTCCCACAAAGCATGATAATCATACGGCCAAGATCTGGAAAACTAATGTTATTACAAAGCTTTATGTTCTTTTTTTCCTTACACGCTTTTGTATAATGATCAACTCTATATTTTTTGCAATTATATATTTTTCATATTTCTACCTTTTTTTTCCCCTCCCTTATTACTATTATCAATATCATCATTAATATAGAAGAATTGCAGTTAATGTTGTATTTGTTGCTGTTAAAGATGAATGTACAATGCGAAACCATCACAAAAATTTAAAGAACATATTTCATCAACACATTTCGTAACCTCCATTGCAGCCTGTTGAAATTAGCCGAGGTTAGGGCACTAAAATATTGGAGAACACGGGACTAAGAAAGACGGTGTGGTCCCAAGTGGTGTAAGTTAGGCAGAGGGTGAGGACAGCGTATGTGGTGGCCAGACAGGTGGAGGTGGTGAGGTCGAGACACACTATAAGACGTGAGGATCAGCCAAGATGTAGTTAATTCACAAGGATGCTGAAGTGAAGATCTTGCCGTTCTATTCTCTCTCTCTCTTTCTATTGTTTCCTCTCTTGCCTTTAGTCTCTCACTGTTGTATGTATAATCTTGTGGAACCTAATACATTAACGTGATATTATCTGTCATCTATCATCATCCTCGTAATCATCATCCTCGCTATCATCCTCGTAATTCCTGCTCATTGACGGGCCGGTAATTATGCTAGACTTGGAGGGAGAGCAAACACTGGAAGGTCATTGATGGGACTCTGCCGACATGAACACCACCGTTTGAATAAGTGTCTAGGATTGTAATGCGCGGGGAAGAGTGCTGCTTCTGTCGTGGTGTTTTGAAATAGTGCAATCAGTTTAGATAGTGTAGATGGTGTGGTCTTGCTTGAGGTGAAGGGTGAAAGGTGAAGGGTGAAGGATGACGATTTGAGTGAGTGTCTAGGATTGTAGTAAGAAGGGAAAAGTCGTGGTGTCTTTGAAATAGTGTTGTCTGGATGAATGAGGTGGTGTGGAGGTCTTACTTGAGGTGAAGGATGAAGGGTGATGGGTGATGGCTTAGGGTGAGGGTTTGAATGTCCTGCTGTCATGCTGTTTTTAAATAGTTTTGTTGGGATGGATCTGGATGGTGTAGAAGCCTTACTTGAGGTGAAGGGTGGAGGGTGAAGGGTGCTGGTTTAATTGAGTGTTTAGTATTGTAGTATGAAGGAAAGTGTGCTGTTGCTGTCATGGTGTCTTTGAAATACTGTTATCTGAATGGATCTGAATGGTGTAGAAGCCTTGGTTGAGGTGAAGGGTGAAGGATTAGGGGTGATGAGATGGCTTTACTGTATCTTACTGACCTTTGACTTGAGGTGAAGGGTGAAGGATTAGGGGTGATGGGATGGCTTTACTGTATCCTAGTGACGTTTGGCTCTGGACTCTGGCTGTCATGCACTAGAATGGAACTCACTGTATCTTTCTCACGGCAGTCCTGGATGGAGGCAAGTTTGGTAATAAGTGGAATTAAGAAAACGATGAGGTATTCTTTGCTAATCTCACGCATTTCTGACTCTTTAGCCTCGGGAAAGGTATACGTCCTTCACCGAACACATTTGGCGGCATTATCCGAGTTATCGCTGTAACTTTCGCAGGATCGTCCACGTTCACTAATGGTCAATAGGCGATTTACCTGCCGCACTCACTTCCACTGGACATACGGCCATATTCAGAAACGCCTTGCTCTCTCACAATGACAATTTTTCAAGTTCCCATAGACGACCAGCCAGGTTTCCAAGACACTTTCTCCTTATGATCAACTAGAAATCTTGCTAATCCACCACAAGAACAATAAAAATACCCTTAAAAACATGAGTATCTTCAAGTAGACCCTCTGGAAATAGTCTTAGTAGTCTGCCTCAACATGAACACCTATCATCTGCTGGCAAAACATCAATTATTTGGATTTATGATGAGCATTTTAGCAGATGAAAACCTGAGACCGAAGGAGAAAAAGCCGAAGGTGGAAGTAAAGGCTGTAACTTAATTCATAATTCATCGGCTAATCGGAGAAACACAATAGTCACACGCCGAATAGCCTTCTGTGTTCCTTCCACTGTGGGCAACTGTCTCCTTCTGTCTTAAATTCATCAACTGTCAAATTCTGCAGAGTAACAACAGAAAACTGGATTTTAGATTGAGGGAAAAGACAAGCTGCAGGTGAATGTGTGCGGAAATTTACTCTACTGGTAACCAAAACTCTACAGAGAAAGAAAAAAAAAGAACACTTGGTAGACCTGAACGAGACTCGAACCTAAACTCCTTGATCACTGCTGCAAGAACGCGTATTTATGGTCGTGGATCTAATGACAAGTTATGAATCATCGTTACCCGTGAAATACCTAGGCATATGTTTTCTTTTTATGCTATTTACATTTTTACATATCTAATCTATTTGTTCTCGGTCTTATACCTGTCCTAGTTTGACCTTTTTGATGTTTATCTATCATAGAATTCTTCGAACCCTCTTTTACCGTACAAGAACAAAGCACATCTAGGTTACGTTTTTTTTTCTTTTTTTTCTGAACCCATTATATGTGATGGTCTCGAGAGGCTAGGTGTTTTATTTTTTAATCTTTGTCCGCCCACGTATGCTGATGTAAGCCTCCTTTGTATGGGGATGCCGCCACCTACTCACACACACACACACACACACACACACACACACACACACGGCTTGGAACAAACTAATCGCATCATCAACGCTTCCCCTTTAAGTCAATCTATCTAATGTCTCACACACACTCTATTACTCTTGTTTCTCTCGCCATAAATTACCATTGTTTTTACGTATCACCATCATTTCTATTATTATTTAGCATTATCCTATAAGCGCTCAAGACTCGCTCTCCACGTAGGAAGGCTTGTAGTGTGGGGTTGTTCACTGGTTTCTCTGAGGCGCTAACTCATTCATACCTTAACCCATTCAGTACCATGACGTGTTTTCATATCCATTCTGCTTACTATCTGGTGAGTTTATACAGCTTCAGAAACTTGTGTGGGGATTAGAATAGTGAAGACTCTAGCCATTAATCTTCTGCCTTCATAGACCCTTCCTAATGTCAATAAAATTATCTAATCATACCCCAAAAACTCAAGGTAAAAAAAACTGCGTCCCAGTACTGGAAGGGTTAAGGAGTTAATTCTCACCTCTGTTAAACTTTGGTGGAGTTATCAACATTCCCTCCACGTGCTTTTTCTTCTTTACTTTTTTTCCCCACAACTTTAATTCTTTCCCAGTTGGAGTTACACGTCACCCCATGGACTGAATCGAGTTTCGTCTTAATTCAGAATTTTCTTGCACACACACACCTACACGCTCTCTCTCTCTCTCTCTCTCTCTCTCTCTCTCTCTCTCTCTCTCTCTCTCTCTCTCTCAAGTATTAATTTTATTTTTTCTTGTTTTCTTTTGCCATTTGATTAGTTAAGTCCTAGAGTTGTCACACGCATCCACGCAGGCACACACGCTCGCAGGCACACGGTCACACACACACACACACACACACACACACACACACACACACACACACACACACACACACACACACACACACACACACACACACACACACACACACACACACACACACACACACACACACAAATAACCCCTTCTCTTTGGCATCCATGCACCGGGTCGAAGAATGTATCATTTCACGTGTTTTAAGTTACTTTCAAAGGAATTTGTAGTTTTTGATGGGATTACACGGTCTTTTTTTTTTTCCTTTTGTATCACGGCATCAGAAAAAAAGGAAACAAAAAAGACTAAGCATGGGAGTCCTCAATTTCATGTGAATCACTGGAGTTCTACATTTTTTTTAAGCATTACATTTTTTTTCTATTATCTTCCAATGTCTTTTTTTTCTGCAGTGACATGGAAAGGAAAGAAAAAAAATATGTAAACAGAGGGAACCGAACCATTACTTCCTCGAACACCAATGCAGTATATCTGGTGACATTCTCTCTCTCTCTCTCTCTCTCTCTCTCTCTCTCTCTAGATCGTGTTCTGTGATGGTAATTCTTCATCTTCCCACTCATTATGCTGTTTGGTTTCTTTTGCCACACTATTATAGCAAAACCCAAATGTGTCTACTTTCATGCCTCACCTTTTCACTTGAACCCCTTCAATACTGGGCCATATTTTTACCTTGAGATTTGTGTACGATAAGAGCATTTTATTGACATTAGGAAGGGTCTATGGAGGTCAGAAGATGAATGGCCTAAGTCTTCACTGTTTTAATTTCCTACATACGTTTCTGAAGCTGTATAAAATCACCAAATAGTAACCAGAATGAATATGGAAACGTGTCATGGTTGTGAATGGGTTAAAAACGTAAAATTTGTCGACAAAAATGATATCGATACGAGGAATGACAAATAATCAACCTAAAAATAGAGATAAATTTCAGAAATTCAAGCTCTATAAAACTCTCTCTCTCTCTCTCTCTCTCTCTCTCTCTCTCTCTCTCTCTCCCATAACTCTGCCATGCATGTCCCGTCGATCCGTGACGAAACAACACAAATCACAACACAAAAAGCAATATTTATCTCTAACCAACCAATCACTCATATCTCGCCAAACGCGCGCACCACAGCCGTCCTTCGGCCTCACCTCTGCCACTCACGCCTGCGCAGTGCTTACTTCTCTCATATAAGATGTGCCTGATGAAAGAGAGCCAGTAATGTGGGTAAGGAGCACCGAAACGTTTTGTGGTTAATTTCAACAGTATACTATCAATGCGATTTATCTCTCCTGTGTGGCAATGAGTGATTTAAAATGCTGTGTGTCTGGGATTATATGAGAAAGAACGCAAGATTACTGAAACTCCATGATAGGGTATAAATGCAAGGATCAAGAGGCCTCAAAGGTAGTGAATCACAAGGTACACGCAGTCCACGCCTTCACGTTCGTCGCTAGTTCGATGACACGTATAAATGTTGATCCTAAAATACAGGAAAATACACATTCACTAATTTCTGTTAACACTGGCTGACAACTCTAATTATATTGTTGTGGTACGTATGAGTGTGTTCCGAGAGAAAGTATAAATGTCTTATTGATTTTCTTTTACTTTTTTTTTGTGATGTCACTGTCCTTTTTCCCTTTATTTATCTTTTTTTTTAATGTAATACAGCATGCTTTCAAATTCAACTGAGGGAGCATTTAGGTGTTACATTCTACTGTCTTTTATTACACTAATGGCATCACCTCACCATGACACACAGACAGACACACACACACACACACACACACACACACGAAACATTCCCCTTCATAGACTTCCTCCACCACACGCTGTCACTGTATTCACTAGAACAATCACCTTTCAAATACCTAGTTAATATTCACCAACTAGTTTCAATTTCAAGCTACCTTTCATAGTATCATTCATTTTTTTTATTTTTGAGGGGCAGGCGGGTTTGTTTCTTGTATCACATGTTGAAAATATATTCCATTTATTTTTGTTTTTCTTTGCCATTAGTAGCATTTTATTACCTCCTTCCGCAACTCATTTCATTATAAAAATTCTGTCACTCTATTTTGAAACTTTTGGTGCAATATATTTTTCCCCTTTCCCGTAGAGTGACGTGTTGATATATCCCATTTATCAATCATAGTCGGGCTTTTTTTGTTTCATTCAGTCAGCTTTTTCTCTTTCACTGATTTATTTTTCCTGTGTTTTGTTATCTGTATGCTCGTTAACACATTTTTCTATCTTACTGAGCATCCTTCACTAACAATATACGTACAACTGTACTGTGAATTCTGCTTCTACTTTTTTTTTTTATATGTTTCGAAAATCCCTTTCCTCTAGTCTAGGTAAATACTAAGCCACAAACTTTTATTTTATTTACGCTCCTCTGTAGTTCACTTTTTAAATGTTGCCTCTCCTTTTTTCATTCTTTTTCACTTTGCGTGTCCATTCTTCTTCGTTAGAAAGCCACATCCTTTTATTCTGTTCGCACTATTCTGTATTTCACTTTTAAATGTTACCTCTGTTATTACTTTTTATTCTTTTTCAAGTCTGTCCTTCCTCACAAGCACACCCTGACACTCCACCAACCACCTCGTCCACTCATTGCTCTGCCATCACATTTTTTTTCCTGCAGACCCCCACCCCTAAAAAAAGAAAGTTTGTTAGCAATATATCTCTCGTCCCCACAAATTGTCGCCCATAAACATCCTTAATCTTTACAGTATACATGTCCACCTACTCAAAAAACACACATATATTTTCCTCTCATCTCACGTTATCACTCCACGATGGGCGGGAATATCCATCTGCCCATCAGTCGCTCTCCCCTTCACAGTATTCATGCCGCTACCATTCTTTCGTACACATCACTTTGCCCAGCTCCTCGTCATACACCATTTCATTCTGGTAATTGCTACTCTATGATATTTCCAGCACATGTTTGAGGCTTCCAGTGCTTTATGTATTACTTGTCCTCCTCGCTGGTGATGGAGTCAATTTTTCACACAGATAACATAATATTTCATCATTTCAATTAAGTGTTCCCACGCCTCCACAAGTCAAAGCGTCTGACTTTTCATATCGAGTAATCAGCCTAAATATTATATTATTTTTCCGGGACATGTATGTACTCGAGGGCTTTTTACTTAATGAACTGGAAACCGAGGTAATAACCGAGGCGTGTGGCTGTGGCATCCATGAGGGGCACGGGGAAGCGAGAGAGGGAGAGGGGATACCTGTCAACATATACAGCGAAATAGAATATGATCAAATGCTTTATCACACTGTACAGATCGCTGCCTTACTCATCTTCACCACAATATACCAAACCACGTAATCTGCTCGTTATATTTTACTTTCCGTTTCCTAAAATAGAAAGTCATTTGCGCAGATATTCCACCATTAAAAATGTCCTTCCCGTCCCCCTCCCGCCTGCCCTAGCGCTGCAGGCCGCCAGAAGCCCCACGCCGGTCGCACAAACAACCCGTCTAGACCCTTCAATTGTGCCGGCAAAATTAAAGGAAAATATCGAGAGTGGCCGCCTCGGTGTGGACTGTGGGTGGCTGTGGTGCCTTGCCTCGCTCTCCACTCTAGTGTTCTGTTTCCTCCCCCAGTAACAAGAACAGAAAAAAGGAACAGATGCAGTTCTGCGTGAAGATGATCCCGGTCTGATACTCTACAACTGTGGTGTCTCCGTGACTCTTCCCTCATTAGAATTCTCTCTCTCTCTCTC
>NC_059301.1:17199753-17332253 GCF_017591435.1 Portunus trituberculatus | reverse complement strand
ATGAATGAGAGGGTAAAACTGACTAGGATCGCGGTGTGTGAGGGCTGAGGCTGAAACTTGTCCTATTGAACCTCTTAAAACAGGCAGTGCAGGACTATAAGAACGAGAGAGAGAGAGAGAGAGAGAGAGAGAGAGACAGGGCATGTAGTGATATTGGTGGTACTGGTAGTGGTGGGGGAAGGATGAGGATGATACACAAGACTCTCCGTCAGGAGGGTCAAGAAGCAGCCAAGCGCGAGGCGGGGCGAAGGGGACGCGGGCAGTGCGGCAGACGAGAACACTTCCCCCTTCAGAAATCAGTGGAATGTTTGAGCGAGCCCCGTACCCAAAACACTCCCCTCTCCATACAGTGTGTCAATCACTCTCCTCGGCCTCAAAACACTGTCTCGCTAACCCCTAACATTACTCTAACATATCCGTCTCTTGCTCCCACTCAATATTTTCAAGCCAGGTAACCAAACTAAGGGACGTTCTCTCTCTCTCTCTCTCTCTCTTAGCAATCATGGAGTTTTTTTTTGTATTTTCTTTCTTCTTGCCATCTGCTATATAGGAAACAAACATACGTGTACATACATGGTGATTCTGTAGTCTACAAAATACTACGAAAAATGATATCAATTACTCTTTTTGTGGAGTTTTTAACATGAAGCAGTTCACTTTTAAATGCATTCATAGTCATAAAAATTCCCTGTGCTTTTTGACTTAAACAACTGAAACACTTGCAAATTAGCTAATACTCTAGGCTGTACCGTGATGGGTTTTGCACGCAGAATGACAAGAAATGCATCAAACGAAGCACTTACTGTGATTGGCTCGCTAGTTACAACACAAGAGCAAATCTGATGAGTGGGGAGGTATTTACGAGCACGCCCATGGTTGATAATATGCAATCAATTAATTATAACGTTTAGGAAGGTGCAATTCCTAATACTACAGACAGCGAATAATTACGCTGATGCCATGTTAATATCACTTCCCATTCAGTTATCAAAAATCTCGAAAACCAAATCAATGAAAACTTTTTCGTGATGCACATTAAGCCTTCAATAAGTCTTTGGGTGCTCTGTAAAGACAATCTCACAAACGTTACAGAATGAGGGAGATTAATAATTTTGTTATTGTGTCATGAGATCTGGGTATGACCTCGGGAGCAGCCGGACTGACAAAGCAACAGATAATCCCACAATGCCACTAACTCCCTCACTCTATTGAACTCACGCGTCAGTGAGGTGATATATTGGTAATTAACTGCTTCAACTCATCGAAACTTTAAATTCACGATGCTTACTTTATGTTTCGTGAGCTTCTCTGAACACAAGGAACGAAGACAATGTAGCGCTATTATAATAAATTCATTTGAACGGGACAAACGATCACAGTTGGTGTAAATAATCAAAATGAAGCCACACGAATCTTTGCAACTTTCTAACGAGATGCCAGAGGAAAGAGACCTGACGAAATTGTGTACCTGCTTCGCATTACCCTACTCGTCAAGGGAACATTAAAATTAAAGTGCAAGCCCACATGAATTACCTGACGACAGCAACGTCGTTTTGTGCAGACGCGGCTCCAGCAGCAACAAGCATGAAAATGTTTGGAAAACTGGTGAACTTCAATCGAATTGAAATTATTCTTTTCAAATATTGAATTGGAGTGTATGTTATTCATTTGATGGTTTGACATGAAACATTGGACTGATTGAAATAACACGCTAACTTATTTACTGTGTGAAACAAGTTCTGCAAAACGTATCAGAAAAGGTACAATAATTTACAGCTTCAGTAAAACTGTAAGAACGACACTGACAACGACAACCGATGCCATTTTGCTCCCATGAATTCATCAGAATGTGTTTGCTTTTCTTATGCGTTGTATTTTCATTTTTATCAAACTAAGCTTTCAATTCATCCTAAAATTCCCGGTTCAAAAATAAAATTAAATGAAAAGAATAATAATTGCGTCATTCAAGTTTGCGTCATGAAGAGTGCAAACCTGAAATCCGCGATGCTGAGTATACAGGAAAAGTGCTGAGTCAGTGCTAATGCAAGCTTTGTTAACAGTCTTTGGTGCTTCACAGTTTGCTCAACACTGATCGGTGATTCATTTGGGGCATGAGTTTGTTACAGTGTAAGTGGTCACCGACTAATACAAGATTACGCTGGCGTGTCTTTGCTTAGAAGGATTCAAAGCGACTCTAGCATATTATTGTCTCCAGAGACAATAATATGCTAGTGGGCGACAAACACCCTTTACCACAGCACAACGCAAGGAATTGTGTCGCAGGGGTTCAGTGATATGACATGACCTATGCTGGGCCTGTCTCTAGTAACGCTTCTCATAACATTAAACAATAATAAATTAACTTTTTCATAAACCTTGTGGTACCCTCAAACTATTCAAATACGTGACAAATCCACTTCGTGGTGAGCAAAAAACATTCCCTCTGGTGTCCCTAATCACAGGAATATTTTGATTTGCGTGAGACGGACATAAATTGGTGACTCTTCAGATTAAAAAAATAAAACTGTGGTAACTAGTTTGAACACAAAATCGCATATTGCAGCTGCACACCTCAATTTGCTTCACTACACTGCTACACATGTTTCAGATTATCTACAAACGAATAACTGCCATTTGAAATTGTCATTCTGCTGAAAGTTACACTTCACTATTGCATGTGAAATTTCACAAATGTGTTCTGTCAATTTTTAAATGTTCCTGACAGTTCGGATGGTGCTTTTTGATGCAAGGGAGATGAAATTCCTTGCACTTGGATTAGATCCGTGACTGAATGGTGTTTGTGAAGTTCATTTGAATCCAATATTGCTCACTCGTCATGAATGAATACTACTTGTGTTACATTTTACCATCTGTTTCATCTTTGCCTGACCACACTTGTGACACAAACGATAAAAGATAAAAGACTGAGGGTGAAATTCCCTCTTTTGCGATAAGCGAGTATATCAGATGAATCAGATATAGACATTAACATTACTGAACTGAATTATAATTTGTGTTTATATCATACAGAACAGAACAATCTCAGCTGTCGAGAAGATGATAAAGATTGAACTGAATACCCATTTTTTTTTTTAGAAAAGAACAAATATTGGACAAAGAGAAAACTTTACCAGGAATCAAGTTGAAGTGATACAGTGAAAATAATCAAAATTCTTGAGATATGAAAACACATATGCTGGTGTTTTTCACCTCCACAACATAAACATGAACGCATCTTGCTCACTGATTTACTTGTCTTGAGGCTACACACACACACACACACACACACACACACACACACACACACACACACACACACACACACACACACACACACACACACAAGCACCTCTGAAGGGACCTGACCTTGTGACATCTGACGCCGAGGAGAGGAAACTCGAGTCTGAAACCCATTATTTCTGAGACACGCCGCCAAAATAAAGGAGCAAACGACGCATAACCAAAGGATGGGGACGGCGCGGCGGCTGTGGCGGCGCTACGAGTATTGAGGGAGAGCGCCACGAAAGCTCAATAATAGCTCGCATTGCCGGGGACGCAGAAGACATGCCTTGAAGGAAATAGAAGACATTCGTCGGTAACACAGCACCTGCAAGAAAAGATTACCCCGCCGCACATTCCCTCTGTCAGCAGCAGCAGGAGGAGGAGGAGGAGGAGGAGGAGAAGCAGCAGCAGTAGGAGGAGGAAGAGCAGGAGGAGGAGGAGAAGCCCTCTTTGTGACGCATATTCTCTCTCTCTCTCTCTCTCTCTCTCTCCTTCCTGCTTTACAAGTCAACGCTGCAGGAGTGTACAGACAGACAGACAGGTAGACAGGCAGCTGCACCGCGGCCGAAGGGAGAGAAGGAGAAAAGCAGTATAGCGGAAGGGATGAGGATGAATGAAAGAAAGAAGCAAAAGAAATAAAGAAGCTGTACAAAATAAAACCAATAACACGACGTCAGAGGAAGAGGAGAAGGAGGAGCAAAGAATGAAATGAAAGACGGATAGACCAAAAAAAGAAAGAAAAAAGAGAGAAAAAATGTATGCGTAAGTAATGGAAGAAGATAAAAAAAAAGAGAGTGAAAGAGAGAGGAAAAGAAGAAGAAGAAGAAGAAGAAGAACGCAAAGTAAGAAAAAGAAAATAAACCACGGAAGAAAAACAAGGGATACGCAAAACAGGATCAGGTTAGAGGAGGAAGACGAACGTAACCAAAAAAAAAAAAAAAAAAAAAAAATGAGAGAAAAAAATCAAAAGAAAGAAAAAAAGAAAACGGAAAATAAGAAAAACGTAAGAGGTGAAAACGCTGATGATAATATTGACACTGGGCAAAAGCCGCGCCGAGCACCTCCCTGAGCCGTTCACCACCCAGAGACACGCCAAGGCCCAGAAATTAATGCGAAAACAAAATTAGGAGATAAATGGGAGAGTGGCGCGGTCTATGGGTCTGCTGAGGGGAAAGGAAGCAGGGAGGATGTAGGAAGGGCGAGCAGGGGAGGGGAGAGGGAACCACAAGAGAGGAAGGGGAAGAGTAGGGTTGGTTGAGATACAGTGGAAGGGGAAGGAAAGAGGGGAGGAGCACAGCGGAAGAAAGAAGAGGGGAGACAGACAATGAAAGGAAAGGAAGGAGGGGAAAATTGAAAAAAAAGACAGGAAGGAAAGGAGGAATGTAAAGAAAAGGAGTGAATGAGGAGAGCGAGAGAGAGAGAGAGAGAGAGAGAGAGAGAGAGAGAGAGAGAGAGAGAGAGAGAGAGAGAGAGAGAGAGAGAGAAGGGAAGGTGCGAAAGAGATGTACGTACAAGAAAACGAGTGGAGAGAAAGAACTGGAAACACGCGAGAATAAAGTAGGAACAAGAGGGTTAAGAATGAGAGGCGAAGGTGCGAAGGATAAGGAATACATTAAACACACAAAGAGGAAGTAAAGAGGAAAGACGAGAACGGATGAGGAACTTGAAGCAGAGAGGGAACAATGACTAAGAAAAACCGAATTAGATGACAATGAACAACGTAGGGAGTGAGAAAAGGTAGAAAGTCGAGGAGGAGGAGAAAGAGAGGAAAAAGGAAAGAAGGAGGAGGAGGAGGAGGAGAGGAGGAGGAGAAGGAGGAGGAGAAGAAGGAGAAGGAGGAGAAATACATAGGAATACATAGGAAGAACAGACACCAGAAGGAGAAGGAGGAGAAGGAGGAGAGAAGGAGGAGAGGGAGGAGGAGGAGGAGGAGGAGGAGGAGGAGGAGGAGGAGGAGGAGGAGGAGGAGGAGGAGGAGGAGGAGAAAGAGAAGGAGGAGGAGGACGAAAAGAAGGAAGACAAAGGGAAGGGAGGAAAGAACATCACAGGGAGTTGAAGGGTCTCGCACTCCTCTCCCTCCTCCTTTTCTGTCCCCCTTCTTCTTCGCCTTCCTCCTTCTTCCTCCTCCTCCTCCTCCTCCTCCTCCCTGGATTACCGTAAATTCCGCAGGTAATAAAAGTCATACCAACGCGGACATTAGCGCTGCCTCCTAACTGCATTTTTTATGACGGGAATAATAATAAAGGAGTAAATATTCTCCATTATTAATGCTCGCCGTCGCCATTACGCATCACCTCCCACCATCTTATACACTTTCCTCTTCCTCCTCTTGCCGACACCACCACCACCACCTACACTGCCACTGCCGCCACCACCACCGAGTAAGGATATAATTTTCTTGTTTCAGTTTTCTCTTCGCTTCGTTTACTCGCTTTAATTTTTTTTTTTTGTTTTTGTAACCGAACATTAACTAACCTCACCACCTCCACTTGCACGAACACCGGTTAGCAATGGTATATAACTTTCGTATGTTCCTAGTTTCTCCTGTCCATTTCCTCTATTTCTTTCTTGTGTGTTGGTTTGGCCTGACCTAACCAAAACCTAACCAAGCCTAACCTGACCTAACTAACCGTACTTAAACTACTTCACCCAAATTAAAAGTGACTAAATTGAAAGTAGTTGAAGTTGACCTAACCTAACCTAACTATACTCAACCCAATCTAACCAAACCTAACCTAACCTAACCTGAGCTAACTTAACCTGACTTAACTTAACCTACTCCATGCGAACGAAAAGTAACTACATCGAAACTAGTGTAAGTTGACCTAACGTATAACTTCACTTAACACAAACTAACCTAACCTAACCTAACCTAACCTAACCTAACCTTATCTAACACAACCTAACCTAACTGACACAAACCTTACCAAAACTGACCTAGCAGAATCCAAACCAAACTTATCTAAACCAAACTCAACTCGACGTAACATACCAACACTACAACACGAGAGATTAGCTAAACAGACTGTATGTAAGTATTTCCACTCTACAATGAGGTACAGGGAGCAGTGGACAGGTTACTGGAAAGGCAAGTATGTAGCAGGAATAAGTCAAAGGTCAAGATCAAGAGATAGTGGCGTGAATTCTCCCTCCACTAACACAACGAGGAGAAACAGAGACAGGTGACATTAGGAGGAAGAGGAAGAGGACGACGAGGAGGAGGAAGAGGAGTAAGAGGAGGAGCTGCAAGAAGAGAGACTGGCAAGAGAAGTGAGTAGGTGGAGGGAAAGGAGAGAAGCGGAAAACCCAAGCGGATGGGGAAAAGGAGTGGAAGGAGATAACGTTCAGAGGAAAAGATCAGTGAGAGGGGAGAGGAGAGGAGAGGAGAGGAGAGGAGAGCGGCCACAGGCGGAAGATAAATACTAGTGACAGGGAACCGACCAATAAGGGTGAAAGAGGAGTAAAAAAGAAGAGCAGAGAAAGAAAGAGAGAGAGAGAGAGAGAGAGAGAGAGAGAGAGAGAGAGAGAGAGAGAGAGAGAATAGGGTGCATCAACAAGGGTGAAGGGAAGGAAAGGGGGAGGGGGGAGGTGCAACCGACGAGTACATAAACAGTATCAACATACACTACATTATTAATTAAGTTTAGAAGGTAGGGAGGGAAAAAAAGGAGAGGCGGAGGCTGAAGCAAAGTTAACAAATTACGAACGGCAAGACACATCACATTCATTATGCAGGTCGTGTCCCTTCCCTGTGGCCACCTCTCTCTCTCTCTCTCTCTCTCTCTCTCTCTCTCTCTCTCTCTCTCTCTCTCTCTCTAGATCTAAGGCTATCTGCTCATCCCTCCTTTGTGTTCCTTTGTGAGGGAGCATACCAACCTCCCTCCTTCCCGCCCACACTTCCCTAACAACACGACAATGACACACTGCTGCACCACGTATGATGATTTATGGACTGTTTAGCTTCATTAATTTCATGAGTTAAGTAGGTGGACAGGATTTTCATTTCTTTCTACCTCTCTCACTCTCGTCTGGTGGGATGTGCGGTGGCCATAATTCAGGATCTCGTTGGTGGGAAAAAAATAAGAGAAAAAAAATATAAAATACCTACTGCTTCTTCTTATTATTTACATATTTAAGAAAAACTGCAATTAACTTTAATGTGGCATAACGAACTTTTCTGCATAAATTGCTACGCCAAGTTGAAAAAAAGTGCAGTGAATATTGTAATGAGAGAGAGAGAGAGAGAGAGAGAGAGAGAGAGAGAGAGAGAGAGAGAGAGAGAGAGAGAGAGAGAGATGCTGGCTTGGTCTTCTGAGCCCTTTTTCCTTCTGTGTGTGTGTGTGTGTGTGTGTGTGTGTGTGTGTGTGTGTGTGTGTGTGTGTGTGTGTGTGTGTGTGTGTGTGTGTGTGTGTGTGTGTGTGTGTGTGTGTGTGTTAAGTTAAGTGATAAGCTGTAGATGGCAACACTCAAACAAATAAATACAGAGAAGGTTTACATTGAATATCTAAAGACATAAATGAAAAGAAAAAAAAAGAAAGGAAAGGAAAAGAACCACGCCAGCTTTTACTGAGTGAATTCATTGATGCTGTGACCGCTTATACCTAAACCATAAAAATGAATAAATAAATCAAACGTTGGAAAAAAAAAAAAACTAGGAAGGAGGAGAAAACGCTGGTAAAACATCTCCTATCAATGTTTACTAGTGACCACCTGTACCAAACATCAAAGTGGTGCTAACAGAAAACTCCACCTAACCCGTGTCACGCACTTAACATTTGGAGCAACACCCTGATAATTGGAAGACACTATTTCCACTCCCCATAAATATTTCCCTTCATTAATCATTTTCACCCTTAAATTTTCATGAGCTGTTTTTTTCTTTGGAGCTTTACGCTATGTTTTTGTCGTTTTTACTGTCTTTGATGCCACCCTGCACGGAACTTAACTCTCTCTCTCTCTCTCTCTCTCTCTCTCTCTCTCTCTCTCTCTCAAAAACTATATAGACACTCAACGCAGGGATAAAAACATATAGATAGGATATAAACTAACACAACCTCTCTCTCTCTCTCAAAAACTTTACAGACACTCAACACAAGGATAAAAATAGATATGATATGGGCTAACACAACCTCTCTCTCTCTCTCTCTCTCTCTCTCTCTCTCTCTCTCTCTCTCTCTCTCTCTCTCTCTCTTCCCTTAGCAGCACATACACCTCCTGTTGTCCTCACACGGATCCACTCTGTACTCTGTCTGCTCACAAAGGATCCAGTTTAGCCTCACTGTCCTACCTCGGGAAAAAATAAACGAGAATATTACGGCCGCTTGTTGACTGAGAGGATTAAAGAGAGAGCCGAGACGGATGAGAGTCGAAGGTACCACCACCACGTCAGGAGAGAAAAAGGTCACAAAGAGTCACTTGGATTTTTTTTCCTTCCTTTAAAAGAAAAGCAAATAAAATGAAGAGAGTGAGGGAGTGAGAGAGAGGGAAGGGAGGGAGGTGGTAGGTAGGTGATGGTGGAGGAGGGAAAGATGGAGGAGAGGATTGACGAGGTGGAAAAAAAGTAAGAGTAGGAGTATGAAGAAGAAGAAGAAGAGGAGGAAGAGGAGGAGAAGGAAGACGAGAAGAAGAAGAAGAAGAAGAAGAAGAAGAAGAAGAAGAAGAAGAAGAAGAAGAAGAAGATATATATATATATATATATATATATATATATATATATATATATATATATATATATATATATATATAGAGAGAGAGAGAGAGAGAGAGAGAGAGAGAGAGAGAGAGAGAGAGAGAGAGAGAGAGAGAGAGAGAGAGAGAGAGAGAGAGAGAGAGAGAGAGAGAGAGAGAGAGAGAGAGAGAGAGAATAATGAGCCTCTGCGTCAAGGGCAAATCCAGTGTGTGTGTGTGTGTGGAAAAGCTACACACTCAATACCCTCATAGTCAAAGTCATTCAACCAGACACAACCTCAGTCCTTGCTACAAATTCCATCTGTAGGACAATGCACGCAACTACACAGGACCAGGCTGACTAAGACGGTAACACACACACGCGCGCACACACACACACACACACACACACACACACACACACACACACACACACACACACACAGTGTAGATATGGAGACGGGGCCACACGAGCATAAAGTCCAGGCCCTGTAAAACTACAACTAGGTAAATACTAGGTAAATACACACACACACATACACACACACCACACGGTGTGTGGTGTGTGCCTGGTCTCAGGCCTATCCAAAGATCGGAAATAATGAGCTCTGAGCTCGTTCCGTGGGGTAACGTCTGGCTGTCTCGTCAGAGACTGCAGCAGATCAAACAGTGAAACACACACACACACAAAAGGAGAAGTTATGGCAGGAATTAGAGTTTTCATCACAACCATCTCCTCCTATGGTAACTTTAGTTCGAGCTTAGAAATCCGTCACCACTTTTTTCTTCTTCATTCTCTCTCTCTCTCTCTCTCTCTCTCTCTCTCTCTCTCTCTCTCTCTCTCTCTCGCTCTCTTTTCTACGGGATGAAAAATAACGAGGGGGAAAGAAAAGTCACGACAGGAAAGGTTCTTTTGAGTCTTTGTTCTGTGTATTTTTGAAGCGCTTCCGGAAGATTTATTCCCACTAATGAGTAAGAGGCTGACGACAAACATTCACAAGCCTCATTAAAAAGTTCGGAAATGAGGTGACTATGTTTATGCCTCCTGAAAAAAAAGGGCACCAGGAGTTTGAAAAGTATATCTATTAGTGAACGATATTTGAATTACTAGGGCAAGAACGACTGAAGATGGCAGGAAGGAAGAGATGATGAGACGCAAGGGACACAGGGATGGAGTGATGCAACTAATGGATGACCAGGAACGAAACAACGAGTCTCTCCAAGAACCAAAACTGAACCTTATCCCTTCCTTACGATCTTATCAAAAATGAAAGTTCAAGATAACGATAAAAATTTGCGTCCCTAATCATTTAAAAAGGAAAGAAAGACTGAGTAAAGATAAGACTGACGGGTCTCACAAACGAACATACGCGTGGTGACTTTGCCGGTTGATAGTGTACGAATTAGTGAAAATGACGGACTATTTGGTGTTTAGAACTCACCTTCCTCATGAACACATACAAGACCGGCTGGAAGATTGAGAATGAGTTAGTGAGAGTGGGTGGAGAAGCACACGCAAGGTAAGACTCACCTGTCTCTCCCGTGGTGACATAAGCCGGCTCAGAGGCAGGGCCGCGACCAATTTTGTTGACGGCTAACACCTGGAACTCGTAGTCAGTGAAAGGCGTCAGGTCTGTGGGGGAGGAGAAAGGAGGCACCGTCAGTACTGGAAGACCGTTGAAGCAAATACAAAACCTAATACCGCACTGACAGAGTAATGGAGTAATACGTGTCAGTCAGTGGTGAAGAAAAAGAACATGGAAAATCTAATTGAGTGATACACGTCAAACAGTAAAGAAAAACATGAAAAAAAAAAAAATCATAAAAGCAATGAAATATTGTAAAAATATTGATAATGTGTGTTTGTGTTTGTGTGTGTGTGTGTGAGAGAGAGAGAGAGAGAGAGAGAGAGAGAGAGAGAGAGAGAGAGAGAGAGAGAGAGAGAGAGAGAGAGAGAGAGAGAGAGAGAGAGAGAGAGAGAGAGAGGTGTTCAGTGCAGAAAGACTTACAACATTAATGCATAATAATACATTAGAGAGCGCACGCCTGTAGCCTGCATGGGGCAGACAATGATAGTACACACAACGTGAACCACCGCGAACATCGGTTCTTTTCTCTTCAACACTCACATTCAAGGCTGTAATGAGCATAAGAGGCACAGCCCGGACGGTGATCATGCCACGCTCCACTCGCTCCGCTCATCCACGGTACGCTCTCATTATGCTGCCATTGTCGGAACAGATTTTCCTGCATTTTATCCATATTTTTCCCAGGCGATTGGTATTCCTTTCCTGTGCCCGACACCAGTACCTCATAAGCCATAACCTGCTCAGCCTCCTTTAAATAATCCAATTTTAGCTACGAGGCATCAAAAGTACCAAGTTTGGACGTAAATATTTTCGAAATGAGATGCTTATTCAACCTTCTTTTTTATATAATATTTTTATCGACAAAGTTCGGAGCATCGTCGTCTGCAAGAACTTTGAACTTGGCGGACAAACACAAACTTCTTTCCTCCACGGCCAAGTTTTGCATGTATTGCTAACCCACCACCTCCGAGGACGTGCCCGCGGTGCTCCGCCCTCAACGCCTCCACCACGCCGCTACATTATTGCCCGTCAGCAGGGCCAGTCTCACGGCTGCCGGTTGACGCCATATGCATGTGTGTGTGTGTGTGTGTGTGTGTGTGTGTATATATATATATATATATATATATATATATATATATATATATATATATATATATATATATATATATATATATATATACACACCCATTTCATGAAATGGGCAAACCCAATTCATGAAATAAACCTAACCTAATAATAATATATATAAACTAATAATATAATAACCTAACCATTTCATGAAATGGCCACTCCATTGCACATTTCATGAATTGGGTTATTAGGTTAGGTTAGGTTATTAGGTTATATTATTATTCATATATTGGGTTTGCCCATTTCATGAAATATGTATATATATATATATATATATATATATATATATATATATATATATATATATATATATATATATATATATATATATATATATATATATATATATATATATATATATATATACACACACACACACACACATATATATATATATATATATATATATATATATATATATATATATATATATATATATCTATCTATCTATCTATCTATCTATCTATATATATATATATATATATATATATATATATATATATATATATATATATATATATATATATATATATATATATATATATATATATATATATATATATATATATATATATATATATATATAACCCAGCCACACACAGACAGAACACACACACACACACACACACACAGATAAATGTACATATGCACATATATACATATGTGTATGTGGTGCGCACACAAAAGGGAAGTCATTTGCCTTGCCAATTCCTCTCCACGGCGTGCGCGTCACGTCTGGTATTATCAACTCGTTCCTGCATCCATATTGCACGCTTCCGTTGTTTCATCTCTTAATTGTACTGAATATATTTGCTTATACATACGGAACATATACCAAGTGAATAATTTAAAAACCTTCATTTATTTTTGCCCACATGCTCTGGTTCTCTGGGAGGGCTGGTCACTGCTCCCAGTTATTAGCTAACAGTGTTGGGTGAAACATTTCCAACATTTTTTTTTCTCAAAAATGGTAGAAATATTATCATATTTTTGCAATATCTCTCTAAGAGCTTAATGGACAGACGCAAACACTTTTTTAAGTAAAGTTCGACGCTCGGCAGATGAGATATTTAATCAAGGAAATTGAAAAAGCTCATTTTATGCAACAGGTGCAAATGGTGCTTAAATAAAAGACTACAATTAGCCTTATTGGAGTGCTGGCGCAGCGTGAGCACGCAGCCTCGCTGAAGTCTGCCTCACGCCCAATGTTTACATGTATGCTGCAGTTTTACACAGTAGTGCGCACCCGCGCATTTTTTCATGTAATGTTTCCATTATTTCTGTTCATATTGCCAAACGGGTGAGCGTCCACGAGGGTCCCGCAGCCCTCGTCCCCGCGCCATGCCGCGCTGCACGTGACAGCGGCAATGCTCTCTTCCGCAACGAGACACATTTCCCTACTGGAATAATGGAGACCATTTAGGCATACACTTTGCATCACACGTACGTCAGCCTTAATACCTTGAATCTGTTTTTACTTTGGAAATTAATTGATAGTGTGAGTATTGATTGGTAAGCACACTTATTAAACCAGGAGCTAAGACACCCTCACCTACTCCACCAGCGCATCATGGCTGATTCTAACCATTTACTACACCAAAACATTAATAACACCAAGAATTTGTTGTTATTTTTTTCTTCGTCATAGCAAAACGTGGCCACTTCTGGTTGGTGTGGCAGGACCAGGCTAAAGAGAGAGGCGACGGAGCATGCACAGGAACGAAATAAGGCGAGTGTCGGGGACCTGGCGGTGGTGCTTTAGGGTGTGGCAGATATAAAGTGTAATCATATGCCTCACTCTGCCAGTAATTCAAACGAGTCCAGCAAGGCGACAGGCAGCCTCTCGGTGCGACACACGTTCTGCTACTTTCAGGAGTGAGCATGAAAAACAGCCTAGAGACGGTGAGGTCACGAGGAGGGAGGAGGAGGCGGAGAAGGAGGGGAGGAAGAATACAAAGGAATACAAAGAAGGAACAGACAGCAACAGCCCTATTGGGCCTAACGAGGCTGTCTGTGTGCCTATGCTACCACTACAGATTCTACAAGTTAGAGGCTGAAGGACATCAGGGTTCAAGGAAGAAGAAAAGAGGCCACAGGGAGAGAGAAAGTCGAAGATGTGATAGGAAAGATTGAAAAATAAGTTATACTATCTAGAACAGTAACTAAAAACAAAAAAGAGGAGGAGGAGGAGGAAGAAGAGGAGGAGGAGGAGAAAAATAAGCAAGAAGCGTCCTAAGCTAGAAGGGTGGACATATTGCAGCAGGAAAGAGGAAGGTGGTGAAGGAGAGAGCGAAGGCAGCAGTGGGGAATGAACGTTGGTGGGAGCGGGGAAGTGAGGGAGGTGATGGGGAAGTGGTTGACGGAAGGCGTGCGGGAGGGAGCGAGTGGGAGAGGGATGGGAGGGGCAGGGGGTGTGACCTTTGTTGATAATGTCCTAAGGGAGTGACACGATAAACTAACGAAAACAGGTCTAAAAAGAACCAATTTTGAGCATTAGGAGCAATAATCAAATCATAAAACCTTCAAGGCCTGACAGGAGGATAATAGAAAAGAAGAAAATATACGAAAATAAAAACGTTGGGTAGAAAAGCGACACAGAGCGTCGAAGAATCAAACGACTGCATATTTCAAGAGGTCGGGAGGAAAGTCGGCTGAAACACAAAATTCTGAGCGGCAGGAAAGAGTGAGAGACTTGACGAGATAGATATAGCCTATATCACCCCTTGATAGCGAGTATGGCGGCGCTCCCGCGAGAGGTGGCGGTAATGTGAGTGGACCAAATTGGGCAAACTCAGCACTGAAGAGAGAGAGAGAGAGAGAGAGAGAGAGAGAGAGAGAGAGAGAGAGAGAGAGAGAGAGAGAGAGAGAGAGAGAGAGAGAGAGAGAGAGAGAGAGAGAGAGAGAGAGAGAGAGAGAGATTTATAGAACGTTAGTCTTCGAATAAAAATGGATAAAAAAGACCCAGTATTCATGAGAGAAAACAAACTTTAAAAAAAATATGGAACAAGCACCTTTGTGTGGCAGTATTGAACCCCAATATATTAAGCATGGTGTACATAAGTCACGCTTCAGCCTTTCCTTCTTAAGTAGGAATTCCATACAGGATGAAGAATGGCGGCAAGAGTGAGGCGGTGGGAGGGAAGAGGAGGGGACAAGCAATATCTTGGCTTCACCCTTCCCTGCCCATCAGGTATCCTAACCCTGCCCATCAGACCTGACTTCAGAGGCCAGCTGCTGGTCAAGACTGGTCTGGTCGATGCAGTGCGGCCATTGCCTTCCAGGAGGGGCGGTTTGTATGCATGTAACGCATGCTCTAAATATTGCTATTTGCGGCGGTGGAATGTGAATGTCCCCATGATGGGTGGCTCAAGTGGCGTCTCGGCAGGAGAAGTGTTTGCACACGACGCGCTCCAGGCACTCATTGCCTGCTCGTCGATACGCTCCTGAGGCTCACAATGCCTCCCCGAGGCCAAACACAATCATTGCTAAATATGGACTGACGTCAATTTCAATGAAAATTTACAAGCAAAAGACATACGTAAAAACAAGAAAAATGCCATGAATATTTCATGGAGGTGATAAGAAAATTCCACTTATTCTTTTAATAATGAATATCAAGGTACATAAAAAAGTTTTATATTATGAGATCAGTGGGTGAGTAAGATGTAAGTCTTCTTTATTGTAAGAAAAGTCATCACCTCTCATTACCAATGCATGACGTTAACACTGGTCATGCCGCTGAATGTTTAACCAGAAAAGGGTTTATTGCACCGCGACGCTTGCTGCTCACAGCAAAGCAAGGAACAAATTTAAGAACGTCTTGCTCGAAGCTGACTCCAGCTGGCCAGATAAAAACTATCACCATTCAGTTTGCTGATGACATGTGACTTTTCATGTCGCCCAAAGGAACATTCAACATGAAAATTGCAGCAAAATTAGATAGTGACGTGTCTTGAAATTATTTTACTCTCGCGTATCTTTAAATAATTGTAAAAAAATGTAAAAATTGCAATTGAGTTATGATTTAAACTATAAATACTGATGACAAGAAAACCTGCCTTGTGTAATGCACACAAAACTGCAGTTAGAAATTCGTGTTTTCGTTGAATATGAACGACAGGCATAACGTGCTGCAATGATACAATACAGTAGCAAGTGAACAACAATGAGGCAATGTTGCTTACTGATGACGGTGTAGAACTTGGTGACGAGGCCTGAGATCTCGGCGTAGTCCCTGTCAGCGTGGCGGGGCTTGTACTGCAGCACGTAATAGGACACGTCCCCGGGGCTCACGTCATAAGACCACGTGACTCTAACAGAAGTGGACATGATGTCGCTGATCCTCACGGAGTCCGGGGGACGTGGCAGCGCTGCAAGGGAGGAAGAGAAGAAAGTTAGGAGTCTGTAAACACACACACACACACACACACACACACACACACACACACACACACACACACACACACAGTAAAACTCGCGGTATGAAGATACGAGAACACTATAAACATACTCTTCACTCAAAAATGTTAGTGAGGAGATCAAGAGAGTTCAGAATGTGTAATAATAAAAGAAAAAGTTAAAGAAAGAAATCTGCAGACGAACAAAGGTTAGAAATACATTTGTCAGGGGTTGTAAATATCAAGTCATATTATCATAGGCTCACCTAACTGAACATTTTACTTAATCCCCACGATTATATTCCTTTCCTTGCAAAGTGTATATCTTCCGAGCGAGTGTTTTCCTTCCCAACTCTGTTTACTTCCACCCGTGATTAGTGCTACCAAACACACACACACACACACACACACACACACACACACACACACACACACACACACACACACACACACACACACACACACCGTAAAAACCGAGCTCGACGCACACACGGCTCGCTAACCAGCACATGATAAACACATATGAATACGCCGACAGGGACACCGCGCCTCGTACTGCCTGCCTCGGATGGACTAAATATTAAATGCATGAAGCCAGAAGTCAAAAGGGTAAAGAGACAACTCGCGCCTGGGGGAAAGGATGACGGTGGCGGGAACTGAGGACGGTTCAGGGAGCAGAGGGGGGCGTAGGTGTCGGCTCTGGTGAGGACGTGGGCGTGTGGGTGAGAGGTGGGCAGCATCGAGGGGAGGTAAAGGGGGGAAGGCTGGTTACGGGGAGGACGGGACCGGAAGCAATATAGTGAAAGGCCACGGCGGGCTGAGAGGTAGAGGTCGACAGGAGGACAAGGTAATGAGATGGAGCTGAATGGCACAGTTTGAGGATAAAATGGTAGAAATGTGTGTAAGGGCGAGCTGTGTGAGGGTTAAGGCGCGGGGAAGGGGCGGCCTGGAGAGTTAAGAGTACAACCTTAAGATGAGAGAGGACCTCAATGGCGCCATTAAGCTAGAAATCGGAGCCCACTTCCGTCTTACTCTGGTAATTATATATATATATATATATATATATATATATATATATATATAT
Source organism: Portunus trituberculatus (assembly GCF_017591435.1). Classification (NCBI taxonomy): domain Eukaryota; kingdom Metazoa; phylum Arthropoda; class Malacostraca; order Decapoda; family Portunidae; genus Portunus; species Portunus trituberculatus. Next base: position 17,315,103 of record NC_059301.1, on the reverse strand, counting down.
ATATATATATATATATATATATATATATATATATATATATATATATATATATATATATATATATATATATATATATATATATATATATATATATATATATATATATATATATATATATATATATATATATATATATATATATATATATATATATATATATATATATATATATATATATATATATATATATATATATATATATATATATATATATATATATATATATATATATATATATATATATATATATATATATATATATATATATATATATATATATATATAGAGAGAGAGAGAGAGAGAGAGAGAGAGAGAGAGAGAGAGAGAGAGAGAGAGAGAGAGAGAGAGAGAGAGAGAGAGAGAGAGAGAGAGAGAGAGAGAGAGAGAGGTAAACAGCAGGCGCAAATAACGTCGTTGCTCTGAGAAAGAAAGCTAAAGATCAACTCACTGTCAAAGAGAAGGAAACAGAATGGAGAATGAACCAAGACTGGGTAACGCCCCACCGGTCACTGCAGTGACCATGTCCATCTGGTTTCTTTATTTTTCAAATCTGATATTTCTACAACTTATCTTTAAGCACAAATATATTTATTAATTTTCATGAGTGTTCTGCATTCAATAAGTTTATGTTATGTTGTAGTATTCAGTATTTATTATGCAGTATTTAGTAACCTTCATCCTACACTGATCTTTCTTGCTGATATTCACTATTATTAATTCTTGACTGAAGTAATTATATTCATAAACTTCGTCTAGAATATAATTTTTAATGTTAATGGTGTTGCTTTGTAAGCTAATTGACTTTTTGTTAGCTCATTTCCAAACGCACCACTTCAAGGCTTTTCACTCTGAAGACGAGACCTTCCATGCGGTTTCCCAAATTAAGAAATATACAGGATACAATATGAGAGGATTAAGATGCTATCAGTTTAAGTTTCTTCGTTTGGATTCTCAAGAGATTTCGAAAGTACACTTATGAAAATAGTCTATAACCTTTCCTCATCCCACTCGAAAGGTGATTTTGTGTTATAATAATATTGATCATTCGCTCCTCATTCGCATCATATATCAATAACAAACATTATTTCGTCTATTTGGTGTCATTTTGGTGTAGTCTACAAACAGATCCACCAACAAGGCCGCGGAATCTAAAGTGCTACAACCATCTAATCATCTTCCTCCATACATTTATATAACTTTTTAATCTCATTTTCCCCCAAAAAAATTCCCCATTCTGTACAGCAGCGTCTCTGGACCGATCTATCTATCCTCTATTCATCTACGCCTCAAAATCTATACACACCTAGTCATCAGTAAACACCAAGGCCAAGCTACTGAAGCCCGCGTACTCTTAACTACACATTTTTTTTTATAGATTTCCTTCACATTCATGATAAAAGAGCAATATCTCTGAGCCTTTTTTCAACCATTCCCTTTACCTGCGCTGCTCTACTTCAGACTCATCATCCTTCCAACATTCCCCGCACTCCCTCATTTTCCTTTCCTTTCTTCCTACTGGGCCACAAAACCTCAAACTTCATCATTTTAATGTCATACGAGACGAAAGCTCCGCCATCAACTTTAATCCCAGAGAAATGGACAGGATTACTCCGGGGAATAAACTCTGGGTCAGATATACCTCCCGACATCATTAGTCGTATGTGAGCGGTGGGACGGGGATTAATTTAAAATCTGAATGACTTGCGGCAACACAGCACTAAGCCATAGGTGTGGAGTGGTCGGTATTCTCGTCTCTTGGGAGGAATCTCTTGACCTTACCTTCGGGCCAAGACTCAGGCCACTATCTCACTCAGAATTCTACTAAACAGTCATTTCGTTAAAGAGCCACGATGGGAGTCCACCAGTCGTCTGAGAAGTGAACAGTCAATGGATGCAAGACCCAATGTGGCGGCTCTCGCAGGCAGCACCGTCTTAGAGAGAGAGAGAGAGAGAGAGAGAGAGAGAGAGAGAGAGAGAGAGAGAGAGAGAGAGAGAGAGAGAGAGAGAGAGAGAGAGAGAGAGAGAGAGAGAGATAGAAACGCTATTCTTCAAGTCTTCCCAGTAATCTATAATGGTAAAAAGAAATGGTGAAACTCAACCATACCTGCTTCCACATCTTACGTAAAAGGAAACGATCACTACCTAACCTGCTCTGCCCTGAGTCAACAATTAACCTTTCATCACACCTGAACGCTCACGGAAACTCAAACTGTAACCTGCACCACTGTGGATGACGACACCAATGCGAGCTGCTGTGTTGTACAAGTCAAAACTAACGCGATTTTGTGAAGAAACACAGACGGAAGGAAAAAATTAAGTGATTTGTATTAAGTCGAATTTTCTTAATATTTGTGTCACTATTTTCTTGAGCAGCGATATATGACCCCGTTTTTTGTGGTACACTCAATCAGTCAAACAAGCAGCCATGCAATCAATCAGTCAGTCAGTCAGCCAGTCAGTCAGTCAGCACCCGCATCCCCGCCACTCACCTTGCACCTTGACCGACACGTCCTTGGTCACGAGGCCGAGTGTGGACTGAGCCTGGCACGTGTAGTTGGCGGACTCCTGAATGTTGTCTAGTTGCAGAACATTCTTGGTGATGAGGTTTTCCGTCATTTCTACCGTCATATCCTGCCAATTCATGAAGGACATTAAAACTAAGGAAATAATGCATGTGCTAAAAAAATCGGCATAATATTTTTCTATTTTTTAAAAGCGATGCTGATACGAAATAAAAAGTATGGATTCGCAAACTTGTATATGAAAATAAAAAAAAAAGAATATATAAATGTTCTGTATCCATGTAGTTATAAAAAAAAAAATTCTTGGTGAGAATTTAGAGAACCATCATTTGAAAAATATATATTTCTTTTATTACAAACCGATGAAGCAATCAAATAAAAATGGAAGATCGTAAACTCGTACATAAAAACAAAGTAAGATATTTTTTCTTCATGGAATTATTGAAGAAAAATTGTATTAGTGACAAACATGTTATAAAATGGTGACATAAGCCTATGAAAATTTAAAATAGATTGTTCAAAACTAGACACGGTAAAAGTTTATAAAATTACGTGTAAATAAAACAAAAAATAATCTTTTCCATAACCAAAATATACTTTTAACAAGCAACAAAACAAAAGAGATATGAAAGATACGTTTGAGTGGAACAACTAACCTTCTTCCACTGCACATACGGCATCGGGGAGCCCACAGCCACGCAGGTGATGCTGAGCGAGGCGCCGGGCATCACCTCGTATACAGACTCTGGCGCCATGCTGAAGCGCGGCGGCACACGGCGCACTGAGGGAGAAGAGAATGAAAATTATTACTTATGAAGAGAAACTAGCTATAATTACATGTCACTCCCCCCCTTCAGGACTTGAAGCCCACTCACACAACTCCGTAGAACATAAAGACACTGGAACACCCTTATTTAGTACGGAGATACAATACTGTTAGTTAAAATATCCTGGAAAGCGCTAAAACAGTACACTGGTATAAGAAAAAAAACACTCTTCTTATAATCCTAAAAAGATCAAGGTACCCTATATAATTGCAGCAATACATTTAACAAAGGTACAATAGTTTTTAAGGTTCGATAAACAGAATTACAATATCTCCAGACAGTGCTGTAAGAGTTCAGACAGTAACGATTCGCAGGTGAAAGGAAACAAACTCGAGGAGAAAAACACCGGCAAGCTGCATCCGAGGAGAGAGAGAGAGAGAGAGAGAGAGAGAGAGAGAGAGAGAGAGAGAGAGAGAGAGAGAGAGAGAGAGAGAGAAACCTTCCCTTCCTGGAGAGCGATAAAGTTTGGAAGACATCAAGATATCTTCACTCTTTCTCTGCGGGGTAATGTTAAACGCATTGTGCATGTCCCTCGTCTAATTTCCTTTCAGGTGCGTCTTTATTTCCAACTTCTGTATTCTTTCTCTTTCTTATGTTCGTCCTTTTTTTTATTTTCTTCCCTGATTCCTTTCTCTGGTAATTAATTGCGCCAAGACATTACTCCTTTTTCCCCTTCCCTCCCTCGTCCCTCCTGCCATCCCTCGTCTGCCTCTTATGTGGAGTCTGAAAGATGGACGTGGAAACTGATCCTTCATTATATTTTTCCTCCTCAGGTCGGCACACAGTCCCCAGGCCTCACGCTGGGATAATTATGAGGCACTGTACACAACTCAGGCTTTATTCTTTTCGTCCCTTCGTGGCCTCCCTGAACTTGCTTGGTATAACGTCTGTGCTTCCCTGGTGCGTGAACAGTCTATTGAGTTTTATGGTAAGTTTGTTCTCGTTTTGATCATTATTAGCATAACAACTCCCCCTTTAATCTTCTTCCTTCTCCTCCTCCTCCAATTTCTTCCTCTTCTACTTGTTTCATTATTATTGTCGTTAGTTCTTTGATATCATTGAGATCATTATTACTAACTTTTTTTTTTTCAGTTTCCATATTGTCGTCACAATTCCATTCACTTTAATTCAATAATCTTTATATAAAAAATGTGATCACAATCACTTTTTTTTTCTGTAATATATGATAATGTTTTATGTGAGCTTTGTTTGCTATCGCTTACGTTATTGCCTCATATTCTTGCACTTTTTGTTCTCTTATCAGGCCACAGGGATAACAAGGTGGGTTTTTATGGATTTGTTTTCACTGACAGCGCAAACTATCAAACCATCACTAATATACAAACGCTCTTGAAAACCATTAAACCGTCATTAAAACGGTGAAAACGCTCTTGAAAACCAATAAGCGCTCATTAAAAGTAGTCGAGATTAATTGAAATGTTTAAGAATATAGTGTGTTGAGTGTAAGTCGATCCACTGCTGCTGCTGCTGCTGCTGCTGCTGCTGCTGCTGCTGCTGCTGCTGCCTCAGACACCCAGAGTTCCGTTTGTCTGTCCTCCGTACCTTCACGCAAGTCTTTGATGTATTCATTTCAAAATTTTTTTTCCTCTGCAATTTCTATTCCAAAATTCGTTCAATGTAAAATGTTCCTTCTTTTCTTTTTCGTTTTCAGTTCTTTTGATCAATCTCCTTAATCAGACACAACGACGAGTTGAAGCCAAATGAAAAATTAATCTGAATAGCGACACTTTCTTTCCAAACTTTGGCAATTTTTTCCTAATATTTCCTCCCTCCCAGCACAGTCCAGAACCTCCAACTTCGGAAATTTGTCAAGCAGGGCGGAGGGTCGACCTTTCAGTAGAGACAGATACAGACGTCTAGATCAGGGAGACTTTCAAGGAATTCGGCAAAAATAGTTATGTAAATCTATTCTTCTGGATAGCGTAATGTGGAGAGAGAAAGGAATGGCACGTGTGGGAAAAGGACGGAAAGCACACACACACACACACACACACACACACACACACACACACACACACACACACACACACACACACACACACACACACACACACATTATTATTATTATTATTATTACACACACACACACACACACACACACACACACACACACACACACACACACATTTGTAGTTATATTTCAAACTGCCATTTACATTGTAGTAAGTCTTAGCTTTGAGTGTGTGGAAAAAGTGAGAAAAATGTATTTTTGTGAATGTTTGCTGTTATTTGCTTATCAATCGCATCCTGATATTAATACAACACTCTTTTTCAGTTCAATCGTTGTTTCTAATATATTCAAACAATATCATCCGCTTGATGCTGTTTTTCTTTCTTACTGTCTCCTACTTCCTTTCTAAACACTGTAATCCACTTTTTGTCATTAAAAGAGGGATTTTCACCCCCGCATCTATAACATATATCTTTAAATCAATTTGTGTGATGTGTCAACAGGTTACAAGGAATTCAAAACAGACAGGAGTCAGACGTCTTCAACAAACCAAACCTCACGGGTCCTTCTGGCCTCAAGCACTTCACGAGCAGGAGTGTGTCGCCAGGCTGCCTCTTTGAGCACCGAGCTTTCCTGAGAGGAAGAGGGGAGGAAATCTGAGAGATCGATGGCGCCTGTCTTCGCTCGGTGAATGACACGAACTCTGCCAAGGAGGTTTGTGGTTTGCTGCCATAAAGACAACTCTACGACCGCACAAAGGAGTCCTTGAGGGACACGTCTCATTTCACACTAAGTATATGCGCATAACGTTACTGATATTATAGGAAGTGCAAAGTCTGCTCTTGTCTTATATCGAGTCCACTGAGGGTAGTTATTGAGGAAGCCCGGGAATAGCTGAGTGAGTAAGAGTTATTTGTAGATGATAGTGGTGGTCGTTGTGTTAGTGGTGGTGATGGTTGTGATGGCTTTGTGTGTCTGTGTGTGTGTGTGTGTGTGTGTGTGTGTGTGTGTGTGTGTGTGTGTGTGTGTGTGTGTGTGTGTGTGTGTGTGTGTGTGTGTGTGTGTGTGTGTGTGTGTGTGTGTGTGTACTTCGTTACCTGCATGTTTAAAAGACTATTATTTTCTTTAGGAGTAAAAAGTTCGGAAACTCACAAAATTTTTATATATATTTTAACCTTACATCAAAGTGCAAGTAATCAAGGAGTGAGACGACTACAGTGCGCCGAGGGAAAGACTCACACGGCATAACAGATCAGGCAGGTTTGCTCCACCTTGTCGCCTGAGTTTTTTTTCTTTTTTTATCACTCTACCAAGAACCAAGGGAGAAGAGGAGGGTCGAGAAGCGCACTCTGCTGTGGTTTACAGAGTCTGTTAATTAAAAAAAAGAAAGTTCTACCTAGTCTAGTGTGTGGGGTTTGTCATGCAGCCTTTCTCATTTGACATCAAAAGGACATAAAGCAATGATACACCACAGACACACGTGTGGTGGTGGTGGCGGTGGTGGTGGTGGTGGTGGTGGTGGTGGTGGTGGCTTTGTCATCCACCTTTCCACATCCCTCGCTGCGCCCACACCTTTGACTTATTTGTAATCTCTTACTCGTCACCCACACGCTGCAGGAAGGAAGGTCTTATCAGTCTTTACAGTTATGGACGAAAACAGGAACTGCGCATTCAGACTTACTCATTGACCGATGGATTCACTGATTAATGCAATGAGGCGCCACAGTAAAGCGGTCATACTTCGTCCCAACTTTTGAAACAGACAGCCACAGACACACAAGATATAAAGTTGCATCTACATTCGTTTTAACCCACTGATACTGATACATAATTCTATCATGATTTTTTAGTATGATTAGACGATTTTATCTGCATTACGAAGGGTCTGTGGAGGTCAAAAGATTAATGGCCAGAGTATTTACTATTTCAATCCTCCACATAAGTTTCTGAAACTGTACAAACTCGCTAAATAGTAACCCAAAGGAATATGAAAACGCGCAAAAAGGATTAAAAAAAAGACTGATATGTAAAACCATCACTCATTACCGGGAATCTTCACGACGTGAATGTATATTTCTATGTATAAGGAATAGTGTATACAATAGACATCCCTTGCTAACTAAGACAGAGATTTAGTAAAGGACACATCTGCTATTACAGCTTCACACTAACGGCAGAAATACGAATGTGGAGCCATCTTTCCTTAAATCCGACACGTCACACCAGAGGAGGAACGAGAGACATGCAGGCCAGCTCAGGTTTATGATAGCACGGGTGGAGTGAGTGACCGGACAAGGCTCCCCGCTGGGCTCCGAGTCCCAACACACGTAGAGGCAAGACACGCACGCAGGATAGAGACAAACAACGAAACAAAAGCCTGAAATATCAACGGAAAATCAGGAAATATACGGGTGCTGAAAAAAAAAAAAAGGTGTAGAGGACAAAGGAAGAGAGATGGCAAGCGAAGACAGCGGGGCGTGTTGTCGTCTGGCGGCGTCACCTGCGAAAAGTGAGGACGACGTGCTGTGGTTGAGTCCAGCGGCAACTTCTGAACAACTACTTGCAATTTCGAGTAATTTGTTATTGGGTTTGTGGTGGGGAAAGAGAGACGGCGGGGAGGAGGCACTCTGGTTGGCGAGGCAGGGAAGGGAGAGAGGCACAGGAAGACTGGGGGACTGAGGGACTGAGGGACGGGCGGTGTGGATACAAGACACCTCAAGGAAAGCGGATTAGTTAGGTTGTGGAATAGTCTTTCCTTACTCCACACTCCACATGTAAATGATGGGTTATAAACTTGACTCACACTTGGAAAGGCTCCTGCAGCACCAATACAAGAGGGAAGGTACAACTCTAGCACTCAACAAAGACTTAACAAAGGGAAGTTTAAATAATCTAGTAATAAAATAAACAAAAATGCGAATACTATTTAAGACAGCACAAGGTCACGTGGAGATAAGAAATGACTACAGAATAAACAGGAAGATCAGGAAAATTCGCCGCCGGCCACCCACATCCCCACACGCACTCCTGCATAGTTACGTGCACTTCATTACGAAATTATTTCAGAATCACACATGAAGAGAGTGGCAATGGGAAACACTACCTCATCCTCCTCCCGATCCATACACGACTTAGTTACTCAGTTCTCTGTATTCTTACATTCCCTTAATTTTTTTTCCACATTCCAATGGCGTCTCACTCCTCCGACACTCTTACATCCTTCATTTCGCTCTCAACATAAAGAATGCACACATCCTAGGACACCAGCAGGGCCGTTCCTCTGCTGGAGAGACATCCGGAATGCCTGCCAATCTTTCCCGTATCGGAAAAGTCAATTTCACAGAGGCAGCTTCGCACGGCCAAAACTTTGTGAAGCGCCTGTTGTCTCCAGTCAGCGTTGGACCAGCCTTCCCTGCTTCCACTCCGATACGGTCACCTTTCTTTTCCTTCCACTGGTACAGGATTTGATACCGAACCTTTTTCATTATTTCTTTCGTGTGTTAATAAATGTTTCTCATAATTCAAACATCTCTCTCTCTCTCTCTCTCTCTCTCTCTCTCTCTCTCTCTCTCTCTCTCTCTCTCTCTCTCTCTCTCTCTCTCTTTCTCGCTTTCTTCCCTTCACATGTTGCACCAATGGCAATTACAAAGGCGATATATTTGGGGTCATTCCGTCCCTCGACCTCTTCCACTACGCCGGCGGGAAGAATAGGTCTCCCGGATGAGCGATGTGACACCATGTTAGCGGCAACTGGCAGGATAAAACCACAATGCCACCAACTAATGCTTGAGTCATTCTGCACACACACACACACACACACACACACACACACACACACACACACACACACACACACACACACACACTCACGGGTAGTATTTGCTTGTATCTGTGAGGAGGGAACGGAAAAAGAGGATATATACATAAAAACTTTGGATTAGCAATGTCTTATACGATCAAAAATACTGTAAGGGGCGTGAAAGAGGTGAAAAAAAGACGATTAACGGAGAGTAAGAGATACCAAAGATAAGAAAAAAAGAAAAGAAAAAAGAAGAAAACTTGATATAACAAACGGATTCAGTAGAAAAAAAATAACAATTGTACAAAAAAAAAAAAAAGGAAAACAAATAGAACCTACATTTCATTTAACTTCAAAGACATCAAAAATAAAAAAGCTAAAAATATACAAATACTGAAGCTGGTGGCTACATGCCCGGCGGGAGAAGAAGAACAGTGAAGGAGGGTAACATGTAGGAGAGGCCAGCGACAGGGAGAGGCAATGGAAGCGAAAGTGAAGGAATGAAGAGAAATGAAGGAATAAAAGGGGGAATACGAGATGCGGGGAGGGAGAAGCAAGGAATAGCGGTGGAGGTGAAGGAGTACATAGTGGAAGGATGGAGGAAAATAAAGGAAAGGAAAGTGTGGAGAGGAAGGAACGATAAAAGCATGCATGAAATATGGGAAAGGTGGAAAAGTAGAGAAAGTGGTGAGGAGGAAGGAAAGGAGGAAGGAAAATGGGAAAATGAGAGTAGAGTGAATGAGCGTGAGGAATAAAAAGTGAAAGGAAAGTATATGGATAAAAGGTAAGGAAAAAAAAAGAAAAGGAGAAAAGGAAAAGTATGTGAAAGGATGAAGAGAAAAGAGAAGAAGATTTATGAGTAAGGAGGGAAAGAGAGTGAAGAAAAAGTGTCTAAGGAATAAGATAATGCGTGGAGAAAATAAAATAAAGGGAAATGGCTGATAAAGAAACAAAGGGAGAGTGTACACAGAAAGAGGAAACTGAGGAAAAGGGCGTGAACAAAACTGAGTAGGAAGAGAAACGAGATGAAAAGAGATGGAGAGGAAAACTAGTAAAAGGAAGGAAGGGAAAGGAATGAAATAGCGTGAGGAAGGAAGGAAAGTGATGAATAAAGGAAAAATGGGTGAAAAGGTGAGAGTGAGAAGAAAACTAATGAAGAAAAGGAGTGGAAAAGATCGAAATAGTGTGAGAAAGGAAGGAAATTAATGAAGAAAGGGAAAACGAGTGAAAAGGTGTGAGCGAAAAGAAAACTAGTGATTGAAAAAGGAAAAAAATGAATGAAATAGCAAAAAACGCAGGAAAAAAATAATTAAGAAAGGGAAAGTGGATGGAAAGGTGTGAAGAGGCAGGAAAAGAACAGAAGGGAGGAAGGGGTAGGAAGGGGAATGGTGTGAAGGGAAGTTGTGTGGTGGAGGGGGTGTTAGGGAAGGTGAGGGGAGGGATAGGGAAGGGAGGGAAAGCGAGAGCCACATCCCCAGGTGATGCTCTCGCGCGGGGAAGGTAAAGCTGATGTCCCACAAACACCCGCCTCTCCGCGCCGCTTCACCCTCGCTGGTCACAACACCCCGCCGCGCCACCGCCACCACTACTACCACCACCACCAACTACAGTCACCCAGCCGCCGCCTCCTCCTCCTCCGCTTTCCCACTTCTAAGACCGCTCACTGCTGCTCCACCTTCACGCTCCTCAGCCACCTAATACAAGCCTCACATACTCGTATTGTCAACGCTAGAAACCTAATCTGCCTCCCTAGTACACACAAACCCTGCACATGACAACAAAACACAATACGATGCTTTCAACGGACATCCACGGCCAAACACTATCTTTTTTTTCTAAACGCGTGGTTGTAACATCTACCACGCTATTTTCTGCAGGTATATTCCGACAAAGACTGCTCGCTGCCTTAGTGCGTGGATGACTTTGTGTTTTTATTTTTTTTTTCATAATTTTCCGGCAAACAGCGGCTCCTTGTTGCTCCTGGTACACGATGCTGCAGCTTCACTGGCGCACTAATAACATTACTACTCTTGAGGCGGACAGAAAAGGGGGGAACTAGGACATTGTGCAGAGCTGAGCGGGAGGAGGCAAGCAAGCACACCGGTGGAAGACTCTCTCTCTCTCTCTCTCTCTCTCTCTCTCTCTCTCTCTCTCTCTCTCCGACCACACCACGCGAGGGTTCTCACGACCTCACTGTTATTACTATCATCTTTATTATCATCATTATCGACGAGTCCAGAGAATAAACACTAAAATCAGACTTTTGCACCACATAATTCCCGCAGTTCGTGGATACATCACTTCCCTGACCGAGTGGTGATGGAGCAGTGGTGAGCGTGGTGAGTGCAATGTGGTGATGAGTGGTGATGGAGGTGAAAGGATGATGGGTGGTGATGGGGTAATGGGGTGTTAGGGAAACGCTGCGAGATGGTGGAGTGGTAATGGTGGTGATGGGAGTGATGGGAGCGCGAGGATGGCTATTATGGTGATGATGGTAGTAAGAGGGTCATCAGTTATAAAGGAGAGTGATCTGTGGTGATGCGGTGTGGTGAGAATGATGGCTGGTGATGAATATAATTATGCCGCTGGAAACCCCGGAGATTATGTTGAATACAGTGGTGTCCGTCCCGGGGTGTCTGGTGCAGCGCTTGTCCAGGTAGGTGGGTGGGGACGAGCACACGCGCACGCCCGCAGGTATCCACGCACGTACGCACGCACACACTCACTTTGAAAACCTAAAAACGTTGTTGTTCTTGTGATTTCATTGTCTACTACTACTACTACTACTACTACTACTACTACTACTACTACTACTACTACTACTACTACTGCTACAACCCGTAACAGAAATGCAGGGAAGCAGTCACCCAAAATATTTTCAAATTATTACCTCCGACAGAATCTTTCATCCCAATCACTCGCCTTCATCGCGGGGCCTCGGGATATACGACTGACATATTGTATCACTTAATATTGAGAGAAAAAAAGAGAAGATTAATAGGCATGCGCTGGTTCATAAACATACACAGACACACACACACACACACACACACACACACACACACACACACACACACACACACACACACACACACACACACACACACACACACACACACACACACACACAAACAGACACACAGGTCACGAGGCCTGACCTTTGCCTTGAACGTCGACCTCTTTCCCCAGCTGGACGTCTCTCTCTCTCTCTCTCTCTCTCTCTCTCTCTCTCTCTCTCTCTCTCTCTCTCTCTCTCTCTATTCCATCACAAAGCAAATTTCGACCCTTTGCACCAATGCATGTCGCGGGGTGGCACGGAGTGACACAGACATACGCAAGGACAGACAGGCAGAGAGAAGTGAAAACAATATTCCCCTTGTCCCCTGTCCGGCTTGGGTGCGTGAAGGGCCGGGCAGAGGGCCAGGAGGAGGTCAGGGGAGGTCTTGAAGGGGTAGGGGCTGGGCGAGCTCACCAGGCAAGGCTTCCCGACAATGAATATACAGCTCACTCTAAATGTATATGAGTATGAACCTCAATATGCCGCGGAAAATAAAGGTAAGAGCGATAGCGGCCCAAACCTGAGGGCGGGAAGCACAACACTTTCTAGATTAATTGGGAGTCTGCCTAAATTCTGCCCGGGCTCTCCTCTCCTCTCCTCTCTCCACCCTTCCCTTCCCAACCAGGGCCTGAGGGCAAGCAAGGAGGGTGCAAGGGGAGGGAGATGGAGGTGTGCCTTTGTACTCTATGTGGCGGACTGTGTGTGTGTGTGTGTGTGTTTGAGACAACATGGAGGACAGGGCAAGAGAGACGATGAGACAGGACTGTAATGGCGAGCAATGAAGGGCAAGGCGAGCGGCGTGAGGAGCGGATGGCAAGCGTGGGATGCCAGAAGGGCGGACAATGGACGAGTGAAAAAAGGCCACTGTAGTATTATAACAGTAAAACACAAGTGAGAAATTAAAATACGTGCAAAGAAAATCACCCCCACGCAATGGTAGCTTTTATTGAAACTTACTGTTCAAAAACTGCAATAAAAACATAAGATTTCTTCATCTCTCCTGTCTCAATCCTCATTTGCAAGGCTGTCACCTGGGCAACAGCCGCTAAAAGCCACAGCATTATGCCTCAGAAACAGAAAAAAAACATATAAATAAAATGGAAAACTCGGGAATACTGTAAAATATTTCCTTCTCTTCTCTCCCTCACACTTGGTCGCACACTAAACCTTCCCATTTACATTTCCCGTTACCTCATCTCCATTTAATATCCCTTCGTGGGGGACCAAGCCACTTGACCGCCTTTCTCTCTCTCTCTCTCTCTCTCTCTCTCTCTCTCTCTCTCTCTCTCTCTCTCTCGTAATATTCTTTATCCTCACTCATTCTTGTTTCGTTCCCATTCCATACCACCCTCGTTCATTTTCTCCCGCCCTCCCTGCGCCTCTTCCTCCTGCTTGCCTGCATCTTCCCTCGCAGGTCAGTTCAGAAACAAGAGATAACATGCTAGCGGGAGTGTTCACTGAGAGGAATACGGATCAAGTTGAAAAGACAGCAACACAGCGCTAGGGAGGAGAGAAGGGAACGGGCAGAAAGGACTGGAGCATCGGCAGAGAACGAACCGAAAACTATGTGAAGGGACAGGGCGAGTGAGGCGCTGTGGTGTTCTATAGGAGAGGGTGGCGCGGTAGTGAACAAGACAGGAATGCAATGATGAGGTGTACAGAGTATTTTGTTGTGTGTTAACCTCATGAAGATGCTCTCTCTCTCTCTCTCTCTCTCTCTCTCTCTCTCTCTCTCTCTCTCTCTCATACACACAGGTCAAATGGCCAAAACACACACACAAACGCAGCTATGAGGAGAGAGAGAGAGAGAGGTCGCCAGGAAATACTCATCCCTCCACTTCTTGTGTCCGGATTCACAACTTGGTTATGCAAATGCCTTAAGGCGCTGCTTCCAGTAAACCCGACTCCTAATATTTGCAACACTGAGACGTTTGCATACGACCTAATCTGCATGTTTCACCTGAGAGATTACATCCTCCTGCCGCCGCTAAGATAAACCCAAACTCAAATATGAGCAGGTCTGGGGCATCGGGTTGCTGTATAATTCTCATGCATTACGTTATGTTTATTTTTTCCAGCGCTGGAGCAGACGAGTAACGTAAGCCAAGCCACTTTTACCGCCGGGTGTTCCCCTTAGCCAGGCTGGATGAGGGGCTGGTGTATGGGGGCAGTCCTAGGCCACGTCGAGGCTCCGATAAGACGCTGATTAGGCAAGTAAATGGATGAGACAAGGTAATACTCAGAGCAGCCGTAGCATCTGTTCTCCGATAAGGGCGGGAAAGGCGAGGTGCAGGGTAGCAAGGGGCGTCGGAGAGGACGTTTGGGAAGGAAATAAAGAGCGACACGAGGCAATAAAATTTCACCATTACTTATACTTGATGAAGCAATGGCACAAAAAAATGGTAAAGGAAAAAATGTTTATGAGAAAGAGAGAGAGAGAGAGAGAGAGAGAGAGAGAGAGAGAGAGAGAGAGAGAGAGAGAGAGAGAGAGAGAGAGAGAGAGAGAGAGAGAGAGAGAATCAACTAGACGGAAAGATATATAAAGCAAGGCAGATAAACAAAAAAGAAAAAAAAAACTAAAAAACCGTGAAAAAAAATACACACACACACTCGTATATACATAGATATGCCGATAGATGGGTAGGTCTGGAAAATTCCTACATGTAAAGTGCATGTAAACTTCCTATGAGCTCCAGACAGATGATCGCAAATGGAATTGAGTTAGATTGGAAAACGGGGGCAGTCGGAAAGGAAGGCCGAGTGGTGGTAGCGGTAGTGGTGGAGGGCAATGGACGGTGGAGGGTTGAAGTGGATGAGAGGATTGAGCTGAGCGGTGGATGAAGGTGAAATGGGAAAGATCTCGGTAGACTCAAGCGAAGGAGTATTGGCGGGGCAAGAAGTGTGCGTTGGGTAGGTAACCTGAAGGACAAGAAGAGATAAGCGCAGAGTGGAGTGGGGGGATTGTTGGAGTGCTAGTGAAGGGAACATGTGATGGACTGGAAGGCTGGGAAGGGCCATTGTATAGTGGACTACTGAGATGTTGGTGGGGTAAGAAAAGTGTGGTGGATTGTGAAAGATCGGATAAAGTGGAGGAGTATTGAAGGGATTTGAAGAAAAAGAAAGTGGAGTGGTGGAGTGGAGCGGGATCAGCCGCAGTGAACTGGTAAGCTGTCACTGGCTTGCCTCTCACCAGACGAACGGCCAATATACAAGTTAAATTAGTTAGGGAAAGAGTGAAGGACCTGGCGCTTAACTAAATGACGACCATCAGCCGCTCACACCACCCTGCCGTCCTCGCTCTCATCCCCGTTCCCACACACCCAATACTTCCAGCCTGCTCACACAACCGACGCTACACCCACTCCCTCCCTCCCTATACTCCCTTAAACTGGCACCTCTCCCCTCCACATACCTCCTCCTCACCTCGCCCTGTACTGTATTGCACCCCACACAACTCTCCCATCTTTTGGCGGTAGAAAAGCGGAAGCGGTCTGAAGAGGAGGAGGGATGCCACTCTGCCAGCTCGACCCTCCCAAGGCTGCACAATTTCTACCTGGTGTAAGCGTGATGCAGCCTACACGGTATATCTTCTCATCTTGGCCGCTTCGTTAGCCGCTCCACACTTCATTTCCATCCTCATGGTCCAATACTATCCGCCCTCACCACCGCCCTCCTCCTCCTCTTCCCTTACTACTTATTCATAACACACACACACACATACACACACACACACACGGAGTCGCTGGGTACAAGAAGTTCTGAGTCAAAGGAAAGATGAAGTGAAAAAAAATGTCCTCTCTGCTTTCATCCAAAGTAAGTCACGTTATGATTAAAGCAATACCCAAAGAACACGTGCTTCCTATATTCTCAAGTGGGGTCGCTCCCGCATCGTATTTTATGTACCTATTACACACACACACACACACACACACACACACACACACACACACACACACACACACACACACACACACACACACAGACACATACACATACACGAGAGAAAGAGAAAGGTTGGTAAGGATAGGTCTGTTTGAGAGCGCACAGATTTATGTACATACAACAGTCATCCGTACAACTCTTTCTTCAACGCTTCCTCGCTTCCCTTGCTCTACTTGAGGTGATTGCTCCACTGCTCCTTCATGCCCAAGTTGTTGTCATAAAGATTTTCGTAGAGAAATTCGCGGCCCTTGATCGGTAATGGCGGGTCTTTCTGCTTAAAGTGAACCTTGCAGATCCACATTGGTCTTCCAGGCTCGGCGACGCTCGTTGTCTCCTTTTCTTTGCGGAGCTCAGTGTTCACTCTGGATACGCTTCACCTGACTCTGAGTTCCCGCTTCTCGTCTTTCTTGGGGAATTCGTAAGTTCGCTCAATCGAATTTGTTCTTCAGTTTGTGAAGACACTCTCCACAATCTCACTGCTAGTTCTTCGTTTCAGGGAAGCTTTCAATGTAGAAAAATAACCTTCGTAATGAGAGGCAGCTTATTTTATTCACAAGATGAATAATTTACAGATTTGCTATGGACTTCCCAAGTTTTCCTCATATGTGCAGTACGTATTCCTATGTTTCCAGGCGCATTTCTTATGTGGTTTCCTGTTTTGAAAGATTTTATTTCTGTGGCTTTCTAGGACACTGCCTCCTTCCTGATCACTTCTGATCAACAGTAAAGACTCAGGGGGCGGCATCAAAGGTGACCAGCTTGGGACAGCACCTCCGCGTCTCGTCCAAGCCACACCTACACACCCGCGTCCTTCCCCAGTTCCTGAAGTGTGTACCCGTTTACATTACCACGCCTCTCTGGCAAGGAAAAATCGGGAACCACGGTTTTCCAGGAGAGTAATAATCCATTATGGAGGCTCTTTAGCTGCCAGCGACTTGTCTCCAGCTCAGAGGCTGCTGCCTGTACTCATCACACTAGACAGAGCTGCTGAGGCGGTGGAATAGTGGATAAGGTGGTGAGCGTGGGATCGGGCAGACGTTCACGCGTAGGTTCGTTTCCCACCACGTACAGCTTTAAAACACTTTGCCATTTGTCGAGTGGTTTAAAGTTACCTACATATCACCATGATACCCAGGTTCTAGGTGGTTACACTCAAGATGAGCTTGGGCGGTGATATGGGCCCTAATATGGGTACCACTATAAATAAAATTGCCTGCGTCACTAATGGGCGGAAGCTGAACAGCGCTTCCCATACACTCTTCAAGTGTGCCTACTGGCGCTATAGGCCTTACCGTAAAAAAGAAAAAAGAAAGAAAAAAGAACTTCTTGGAGCTGTTTACAAAAGACTTCTGGGAAGGATTTATATATTTACTCGCCATCACTATGGTACCTTCAGGATGGGTCACTTGAATTACAACCTGGAAGTGCAGCAGACCAGTCATGGGTACCGCTTCGACTCTTCAGTAAACATGATGAAAAGAATTTTGCTATCATCTGTTATATTGAAGTTAACGTAACCAAGTGAACTAAAGTGTGTTTCATATCCACGCCTTTTCACACGCCTGTAAGCACGACCTCGCGGACTTTCATTTCTCCCATCACCAACTCCACTTCTGCGGCACCACTCCTTCCCTTTAACCCCGACCACACCAGACCGGCCAGCTTCCCACCATATTGCCCTGAGCTCTTACTAGCCACTGCCACCACCCCTACCACCGCCCGCCCCCTAACCTTCCGCTGTCTGCTGCTGCTGCCGGGGTTGGGTCGGTCAGAAACCCCAAACTCACTGCCTGGAACACAAACAAAACTCCTTGAGAACGGAACCACCGCAGAAAATGAGGAGGACAAAACCCTGGAGCCTCGCTATTTCCCACATCGCGTTTTCTTTGGGTGTAAGAAAATGGGGTGGCCTTCACTTGAGGTCAGGCAGGGAGCGAGAGAAAAAGGGGGACGCCGGTTACTTTTGGTTCAGCCCGTATCTGGTTTGTTCTGATCCTTCAAATTCCAGAGAGCAGGAAAAAAGCTCCTCGTAATACTCGCTTTGTTATGCTCTTTGATCCCTCCGTAGTGACGAAGACAGCACAGGAGCATCCGCCCAGTGGTGTGGAAAAGGAGAGAAAATTTAAAGACAGGGAGAAAGAGAGACAGAAAGAGCGAGTTGAAAGAGGAAGGGATGGATAATAGAGGAATCAATGAAAAAAAAAAATGGTAAATGAAAAAAGAAGAGTAAAGGAGGAAAGAAAGCAGATAGTAAGAACAAGAGAAAAAGAAACAGAACAATGATAACGGCCAGAAGAAATATAAAGAAGAAAGGTTAAGAAAAAGATCGAGGATATTAACTTACGAATGGAGATATAAAAAAAACAAAAGAAATCACCAAAAATTAAAGAAAGAAAAAAAGAATAAAAGATAATATGGTTGGATGAACAGAGAGAGAGAGAGAGAGAGAGAGAGAGAGAGAGAGAGAGAGAGAGAGAGAGAGAGAGAGAGAGAGAGAGAGAGAGAGAGAGAGAGAGAATATAAGCAGATGAAATTAAGAAGTTAGGGTGAAAGAAGAGGTGATAATACAAGTCTGGAATAGAGAAAAAAAAAAAAACTAAGGAAAAGAATTAACAGCTAACTTGGTCTCTGGCACAGGAGAAAAAGAGAGAGAGAGAACCAGGTCGTCTGAAGGTGAAGCATGATAACTTCCACCAAAGAAAAGTGAGGAAAAACATAAAAAAAAACTCTAAGACACGTAAAGACTGATAAGAACAGACCTAGAGGAATACGACACAGGAAACCAAAATTCTATACAAGCAGGATCAGGTGCCGAGTTAAAATGTATTCTAAGAGGCCGATGATGTTTTTATACGATTAACTGAACTTGGAGACTGAAAGGTAAAAGCGCACTGTCTTTCATCGGTCCGTATTAATTGAAAAATGCTTTGTTCTCTCACCATGACTACTTTCAAGGACAACAGAGATGACTAGCGGGGTTTTCTAGAGTGCGTGAAGAAATCTTGACAATCTGCCTCTAGAATCGTAAAAACACCTTAAAAAATTCGTGTGAACTTAAATAAATAGAGCCTTTTGAAAGAGTGGAGGTGAAGCACAGAAGTTTTTGAGAATACGAGCCATAGAAGTGAGGTAAGATAAACTGAGGGGGCACCAATTCACCAGCTATGTCACCACTAAAACTGAATACTCTGAGCAACGTCGTATACACTGTGCTTGGGGCTTCAGTACCAACACACTCAGGCAACACTCACCACTCACGCATCAGTACTCCTCAGCCACTACAGCCACACTCACCCAATACCTAACAGTAACCCTCAATCTCTACCTGTCTTCCTTCTGCAGTTTCGCCCGTTCCTACCGCCAAAATCATCAGCCTGCATTACTTCACTGGCCAGAATGAAATCTCTCGTGGGGAACAAAATAGAGGGAATGCAAAATACAGAAATGCCGAAAGGGATGCTTCATGTGAGGGAATGGAATGAGAGAATGAGAGGCACAACTAATATACATGGTGGGGAAAAAATCTTGTAATACCACCATTAACTCGCATCACGTGACCCTGCACTACACCACCACCACTCCATTCCAGCACTTCAGAACGCCGCAACTCGCAACTATTCCCACTCCTACCACCACCACCACCACCACTACCACCACCACCATTCCGTGTCACCAATTTTAGCACCATTACTGTGTTCGCCACCACAAGTACTTATACCTCCCACCGACAGACTCACCACCACCACCACTACTACTACAGCGAGTACGCCACCACCACAACCACCACCACCACCTGGACCAACGCGAACACCATCACCGCCACCAGACAATACTACGCACAGGACAATTGTTTTTTTTTCTTTCTTTGTCCTTTTTCTTTTTTTTTTGCGAGTGTATATGTGGACAGTCTGCCGCAACACGACCAATTAGCGGATCGGAACTTTTGTATTTAAAACTAAAACCGCTTAATATTCCGCTGAATGGTCGGGATTATACTAATGAAAATGACTTGGACATTTTTGCGCTGTTTTACTTTTTTTTTTCTTTTTTCTTTCTCCCGCACGGTCTCTCGAGGTGGCGATATAAGGTGTGGAGGATCGGGACGGAGGTGAAGGGGAGCGTGGCAGGACAGGGATGGGGTGACTGAAGTGTTCATGAGGAGGGAAGCTCTCACCTGCTTTAAAGGGATCAATGCTACTTACTTGGACTGGATCTGCTGTCACACTCCTTTATTGCTTATCCAGTACCCGCTAGTCATTTGCTCTTCAAATTTTCCATCAGCCGCAAAAAACCCGGGTATAAGAAAAGTCGCCGCTTTAAAGGCACTGCTACATCTACTTCTGCAATTATCTTTGCTGCTACTGTTGTTGCTGCTGCTGTTGCTACTAATATTACTACTACAAGTACTACTACACTACTACTACTACTACTACTACTACTACTACTATTATTATTATTATTATTATTATTACTACTACTACTACTACTACTACTACTACTACTACTACTACTACTACTACTATTATCATCATTATTATTACTACTACTATTACTACTACTACCACTACTACTACTTCATTACCCCGGCATGATATTTGTGAACCACTGTATCTAATAAACTTTTATAGCATGTATCTAATTAAAAGTAAATCGTTACCATTGGCTTGACTTTAGAACATAACGATTTCAATGAAGTGAAATGACAATTATGGAAGTGAAGCTAATGACACTGACGAATGATATAATATTTGATAAATAACAAACACACTCAGTTGGCCAGCGCAGGCCGGTGCCAATCATGTCGTCACTGAGGAAGTATTTCAAAACAATATTTGATACTGAAGTGTAATTATAATCATCGTAATTAACACGAGCTTTGTATTCAGCACCTATACATGGAACACTCGCTCGCAGACAGGCGGGAAACAAAGCACTGTCTTTACTGCGTCAGTTCAGTTTTCTCCCATCAAAAGCCAGTTTCTTGGTCTGCAGGCACAGTACATATTGACTCTCCTTGATGAACACAGAAGGGATGAAGTGTTTCGGAGGTAAATCATTCCTTATCCGACATCCACCAGCAATGGCTTTGTTCGGATTGCATCGATAACCCGGCACCTCACCGATGGTCTTTTTGAAGTGTGACAGCCATAACCTGAGCCAGACCATCCAGCCCAGAGGTGCCAGTGGCGAGTGTGACCGCCCCTTTAGAGACACAGGAGGCAGGGAGGCTGTGGGGGGCAGCATGGGAGACGTGTGCGTGGAGAAGACAGCACCAATGGGAAAAGTCCAAACAAGAACCATAGTGATGATAACAGCATATATACTATATGATAAATTTTATACCAGAACAGGTATACCGATATAAAATGACTATGAAAACCAGGGAAAAAAGTGTAAAAACCAATTCTTCCGTGGACTAATGGATCCAACACAGACGCGCAAAAAATATCATGTGGTTTGGATAATGGCGCACATTGAGCTAATTTTCAGATCAAACACTCCGGCCATCACACGGACCAAAGACTCGTCACTCTCTACAACACTTAACCATCAAAATTACCGCTAACAAAAAGAGACTAATTGCATTGCAGTGTAAATTATCGCGATTTTATATACACCAACTCAGCTGGGTGCGTGGGATGGAGGCGTGGCCGACATTCGCTTGCACCGCTGTTTACCATGACGAGAACATTACCTAGATAAAAAAGAAAAAAAGGAGGACATATTCTTTCCTTCACACTAAACAAAGTACCACATGCCACGATTATTTCCAGCGTAAAATCAACTGTCTACTGCACACCACAACGCTGGCTTTCAAATATCACACACACACACACACCACCTATGCACATCATCCACACAAACACATCACCCAACATTTATACCCTGCACGAGGAAGTGTACAGCTGTAGATTACACCTTGCTCTGCTTTCACACTGCATTTCCTCTTATCCCTTTACTCGGTGTGTGGTGGAACAAAATCAAATATCCAATGAAAGAGAGAAGGAAAGGTTTGCTGCAGTTAATAATCCTAAAAATATATAAAGTGTTACCGAGTGTCTTCCACAATCAGAAGACGTTTAACTTTAAACCGGAGAGCTTAGGAGGATTCACACGCTTATCTCCTCAGTAGCTTGCCCTGCGCCGCCACGTTCCAGCCAAGCATAGGTAAATCGAAGAGCTATAAGTCACTAAGCTAATCATAACCAAGAGCGTCTGAGTGAATCACGACTCCATTAGGTAAGATGGCAGCTCTTAGAGAGAAAGAGTAAACTTTTTCTTTACAATATCTTCAGTAGGAGAGGCGGAGAGTATAGCAGGAGGAGGAGGAGGAGGAGGAGGAGGAGACAGAGAAGGGTGTGGTGGAAATGGAATGAGGACGACAGGGGAGGAGGAGGAGGAGGAGGAGGAGGAGGAGGAGGAGGAGGAGGAGGAGGAGGAGGAGGAGGATCAGGTCAAGAAGGTCGATGAGGAAGAAAAGGAGGAAAAGAACGAGGACAAACAGAAACGATAAGAGAAAGAAGAGAAAGCAGACGGGGAAGAGAAAGACGACAACGACAAGAACAAGACCGATGAGAGAAAAAAAAAAAAAAAGAGAAAGACGAAAGAAACAAAATGATAAAGAAAAAAGAAAGGAAGAAAAAAGGAAAGGAAGAGGAAGAGAGAAAAAAAAAGAAAGAAGAGGATGATGAAAACGAGTGTGTGTGATGCTGTAAAGAAACGAGAGAGAGAGAGAGAGAGAGAGAGAGAGAGAGAGAGAGAGAGAGAGAGAGAGAGAGAGAGAGAGAGAGAGAGAGAGAAACAAATGGCATTAAACAGCTTGGTATTTCCTGGACAGTCTGGATGGTAACGTTCTCCTTGTCAAGTACGAATAAATATTTCCCGGCAGCTCAAGAAGGGTCGGGCGGGAGAGGACGAGAGGGACTAGAGAGAGGAGAGGGACGGACATCAGGCAGGCAGGCAGGCAGGCAGGCAGGCAGGTAGGTAGGCAGGGAGAACGGAAGAGCAGGGAGCAGGCGAGCAGAGGCAGAGAGAGGAGAGAGCTTAATAGAGGTGTCCACGGTAAGGAAGGGAAAGAAGTATTATGTGTGCTGTAAATTTCTTTTGTGACTGGTGTGCAGGGCTAAGGGAACAGCTTCTTAATGTCGCTGCTCCCTTAACAAGCCCAGGTATCCAAAGGTGGGCGTGTAGTAATCCCTGATGTGTATGTATCGCCTCTGCTCCTCTCTCTCTCTCTCTCTCTCTCTCTCTCTCTTTCAAAAGTATACATCTATCTACGTACACGCAATATTTATTTCCCAGCACACACAGGACACCTTCCATTTCATCTTCCTATGTGTAATAATACGTAACATTACAACACCCTGCCTCCACTTACATTTAATTAACTTCTCCATCACTTGCTCCCATTCCTACTACCACACACACACACACACACACACACACACACACACACACACACACACACACCCCTCCCTAGAGTCCCATGCACCACACGAAGTCCACGATAGCCTACTTACACCTCTCTCTCTCTCTCTCTCTCTCTCTCTCTCTCTCTCTCTCTCATTAAGGCGATAAACCCCGTGTAATTATGTTAAAACAAGCGAAACTAACGCCTTCAAGAGGGCATTCACTAAACCATAAAACCCGAGTAGCCGTCAAAAGCAAACACACACACACACACACACACACACACACACACACACACACACACACACAGGGAGCAGTCTAAGCACACAGTGGAGTACGCGGTGAGTCTAAGCTTCATGGTTAAGACATAAATATGGAGGCTCAAAAGCTGACTATGAACCAACACTCGAAATCCTCTGAGGCAGAAGAAAAACGACGACGAGAGAGAGAGAGAGAGAGAGAGAGAGAGAGAGAGAGAGAGAGAGAGAGAGAGAGAGAGAGAGAGAGAGAGAGAGAGAGATAATTATACAAGATCTACTCCAACAATTACTACTACTACTACTACTACTACTACTACTACTACTACTACTACAACTTCTACCACCACCACCACTACTGCTACTACTACTACTACTACTACTACTACCACTACTACTACTACTACTACTACTACTACAACTTCTACCACCACCACCACTACTGCTACTACTACTACTACTACTACTACTACTACTACTACTACTACTACTACTACGACTGTTAATACTACTGCTACCATTACCACTATCAGCAAAACCAAGAATAGCACCAGTACCATATTAAGTTGCCAGCGTTCTTGCCTTCTCGTTTGTCTACATAAAGCGTATAGCAAACAACACGTACAAAGGAGGAGACGGACGACACACGAACACTTAACGCAAAATTACCATCGCAACGCACAGTAATTAGGAAATTTTACTGTGTACAGAAATATAACGAAAAAAAAAAAAAATAAATAAATAACCCTCACATTTTTATTCGGAAAAATGTCAGTTTTACTTTCTTTCACCTGAAGATAGAAATAAATTCATAATAAACCCCACATTTCATAATACAGTAACCCCTCTCTCTCTCTCTCTCTCTCTCTCTCTCTCTCTCTCTCTCTCTCTCTCTCACAGTCTGTAAGTCTTTTAATCTCTCTCCCTTTAAGTCTCTCACATTCGTCCCTCCTCCTGCTTCCCCAACGCCACAGGTAGAGCTGGGGAGAGGGAAGGGAGGGGGAAAGAAGGGAGGCACAGGAGGGAGAATCTCATTAATCCTGCTCCTCATACTAGATGGAGAGACAAAGGGCGGAGAGGGAAAGGAGAGGAGGGAGGCAAAAAGAGAAAACACATGGATAAAACACTTTTCTCTCTTCTTCAAAGGGGAAAAGAAGGATAAGGTTGGTAAGAAGCGAAAAAGGGAGAAAATAAAGAAAAGCTGGATGAAGAGAAGAGAGGGAGAGGGAGAAGAGAAAAGAGAAAAAAAAGGGAGAAGAGAAGGAGGAGGACGAGAAGGACGAGAAGGAAGAGGAGGAGGAGGAGCAAGAGAAGGGCAAGGCAGGATATATGAAAGAGTGAAAGCGAAGGAGAGTTAAGACTTAATCCCTTTAGTCCTTGTGCTCAGTGTGAAGAGGACGGATCTCTCTCTCTCTCTCTCTCTCTCTCTCTCCTCGTATCAAGAAGCTGTTCAAGAGAAGGAGAACGTCATTCTGTGAGAGAGAGAGAGAGAGAGAGAGAGAGAGAGAGAGAGAGAGAGAGAGAGAGAGAGAGAGAGAGAGAGAGAGAGAGAGAGAGAGAGAGAGAGAGAGAGAGAGAGAGAGAGAATTTCCAAGAAGGGTAAACTTGAGGAGACATAGGCAGAAAAATATTAATAAAGAAACATGAGATAAACTGGCACAAAAAATAATAATAAAATAATAAAAAGCAAGTAAATATAGACAGCGCTGACGATTTTTTGCGGCGAAAGAGGAAAATATGGAGACTCAGAGGCGACGAACAAAGGGTGAAACAAAAATAGGTTAAAAAAACGAAGATACCGCCGATAAAATATTACCCACGGAACCTTGAGAGAGAGAGAGAGAGAGAGAGAGAGAGAGAGAGAGAGAGAGAGAGTACACAGGTAAAAGTAACGCTTAATAATATTTCTTTTTCTCTCTCTCTCTCTCTCTCTCTCTCTCTCTCTCTCTCTCTCTCTCTATTCCAATTATATATCTGAAAATTGTGAACTGTGATTAAGGATCGACGGTTATTGTGAAGAGTGAGAGAGGAGAGAGAGAGAGAGAGAGAGAGAGAGAGAGAGAGAGAGAGAGAGAGAGAGAGAGAGAGAGAGAGAGAGAGAGAGAGAGAGAGAGAGAGAGAGAGAGAGATCACTCTTGAAATAAAAGTAAAAAAAAAAAAAAAATCAACAATGAGATGACCTGCAATACTAAACAAAACGGCGGAACCTAACAACAACAACAACAACAACAACAACAACACCGATACTTACGAGTGATTTAAATCTTGAATAACTTTTACTGCACATTGGGTCGAAATATAATCTCTTTGTAATTCCACTTGTAATCCGACACACATTTTACATTTGCGTCCAGCTTGGCATTACAAGATTTGTTGAGCGGGGTGTCAGATGAGGGCTCCTGTGGGAATGTCGGTGAGGGGAGAAGGCGGGGAGAGGAGGAGGGGGAGTGACGGCAGGAGTGAGGTAATGGAGTGTTGTGAAAAAAGGTGGGGGGGGTGAGGAGGAGAGGAGAGAGTGTTATGGGTATATATTGGGATAGGGTGTGTTAGGGAGAGAGAGCTGTAGGGAGCAGGGTGTGGGGAGTGTAGGGAGGGGAAGGAGGGAGTGTGAGGGATGAGGGAGTGTTAGGAGTAAGGAGTGTGAGTGTTTACTATCTTGGTGAGGCTTCTATTACCTAGTTGTCGTTGGTAAGGGAATGATTATATACAAAATAGCTGGACTATATAAACGGATACACTAATGCATGGCAGTGGAGAGGAGAGGCAAAGGCAGGCTTTAATGGTGAAGTAGCTGAGGAATTAGGAGTTAACATTAAACCAAAAATAGTCCCTTCGTGTGTGTGTGTGTGTGTGTGTGTGTGTGTGTGTGTGTGTGTGTGTGTGTGTGTGTGTGTGTGTGTGTGTGTGTGTGTGTGAAAATCTCCTTCCTACACAAAAACTAACACTGTATTTGCTGTTCTACTTTCTATTCTGTTCTCCCACACGTAGTTCACCAGCAGTAGCAGCAGCAGCAGCAGCAGCAGCAGCAAGTAGATCAGCAGGCAGCCTCGTTACAAACCAATAGGTGTTTCTGATTCAACGGCCACGCGACCCACTGGTTCCCGACAACACCATTTTACTGTTATGGTCTTTGTGGACGCTACTAATTTCATTTTATCAAATAAGTTTTAGCCATTTAACCTTTCATGACTTTTCTCAACTAAGTTTTTACCATTTAAAATGTATATGATCGTATATAAATATATATAAAATTTCTTTCTTGCTAAATCCCTGGATTTTCTTTCAGAATTCGTACGCACTACTTTCAGCAATAAATCCTGGATCGAGTGTTTTGCGGCTCTACTAAATGTGTTGCCGAGTGCACCGTTCCCGCCCGCCGCGCACGCTTTATGGCTCAGTTGTTTTGCGCTGCCAAGTCCACACTCTAAAAACTCACCGTAAATTCATTCCAGGAGAAAAAAGGAGTGCAAGTCTCCCCCTCCCTGTCCTGCACCATCCCTCACGGCCGTGTTACTGGCTGAACAGAAATCCACACAGGCGCCACGTGATCCAGGACCAGGCCAGCTTTTCATTTCTTGATGACTGACAACGCCGCCACCACCAGGCGCACAGATACTCCTAATTTCCAGGGCAAAGACAACAGCATGGCGAGGCTTTACGCAAGAATTTTTGAATGACAATGGACGCCTTTGTTGTCTGGCCTGGAGCCCGCACATGCCAAACCTTTTACAACACAGAACGAATTTGCAGCAACGCGATCAGCTAAGAGTAGTTGTGGCGGACGGCGCGTGTTTCGTTTCACCGCGAGTATACGTTCCAGTGGTAGGTAGAAGGAGTTGTTGTTGAGGTGAACCAAAGTATGAGAGCTGAAGAACGGAGGGATCTATACTACCGCTACTAATAAAAGAGAAGTAAAAGTTGGTGCAGGATACGAGTAGACAAGCTATATATGTACTGCTGGAAATGGAGTAAGGAAAAAAAAAAAAAAGTAGAAACAAAACAAGTAGTAACTAACATGAAGTTGAATCACAAAGCAAGAGAGAGTGGAACGAGAGGGAAAAAAAGAACCAAACAACATCGAAGGAATGGGTGGGTTACCTGGAAATACCTATAAAAGTAGCAAGGCAAGGTGGAAAATAAAGTACACAGCTTAGAGTGAGACTGTCAATAGTATGAAAAATTAAGGTTCACTGGAAAGAAAAAGAAAGAAAAAAGAAAAGTTGAAGGAGAAATACAGGGAAAATGGCGGAGCTGTTGAGAGAGAGAGAGAGAGAGAGAGAGAGAGAGAGAGAGAGAGAGAGAGAGAGAGAGAGAGAGAGAGAGAGTTAAACCTATTGTGACCGTTAATGAATCTATATCAATATCAAGCGAAAAATATATTTGTGCATGCGTGTGTGTGTGTGTGTGTGTGTGTGTGTGTGTGTGTGTGTTCGCGCGCGACCATGCAGGAGGTGAACTCATCAGGGAAACAGAGGCGCCACCACCCTCCGCCGACCCTTCACGGAGGCAACAATCACCACCCAGACTGATTACAGCGCCCGCCGCCCCGCCCAGCCACACACTTTAAAGCCGCCGCCACATCCCTCACACACGCACTCGCCATACACACACGCTCTCTCTCTCTCTCTCTCTCTCTCTCTCTCTCTCTCTGTCTCTCACTCCGCTTCCCTCGCACACCCACATTTATATATAGTCAGGCAATTGAAAAGGTAAAATTAACGTTTTTTCTTTCTGTTCTACTGCAGGCTAAAATAAAACCACTGCTGGCTAGAACATCGCCAGTGTCACTCATGTATCGACCTGTCTGATTCAATCACTCCCGCTGCCTGTCATCTGCCTCAACGTTTCCACACCTGTCTGCGCGCTCTCCCCCCTCCCTCTCCAGACTGCCTAACTTAAGAGCCGCCAGCAGGGGAATATGCATGTGTTCCTGTTAAAAATAGTGCTACATGTTGACGTTCACGCTCATTTGAAGCACTGCTTACAACCTCGCCTCCACCCTTCCGCATCCAAGGTAGTCAGGGACATAAGCACAATTACTCTTACTTTTATTGCCACTTATTCTTTCCGCTTGCCATTTATTTCTCACGGCAGTCTTTGTTTGAGTCGCGGCGCACACAGGCGGGACGCGCTGCATTCCCTCCTCTTAATTGGCACACCTGCTGTCTTATTGCTCAGTTGTCCACCTGTCAGTCTTTATCAGGGGGGGAGTCTCTCTCTCTCTCTCTCTCTCTCTCTCTCTCTCTCTCTCTCTCTCTCTCTCTCTCTCGTCCATTTACACACTGTCAATCAGCTTCCTCTGAATTAATCATTTTCTCCTCACATGTCACACTAACATCCCAATCCTTCCCTCCTTCCTCTACTCTACGTCAATACACGCGGGCTTTATTGAGTCTGATTAGCATACACTCTGCCGTTTCTAAGTACTAATAGTGGAGGTGACTGGCATAAAAGTCGTGGGATGAAGCACGAATCCTTTCATTTCCACCTCAACACTTTTATATGTTTTTTTTTCAGTTTATAAGCCGAATTCAAACCTTACTCATCTGTATAAACCTAAAAGAAAAGATCTACCACATCTTTGAATTGACAGGCTCTCCCCCAGCAGTGCACGGTAGACAGACCCTTAGTGGTGGTTCGCCGCGGCCTCCACTCCACCCCTTTAGTTGTATCTCGGCGAGGATGAAATTTGCATTCGTAATATGTAACAATACAGGTGAACTTGAGAGAGACTAACGCACACATAATACCGTGTTTACAGCAGATACAGCAGAGGCTTAATCACGACAGGGCGTTGTAATGTGTTGAGCGTAAACTGGGGCATTCCAAGGAGGAGGAAGAGGAAGAGGAGGAGGAGGAGGAGGAGGAGGAGGAGGAGGAGGAGGAGGGACAGTAGAGTAATATGAAACCAAGACAGCATCACTAGAACTTCTGTGTCACTGTCAGTTTCCCCAGTTTGAGGTGTCCCAGTCCTCACGTGGGAGCATCATACAAAGTGGAACTACCTGTCTGCCTCTCACCTGGCGTGGGGGTTAGAATATTCTCTTGTCTGTATCTGGTATGTGATCTTTGCGTCTCCTTACCCCATCTCTCTTTCTCTCTCTCTCTCTCTCTCTCTCTCTCTCTCTCTCTCTCTCTCTCCTCTCTCTCAGTACTTTTTTTTCCATACTGAAGTGTTGCCTGCTCCTTCTTCTGGAAAAAAGTATTAACATACTATAGGGCATTAAATCTTTCCTCTCTCTCTCTCTCTCTCTCTCTCTCTCTCTCTCTCTCTCTCTCTCTCTCTCTCTTATTTTACTTTTCGTCATCGTGCGACCGAATCTCGTTCTCGTCTTTTTTCCTGCCTCACTCTTTCCCTCAGCGCGTCCTCCCTGTCACCCCCACCCTCGGGATATGGACCTGTGATGCTGCTATCATTTTCCACGGCTGGAGGTGTGACAGTGTAGCCATTATCTGGCAGACGATGGGAGTGGCGGGGCGCGGAGGGGAGTGACGGCACGCTGCAGGTGGGAGGGAGGGAGAGAGGTTGGGAGAGATTGAGAGGGAGAGGGGCAGAGGTACCAGAGAAGCGAAGGCGTGAGAGACTGAGCGACACGGAAAAAGGAGAGAGGGAAGAGGAGGGATGGAATGGGACGCAGCAAGGTGGAAAGGAACGAAATCAAGAGTCATGGGAAGCCAAAGACGGAAGGGACGAGACGGGACGAGAAGAGATGAGGGATGGGACTGGAGGGCAACGAACGGAAGGAGATTGAGTGGAACGGGAATGATGATATGATGAGATAGTGGTGGTGGTGGTGGTGGTGGTGGTGGTGGTGGTGGTGGTGGTGGTGGTGGTGCTACGGGGGCGGTGAAACGGAGCCCTCAGTGAAAGACAAGACCGAGGATGAAAGAGGAGAGCCGTGTAACACATCCTAGCGCCGGATGACGCCAAATACTGACGTCAACGAGAGAGAGAGAGAGAGAGAGAGAGAGAGAGAGAGAGAGAGAGAGAGAGAGAGAGAGAGAGAGAGAATGAAATAAATGAAGCAATCCAAAAAAGAAATGGAAATAAATACAAACAGAAAAAAAAAACAATAACACACACACACACACACACACACAGGACAGGAGACGAAGCCTTGCCTTACTACATGCATTGCTTATACACTTTAGAGCCTGCCACCTTCCTACACGTATCTGCTGGTTACTAATAGTGTTCCCAGCTCACCATAGCGTCATTACTACCGCCCGTCCCTCCTCCTAACCAGTGAGTCCAAGCAACGTCTCTCCATCCACACAATATATACTGCTTCATCCTTCACCGCCTCCCTCTGTGCCGCTCGGGAGAAAAGGGTTGGGGAAGAGGAAGAGGGAGAGATAGAAGAGTGAGGGAGAGTAGGGAAAGTTAAAAGGTAGGTGTGAGACAAAAGTGAAAGAGTAAAAAGGAAGGAGAAGTGAGGAGATAGCAAGGAAAGAGAAGCGAGGGAGAGGAAAGATGTTAAAAGAACGAGGGTTAAGGAATCATTAAATATTGAGTAGGGTGAGAGGGAAAGAGGAAAGAGGAAGAGGAGAAAGAGAAGATAAATGAAGGAAGGATAAAGATGAGGGTAACCGAGAAGAAAGAAGAAAAAAAAAAGAAAAAACAAGAAAGAAAACCAAGGTGAATTACAGAAATAAAAGAGATGAACATAAGAAACAATGAAGAATATGAAACTAGGACAAAAGAAATACATTACAAGTGGAAGAACAAAGAAAAGGATAAAAAAAAGGAGAAAAAATAAATGAAAGGCGGAACAGGATTAATATAAGCAATGCAGAGACAAGGGGATGAATAAATGTACTCTTCACTTGTCACTATTTAATAACAAACCACACACATCAACGAGTATAAATAAATCCGTCGCCGGGGTCAGGTGTCGTGGAGGCTTCACGGGACGACAAGAATTAATGTTTTCCCTTCGTCTTTGATCACCTTTCCTTCCTCCCTTCCCTCCCTCACTCACTCACTCACTCTCTCTCTCTCTCTCTCTCTCTCCCATCACACGTTTTATGTATGCCTTTCAACTCTTCCGACTACTGCTCTTCCCCTTTTCTCCATTCCTTCCTGTCTCCCTCTATCTCCTTTTCTCTCTTTCTCTCTCTCTCTCTCTCTCTCTCTCTCTCTCTCTCTCTCTCTCTCTCTCTACGTTTTCTCTTTCTTTATATTTCAGGTGATCTTTTAACAGGGTCTCTCCTCTTCCTTGCCTCCTTTCTCCCTCTCCTTCCTTTCTCTTCTTTATCCATCATTTCCACACTCCTTGTCTCCTCTTTCTGTTTTAGGTAATTTCTTATTTCACCCCAGCCGTCTGCTATTTCTCCTCTACAGTATTCTCTCTTCCCTCTAAAGTTTTCCTCTTAACGTTCACTTCTATGCTCCCGTCTCCTATTTCTCCTTTCAGTCACCTAACTCTTCAAAAAAATTTAAAACTTTCCGCTGCCATCACTCACCCTGCCTTATCTGCAGTCTAAGATATTTTTCCTCCTCGTATGCTTCTTTTTTTTTTATCTTCGTTTTCTTCCTCGTTTCTTCTTCAAATCTTGACCTTCCTGGCTTGTCCCTCCATCGCTCCAGTTCATCACACGCGTAATCTCACCGCGGGAATTTCCTCTGTCTTACGTGGACGTGTCTCCAACTTGCATACGAATATTCAAGGACGACAAAGTTTATCCCCTCGTGACGTCGATGAAGTGTTGGTACTATTATTCAGGTTTGCGTCCCTCCTGTCTCTTACCAATGTTTCGCTATATATTTAGCTTGGTCTGAGATTACACTACTCCGCTGCACCCCACATTGAGCCTACACATTTTTGAATATGAAAACACCACACAAAGATTCTTCGTGGTGGCTGGTGACGTTCTGCAACTAGACGAGTCCTGGGTGGTGACGTCGCAAACATGTTTCTAAGAGTTGGTACTTCGTTCAATGACACAACTTTTCTGTCCCTCAGCTGAGAAATGTCCTTCATTCTTCAGCCAAAGTCATATATGCGTCCCCAGCCTGTCTTTCACTCCCGACTACAGCAGAGGAGAGCCAGCTGCAGGGAGTTCATAGAAAGGTCTTTGGTATTATGCCGAGGTTCACTCACACCACATGCCCGGGCCGATGACCTTACTTTTAACCACGGATTGGAGCCTCATCTTGTAATTTTGTGAGAAGTTTCCAAAGTTCCGACGCTTCCAAAGCTAACCAACCCTCAAGGGAAAGAGGTTTGTGGGACAGCGCCACTACAGACATTCAACCCTCCAACACAAAACAAGAAGTAAATCATAAATGCCCTGTTTCCACATATTTTGACGGTAATAGCGTTTTATGACATACGCAGTGTTGTTATTATTGTTACTGTTGTTACTATTGAACATTAAACGCATGCACAACGCTAAGCACCATTCCAGATTGACTGATTTTAACTCGTCCAAACAAAACGATCACATGGAGCCGCACACACTCGAGGCGTCACCAGGCCGGCGTCCCTGTCAGTAGAAGGGGACATGATCACCGGACGGGGGGAAAGAAAAACGCTCTGCTAGTCCCTCCTGGGGTGTGGATAGTGCCTTTCACGTCCTGGTTGTACTAATATGAGAGAGGTGTCGAGACTGACTGCGTACCTGCTTGTCCATCTGTCTGTATCTCTCCTCTCTTCCCTCGCTGTCTGTCTGTTTTTGTTTTCCTCCAAATTTTCTTGTCTATCTGTCTATCTTGCTATAATCTCACAATATTATCATTTATTTCACATTTTTTACAGGGATCCATGTCGAGTGCGGTGCCTATTCGCTTCCATTAACTCTCCGCACTATATTGCCCCTTGCACAGCGTCGCCCATCTCTAGTGCGTCTTCCTCCACTTGAAGCATTAAAGTGTGCTGCTGAAAGTCTGGCGCAAAGTCTTTTTCTCCCCTGAATGCCGTGTTTGCCGCTGCCTTCCGACATATTACGCAGCTAAGAAGATAAAAAAGTTTTCTCACAGCCCTCTTTCGTGTTTGTTCATGTGAGCAGCTTCCCGGGAGTTGCGCCGCTGCCACATTGTTTGCCATCCTCTTACTCTGATGTGGGGCAGCTGACGGCCAGTCATGTGGCGGCTAACAGGAATCCCCGGCACCAGCTGCATTTTGACTCTATCCAGTTTCTCCTCAGAGGATGATATCATCGTCATTGATTTCTTCATGTTACGGTAGAGCAATAAGGACTATGGTGGACTGGGGGCGGCGGCGGCGGCGCGGCAACAAGGTTTCATTAGTCTGGGGAACAACACCTGCACATCGTTAAGAATGGTAGGCATTCGCAATATCAACCGAAAAAATACCTCGATCATAAAATCACACACCAACTGAGGCGGAAGGTATAAGGCGGTTGTGGAATCCAGAAAATTCGGGAAACATTCCCAAAACTTCCTTGGATATTCATTTCAAGGTGGATTGAACTTCTGACTCGCAGTGAGGAACACACACACCCGCGCCCTTATTGGTTACGGAATCCCGAGGCCATTTCGGCGCCTGCACCCCGCGCTTGTCCCTGTGGCGCCTGGAACGGCCTCTCCGCCACTTATTTGGTCTTTTTTCTTATGAAAGGAAACTCTTTTTCTTTCTTGAGTTTGTATGACGCTCAGCCTGCTTACATGCCTGTCAGTATGTATATATGTATGTATGTATGTATGTATGTATTTCTACCTATATAGGAATATGTAGATCTGCTCCCACCCACTATCTCTCTCTCTCTCTCTCTCTCTCTCTCTCTCTCTCTCTCTCTCTCTCTCTCTCTCTCTCTCTCTCTCTGAAGAGGTGTGTACACAGACACATACACACACACACACACACACACACACACACACACACACACACACACACACACACACACACACACACCAAGATAATTCTAACGTTCATAAATTCGGTTCAATAAAAAAGATTAGGTGGTTATCATAGTTTCCCTGTCAGGGTGCAACCCTTTTACTCGTATAACATGCGGTGAGGATGTGTTGAGGGCGTGGCTGGCTGAGTTATGCTCGAGGGCTGAAAGGGAGGATGAGGCGGTGAGGGCGTCGTGAGGGTAACAGGAGTGTGAAGGTGTGGTGAAGGTGGAAAAGACGGTGTTGGCAGCGTTGGCGGCACGCGTGTGGAGGGGAAGATGAGAGCGGCTGGAGCTGAGGTGGTAAAGAAGCAGCAGAGTGGTGAGGAGTGGTCGAGGTGCTGGTGGAGTAATGGATGGCAGGGCTGTGAGAACGGGGATGGGAGAGTGGCAGGATGGTAAAGGTGGCAATGCTGGGAGAAGCAGGGCCGTGAAGGCAAGGCTGGCAGGAGTGCCGTGAGAGGGTGTGGCACAGCCCCACGCAATGCATCACGCGTTTATAACTTTAATAAGCATCAATCAGGGCCTGAGTCACCCCAGGCTGCCAGTCATGAAGCCATTAGAATATTAGCCAGTGGCACTGTGCTGATGGGGCCACATGCTGCAGCGGCCAGGCACTGTGTCCTGAGAAGCTCGAATCCAAGGCTTCTCACCTCCACCGTTGCCACTTCCACCACCTCCACACCCTGGCACACCACCTCCTTCCAATTTACCTTTCATACCTTGCATCTGATTCCCAATAATGGCGCCAGCATGTGCAAGATACGTCTTGAGCTAAAGATACATGCATGACGTCATGAAACAAAACTGATGCCATAAAAAGGCACGGCAAAGAAAATATTGAATAGGGAAAAAATCTGTGAGAAAAGTGAGATTTTGGCATCAGTGTCACGTCGCCATCATTCAATATGTGTCTGGAGCGTCACCCATGATAGGGTTCTCAGCCCGCCCAGGCGAACTATTTCAATCTCGACACCACCCAGAATACCGCAGTCGACTCGTCGATTGGGAGGCACCCTGGCTCCCGCCTCTTGTCCCTTCTCCCACCTCTCTCTCTCTCTCTCTCTCTCTCTCTCTCTCTCTCTCTCTCTCTCTCTCTCTCTCTCTCTCTCTCTCTCTCTCTCTCTCTCTCTCTCTCTCTCTTTCTCTCTCTCTCAAACACGATCACGTCTTTCACGCTTTCACAACAGATAAATCTTAATGTTTCAAAGTCTTCCACTACAATTCTTACATCAAAAGTAGTCTCGATAAGGTCTCGACAAGCTCGTCCCTACGGACCTCCTCATCTCCGAAGCAAAGACTCAAAGGTCTGAGAGGGAAAGAAAAGATTAAAAAAGTGATCATAGAGACTCACGTGAGGATCATTGCGAAAACAATTCCCCTAAAGGTTATGATTTCAATTCTTTTCATTTTTCTCTCAATTGTTCGGGGCTTGTGTCTACTTACTTGTTTTGGCGGACATGAAGTGATGAGAAGTGATGTGTTACGGTTTTGTATCATAGAGCTGTCTGAATAATCGCAAACACCTTGATTAAAGTTTCTTGGAAAAATGTTTAGCCGCAATTTCATGTTTTCTTTGGCAAAAAGTGAGGGCGGTGTATATAAGCAAGGTAACAGATTCAAGAACAATGCTTTAGACGCAAGTTGTAGATGATGCACAGCAGCAGCAGTTAGTGACTCAACACGTGGTAGTCTTGGTGACATCAGCACGTGTTACTGATTTAGAACTCAGTAGCGGCCAATCAAAGTGTCTGTGGCTACGGCGAGTCATTTCAAACCTCACAAATTTGCTCTACTTTCCACAACTGATATCGATCAAAATTTCTTTGCTCTATCATCTGCTTAGCCACATCCACTATGGCTGTGTCTTAAGGGAGGTGTTGGTGTTAATGGTGGTGATGGTGGTGGCTGCCGCAGAGCAAGTCTGTGGCTTCCTACTGATGAAAATTCCGAGCCCTGCCATAAACCAGCCACCCCTCGCGCCCAAGGAACGGTGGTGCGCACAAACGTGGTGGGATATTTTGTAAACATCACCCTACAGTGAAAATTATGTACACATACATACTATATATACTAACCTAACGTATCATATCTGCTGATAAAAGTGGGTTACAACTCTTCCATGATTTAAAATGCGCTTAACGCCTCTATTCCTTTCCCTGCCCTTGCAGTACTTCTACGCCGCTTTTAGTCAACCAATCCCAACCCTGCCTCGCCTCCGCCGAGCCAGCTATCACACGCTCATTCATTCACATCTTTTTTGCCTCTTTTACCTACCTAAGCGGCGCGCGTGATGGACAGCTTTGACAATAGTCACTTTTTATCCCATTAAATTTTCTACTCACGAGCACCCTTCGTACTACCATTGCCTGTCACAGTGCGATGACTAGTACACTTAAAGTAATAAATGTTAAAGTGTTAGTGCAACATGAAAGGGTTCGCTGGATGGCGCTGGTTGATGCTTCTCGGAGCCAGGACACGAGCCAAAAGGAAAAAGGATAAACCATATTGCGCTGAATGGACGACTTTGCTGAGGTTTAGGAATCTCTGGGGAAATATCAGTCGAAGACCATGCCTTTCCCTGGAGCCAAGGTACGTCTTGGTCAAGCCGAAAAAGAGGCCAATCTTCCTAAGTGTGTCAAGAGAGTAAGGAACATGTCTCCGGAACTACCGCCGCGTGTCAACAAGCGGTGCTACCTGAGATAAGGCAGGCGATAGCATCTGTCTTACGAGGAAGGTAAGTAATTACCGTAAGTGGAAGTGATGAACGTGACAAGAAAAAAAAAAACTTTCTTCAGGCAATGAAAAAAGTCAGTGAATTGAAGCTCAGATGGTAGTGAACTCATGAACACCTTGCAAAGAAGGAAAGTACTGGGCAGAGGCACTAAAAGTTTTATGCTTATCGTAATTTTAGTTACGAGCAGCAAGGTAGTAACGGCACGCATGTAACATCTATGTGAAAGCTAGAGGTAGGAAGGAGCAGCCATTGAGGCAGCAGCACAGCAGCAGCAGCAGCAGCAGCAGTAGCCAAGATGTTACACAGCGGTGACGAAATAATAACATTTCTTGATTCAACACGAAGGCCACACACACACGGTGATGGGTGTATATACGTCAGTTTAATGTATCGCACAGCTTATCATAGAGACATGGAAATCGCTGTGGTTTTGCGTGAATGACCCGCACCACACACTGAAAAGAAAAGGAACTGTAATGAGCATCATGGCGGAGCGCCACTTAGCGTTGAAGGGAAAGATACAGGGAAACAGAAGCTTCCCTTCAAAACGCATAAAAAATTCTTCTTTTACTAAAGATTTCCGTGGAGGGGAACAAGATAATGAGGATTCCCGTGTAAGGCCAAACCAGCGTCACACTCACGCCATAACACTAACCAGATGGCCGGAAGGTAATGACAAGGGAAGGTTGATTTGAATAGGAGAAAAGGAGAGTGCTAGAAACACGAGGAGCAGACACGGCAACATTATCAGGGGAGGAGACGGTTGTTATATCAACACGGCGCGGGAGGAGAGGGAAGCGGGAGAGAGGCACAGAGGAGAACGAGCGTGGATGCGGCGGGAACCAGCGGCTCTGCTAATAGCCATGAGGAATCCGATGCTCTGTAAATACACTCTCGCCACATGTACGAGACGAAGCCTAATATTTGTGGAGGTAATCACCCGCGGCAGCTCCTCACCCCCTCCTCATCGCCTCTCCTCCCCCTTCCCCTAGCCGCTGTATTACCGCTGAATTTTAAAAGGCTCCACGACACATGGGGAAAAAATACGGTTAGGCCCTCTTGGCTTCATGTGAGCGCTAGCAACGCACGGAGAGACAGGCTGATGGATGGGCACACACACACACACACACACACACACACACACACACACACACACACACACACACACACACACACACACACACAAATTTTCAATAATTTCTGATTAACACCTGTGGATCGTAATTAAAATGTGAGAGAGAGAGAGAGAGAGAGAGAGAGAGAGAGAGAGAGAGAGAGAGAGAGAGAGAGAGAGAGAGAGAGAGAGAGAGAGAGAATAATAGCAATAATAATAATAATAATAATAATAATAATAATAATAATAATAATAATAATAATAATAAAGACCACACATTAACATAACAGGAAAGCAATCTAAACCCAAACAACGACATTGGGGCAAATCACTCATAAATCCAGAAACCAGGAAGCAATTGGCTAAAATGAAAACAAATCAAAAAATAAAAATTCTTAATCTGAGTGATGGATGAAAGAGGGAGGGAAGAGAGGGAGGGAAGGAGGGAAGGAAGGGAGAAGAGGGAGGGAGTGTACAGGGCTGGGGGGAGGGAATGGGGGTAGCTAGGCGTCAGAGGGTTGGTGAAAAGGTGGTGTTAGCAATTAGGGTAAGTGGCGTCCCTCAACACTCCGCTAATGGCTCCGTGATTTGTTAGCCCACCGCTCACCTGTCCCGGCTCCAGGTGAGGGGGAGGCGAGTTGGGGGATTGGGGGATGGTAGGGGGGGCCGTTGTTATGGGGTCACGGGGACATGGACACTGGGGCAATCTGAACTCAAAACACACACGGAAGAAAGGAAGGTTTAATGAAAATGGGGAAAAAAATGATCATCGTGGAAAATGGAAATAACGCTGTATCTAACTTTCATTAATACAAAGCTTAGTTCACCTTTTCAGTACTGGGACGCATTTCTACCACGAGTTTTGGGCGTGATTAGACGACTTTGTTGACATTAGGAAGGGTTTTATGGAGGTCAGAAGATTAATGGCCAGAGTCTTCACTGTTTTAATTCCCATATAAGTTGTTGAAGCTGTATAAAATCACTAAATAGTAACCAGAATGAATATGGAAACTAGTCACGGTACTGAAGGGGTTAATACAAAAAAGCTTAGTTTAATAGAAAAAAGCTTAGTTTAACCCCTTCAGTACTGAGACGCATTTCTACCACGAGTTTTGGCAATGATTAGACGATTTTGTTGATATTAGGAAAGGTTTATGGAGGTCAGAAGATTAATGGCCAAAATCTTCACTATTTTAATCCCCACATAAGTTGCTGAAGCTGTAAAAGAATATCAAACCGTAAGTAGAACAAATGTGGAAACGCGTCATAGTACTGAAGAGGTTAAAACAAATCACTCTATGATATTTGCATTTTCTATGTAAGAGGGGAAAGGTGGCCAAGGACAACAAAAATAAGGCCCAATTACTTGCCAGTCCCTTTGCAGGTCCGAGAGTTATCCAAAAAAAAAAAAAAGGATAAATGTCTTCAAACCTCCCTCTTAAATGAAGGCAAGTCATAGGAAGTTGGAAATATGGAAGTAGATAGGGAGTTTCATAGTTTACCAGAGAAAGGTATGAATGATTGAGAGTGCTGATTAACTCTTCCATTACATAGTTGGACAGTATATGGGTGAGGAAAGAAGAAATACATATAAAACAAATATGAATTAAAATAGGTAAAGAGGCACTCAGAGTAGCCAGACACTTCCAGATAAGCTCAACCCCTTCAGTACTGAGACGCATTATTACCATGAGTTTTGGGTGTGATTAAACCATTTTATTTACATTAGAAAGAGTTAATGAAGGCCAGAAGATTAATGACCACAGTCTCCACTATTTTAATCCCCACATAGGATTCTAAAGCTGTATAAAATCACCAAATTGTAAGGAGAATGAATATGAAAACGTGTCATGGTACTAAAGGGTTAATTGTTCATCCTAACATTCATCAGGCTGGTTATGACGTGTTATCAAGCCCCTTCGAGTCCACTCCTTCCTTCGCTCCTCATCGCTTCCCCAATTTCCCGCTAACATCATGGACCTCTGGCAAGTATCAATTCTGAAGCTATCAAAGTCTTTCCCCTGAGGGATTCGAAGGTAGATCAGAGGCTGGGGGGAATGGGAGGAGAGGGACTGACAAGAGAGGGTGCCAAAAGAGTGGATAAGAAGGACTGATGGACAAGGGAATAGGGAGAGAGAATAATAGAAGTAAGGAAAAAGAAAGAGTCATGTAAGAGACGAAGAACTTGTGTGTTACGAGGCTGGAAGGTGATACTGGAGAAAAACACACGAACGCACTGGTGATGGAAGAGGCTGACGATGCTCCTCCCTCTTGTGCTGCTGCTGCTGCTCGTGCTGCTATTGCTGGTGTTCATGAGCTGCAGATAACACTTCGGAATGCTCCTGATAATGGCACATCTCGTGTACACCCTTCCTAATTGATGGCAGCATGTAATATTCAGACCAATTAGCTATGATGCAGTCAATTTGTACTACATACTGTATAGGAACATATCTATCTATCTAAATCCCTTATCTCAATAACCATAAAACCTAAGGACAAACTATATACAAGAGAATAACACAGTAAGAAATTAGCAGATGGCGCAGGTGTAGCTCCCATTCTCGTGACCTAAAAAGGGTCAACGCATTTCTAGTGTTAGCGGCGGGCCAGATGTCTCCTCGCAGTGCAACAGCTGGAGGAGGCGAGGGTGAGAACAGGGACTAACACACTCTCCATGCTGCTCTTGGCTGTGCCGGGGACGGAGACCATGGAACCAGGAGTACTATATATTTCACACCGGTGTTCATTACCTCATAATGGCTTCACTTCTTAAGATATATCAATAATCAAATAATATTATATAATTAGTTGCTGAATATTGCGCACCGAAATACTTCATGCATACAAAAGTACCGCCGTCACATTTGTGTTGGTCTTCCCAGGAAAAGCCTTACACGTGAAATAATGTGCTGGTGGTGGTGCTTCTCGAAACGTGGACATATAAAATGAAGCGACTTTTACTCAGAAAAATAAGTAAAGCACAGTTCCCTTAACTTATTTGTGGTGATATTGTGGTTTTTTCCCTCCGTCTATTGAGCTGTTCAGAATTTATACATAATTCGCTTAATAATTTCAACTTTTCACGCGGGAAGCCTTGAGATGTTCTTTTCCCTGGTCGTCCATTTTAACATTTTACTCAGCTGGTTCCTCACTTTCTCTCTTGCTGTGCTCCTTCCCTCTTTCCCTATCATTAGTCAGCGCGACACCAATAAGCAAGGGGTGCCGCGCTCCCCCTCGCTTCCCATCGCCTCTACTCCCATTCCCTACACGTTCTCTTTCTCTTCTCCCTCCTTCACCTTCCTGCCTCCCTCTGTCTCTACCTCCCCTCCAATAACCCAGCCAATGTATCATGGTTCGACTGGTCTTCACATGCCTCATCTGCATACTCTCCCTTCTCTGCTCTCTCCTCTCACTACACTAGCATTACATCGTCTAATTTCTCTCTCTCTCTCTCTCTCTCTCTCTCTCTCTCTCTCTCTCTCTCTC
This sequence comes from Portunus trituberculatus, assembly GCF_017591435.1. Classification (NCBI taxonomy): domain Eukaryota; kingdom Metazoa; phylum Arthropoda; class Malacostraca; order Decapoda; family Portunidae; genus Portunus; species Portunus trituberculatus. Next base: position 17,273,116 of record NC_059301.1, on the reverse strand, counting down.
TCTCTCTCTCACTATCTTTCTTTCTATTCCAGCTTTGTTTTCCTTAACTGCCTCATTCCACAGAAAGACATTTCCCACCTTTACTCCTTTTTATCACCGTGTTCCTTCCTGCCACCTCCACCTTTTCTCAAACCTCTCTCGTTCTCTACTTCTCTGTCTTTGTTTCACTGCTTGGCCCCTTCTCGTCTCGCTCCTTCTCCCTCATTTCACTTTCTTACTTTCCTCGTATTCCACAACTCTCTTCGTCTCCGCTTCTTCGCCTTGCTCCCGTTCATTTTCTTACTTCCCCCTACTTTTATTGCTCCATTTATCTTTTCGTTATCTAGTTCATCCGCTCCTCTCTCCCTCCCTCCCTCTACTCCTGACGTCACCACCAGTCGGGCAACCAGACCACCGCCGCCCCAAAGGCTTTCTTTCCTCCCTATGGCCAGCACCCGATGTACGTAACTCAACACGACGTCTACCACACATGTATATCCAATTTTTTCCAGGGTGTATTTAGAGCTAAATTCTTATAACCATTGTGTTTCTCATGAGCATTTACATATTCTGGCCAAGTTTCATAACTTTTGGGTCATAAATAGTATATATTTTAATTGTTTTTATATGCGGTCATATAAAATTCAATTTAAAATCAAAGATTTCTTTCTTTGATGAGATATTTATTCCAGCGTATTCTGAAGACATTCAGCAATGAATCTATAGACTGAAATTTCTCCTATCACTCCGAAATATGTTAAAAATGCCACTCGGAAAAAAGTATAACTTTTTGCCTCATTCATGATTTTTTTGCAAGTCGCGTAATTCTTTTTTGTACAAAATCGTTCTATACTTTTATACATATGTATTCATGCAAAAAGTGTGCAAAGTTTCAGTTCTGTATTACAAAAAAGACAGGAGATATTGACCATGGAAGTGGGAGAAATGTGTTTTGAGAAAATCACGAATACACTTTATTTTCTTACAAGGCTTGAATGACAAGTTACTTTAGTGTACCCTTTTTTTATACGACCTCTAGAATATGTAGATGATAGAAAACGTGAAGTGACAATGGTGATCTATAAAAAAAAAAAAAAAAAAAAAAAAAAAAATTACACGAAAAAAAAAAAAATATATTTATATATACACACAAATACACCACACATGTTGACACACACACGCCACACACACACACACACACACACACACACACACACACACACACACACAGACTGTATGAGTATGCTGTGCAGACATTGTGTGTGTGTAATTCACCTCCTTCACCTCGGTCTTCTGCTGGTCACCCAGCCAGTCTTCCCCATTACGGAGCGAGCTTAGAGCTCATAGACCGATCTTCGGGTAGGACTGAGACCACATCAACACACTCCACACACCGGGAAAGCGAGGCCACAAGTGTGTGTGTGTGTGTGTGTGTGTGTGTGTGTGTGTGTGTGTGTGTGTGTGTGTGTGTGTGTGTGTGTGTGTGTGTGTGTGGCAGAGCTGGCCTATTGCGATGCAGCGGCTGGGATGGGGCGCGAGAGGGGTAGCTTTTGGGGGGCAGGGAATGGGTTATATGGCTCAGATATGTGTTTCTATGGCAAAGGAAATATTCTAGCACAAAAATGAAAAATGTCAAAATGGAGTGATTTTCGTCAATTATCTGTGTGGTATCCCCTTTTACCCAGACCACCGCCGCCCCAAAGGCTTTCCTCCCTATGGCCAGCACCCGATGTACGTAACTCAACACGACGTCTTTAACGGTTGTCACAGTTCCTGCCCCGGGCCAGGCGACTCTTGGGGGGAAGATTATCAGCCTCTCACAGGCGTCAAGGAGTTTTACTGAGTGTTTAGACCCACAAAGCGCCCCGCTGAGGGTGTGTTATCAGCGGTGCTCAGGTGACCTTCTTCCCTTCCCCCCCCCTCTCTCTCTCTCTCTCTCTCTCTCTCTCTCTCTCTCTCTCTCTCTCTCTCTCTCTCTCTCTCTCTGCCTGAACTACAGTTGCTCATCCATGATTCAAGTGATCCTGAAAAAAAAGTTAACAACACCAGAGTTTTGTTGTACTTTACTTACCAAACGCCGCATCTTTATAGCTAGAGGATTAAATCGTGCATTATTAATCTACTATAATCCGCATAATCTTTACTTTGTCCCCAGTTCAAGGCTCGCTGGTCGTGCCTCCTCCATCGTGCCGCGGCCTCGTAAGGGATGGTTCTTGTATTTCATAATCGCATCGAAATGAAATCTAATTATTCACACTGCAATCATACCCATTGTATTTGCTTTAACATGCATTCTGTAACAAAAATGTAACACACGTGTGACTTTTCGTTATATATTCACGTTTCAACATACATTTACCTTATTCAATACAAATTTCTGCAGCGAGACTATTCCTCATTTATGTGCCTAACCTACACTCCTAAAACTGCTTGAAGTGCTTCACATAAACTGAAATACTAAGCGCTGACTTCCGGCTTGCTGCTCTCCCTTAAGATAAGATACTTCAATGCACGACTAATGGGACGTGCTCGGATAAACGAGTGTGAGAGATTCAATAGGCAGAGAAGGAGAGGCAATGGCGATGGCAAGGACAGGGCAGGTGGGCGTGAGAGAGGGAGAGAGGCGATGACAAGGGCAGGGCAGGTGGGCGTGAGAGAGGGAGACAGGCATTGTAAGGGTAAGGCAGGTGAGCATGGGAGAGAGGGAGAGAGGCAGTGGCAAGGGCAGGGCAGGAAGGTGCAGGAGGAAGGAAGCGGTGACAAGTGGAAGTACAGTGGTGGGGGAGGCGAGACACCGCAGGGGATGGAAGGGCTGAGTCACTACCAGTACTGAGCGAGGCGTTGGTGGAGTGACTGTTTTGCTTCAAATGCCAACGTATTTGTAGCATTAAAGTACATTTCCACTGTATATTCGTTCGCTTCCTCCTCAGTTCAATCACCTGAATGTGCACTATTTTCTATAACGGCTCTCTCTCTCTCTCTCTCTCTCTCTCTGTTGCTGGTGCAATTTTACTCAGCATCCTTTGTACTACACTAGATTGTCATTCACCATGTACTGTGCACCACATATACATTCTCTCTCTCTCTCTCTCTCTCTCTCTCTTCTACACGAAGACTAGACGAAAATGTCACCTGCCTTTCAACGGTTAACGGAGAAATATCTGTTCTGCTTTACATCAGCAGGAAAAGGCGCAAAGTGATCCCCACTCAATCTTAATTTCCGGTCACAGTGACTTCAAAGGGACACCGGAGGGACGGCGCAAAGCAGTGCATCATCCGCCACACTGACGGCAGACGTGTGTGCTCTTCTTCCATCCAACACTTCCAGCGTTAATGAGGCGCGGCTCTATCCTCCGTGCAGCTCCATGAATATGAAGTTCCAATTCTCACATGCCACACGATCCCGTTGTTACGGCGCCAAAAAAATGTTCACTCAATCAACTTCCAATGTTCAGTTCCTCACAGCAGCATAATGTTTGGCTGCAGGGAGCCTCAGGTCATCTCCATGGCGGTTCAGCTGGCAGGCTCAATGAGTCTCTCAGATATTGCGGTTGGAAAGCACGATAAAGTCTTTGTTTTCCGGAAGAACTAATGAGGCAAATTTGGTTATTCATGTCAGGAGAACGAAGACTCTGACGTTAGGTAAACTCTTTTACGTAAAGTCTGAGAAACATTGCTGATGTCTACTGACCTACTGACTAGGTGTCTGTGTACACACTCACGATATAGCATGGGTGCGTCTGCAAGCAGCAGACAACACAAGATTGTTGATGCTTTAGGAAAAACCCCACATATTTCGATTTGTATTTTTCTGCCGTTTCTTTAATCAGAAAGCTGAATACAAAACCACTGCTTTTCTCACGTCAGTCTTTGTCGCTTTGTTCGCATTGCAAAACACTGTAAAAATGTTACGAAAAAATGTGCAAACTTTTCTTCCATGTGACAATTTCAAATTTCATTTAAAAATTACGGAAACAAAATCACGAGCTTCCAGAATCTTTATTTCCGACTGACTCGTGAATTTGTTTTCAGTATATATCTTCTACACATTAAATCACATTGTAGCTTTCTGTTCTCGTTTCCTCTGATGTGATTTTCATTTTGTCTATATTTTACGCCTACATAAAAGTCATTGTTCTTTTTCATCCAACCAAGTATACGTATGAAGCCAAAAGCTATCCCATCTAATTTTGCCACTGTGCAGTTTACTTCAGCCCAAGTACTTTCCGTATCCAAACATAATAAGATTGTTTTCTGGAGCTTACAACCTCTTCTCCTCGTGTTCACGGTAAATGCGTTTGGTTCCACATACTTACGAAAAAAAGAGTAGCCTTAATGCATATTTAGTGGTGGCTGCTACTTTTGCTTACCTTTGTATTCATCTGTAGCAAGCACAAAATGGTTCACGGGAATGTTTTCTCTCGCTCCTTGAACACAACACCTGAATAAGGATTCTGACTACATTGCTGCTTTTCTCCACGCTCAGAGCTGTGGATTATTTGCCACATGATTCGCACAAAACAAAGTTATTTAACGGCAATGGAACATTTTCGAGGATTAAGAAAAAAAAGCCATTACTTGCCTTCAAAATAAAAACCAGAGAAACACAACAAAAAATAAATAAATAAAAGAAAGAAAAATAATTCCACGTGCTTGAAATTGAAGTTACTTCACCATTCATCTGCACAATTTGTAATAACACATTTTTGTGTGTGCATGTGTGTATATGAAACACGAAAACAAGAGAAGTAAAAAAAATGAGGAAAAGACAAAAAAAAAGTATATTCGTGGTAATACCCGGCGGCTTTCATTAGGCTGCTCCTTGTGTGTTGCGTCACGTCTTTCAGCGACTGTCACTAATTAAATCAATGATGCCGATAACGCGGTTTTCTCCCCGACTGGGCTGCGAGACTCACATTGGATTCTTGCCTCGGCTGCTGGCGGAGGGCTTTTGAAAATAAATAACGTTAATAAACTGAAAACTTAAACTACCACTATTCCTACCACCATTACCACCGCTACCACCATCACATCACCATGACTACTACACAAAAAAGTAAAAAAAAAAAAGTGCCAGTCTTTAAAGAGAAGAACCAAAAGGATTATCTGAAGTCTACTACTATTATTGCTACTATTCCTTCTACTACAACTACTACCACCTGTAGTGCCATACTGTAAGATGAAAAAAAATATCTTCATATATATTTTTCATTCAATTCAGCACCATTCACCAGAGATGCACACTTCCCACGGCCTATCAGTGAAGCGTAAGGTGAAGCAGTCGTGTCAGGGCAACGTGCAGTGTTTTGAGGGCAGGGCAGGGTAAGGCACGGCAGGGCGAGGCTGATCTGCACTGGCCTACCAACGCTTTATTTTTTGCTTTCATCTTTGCTAATCCGAGAGGCGTATGCAAATGGAGGGTGATAGAGGATAGGTGAAGAGGGGAGAAGAGAGGCATATAAGACCACGAGGGTGAGCAAATATGAGGAATGAAAGACACATACACACACACACACACACACACACACACACACACACACACACACACACACACACACACACACACACACACACACACACACTTGGGAACCTAATGCATGATAAAATAGCATGAAGTGAGTACAATGTAGCACAACTTTAGTAACATGATTAATACAACGCATTCTCGAAAGGAGGAGAAAATTAATACAAGATGAAATTACACGCGAAACAGAAACGCATATACCAAGTAGCGGAAGGGTAGCAAAAGAATATGATAGTAAGTATGAAAGAAGAGAAAGGGCGTGAATGAAAAAAAAAAAATGGTTTACGAGAGGATACAGCATAAACGTAAGAGGGAGAGCAATAAAACAAAGGAGACTACAGTTAGAGTGAAAAGGGTGCGAGAAAAGGTTTGGATGAAAGGGAAAAGGAAGCTTTGTTGAGGGAGGCGGCGGTGCTGGAGGGCGTGGAGGGGAAGGTATAAAACCACGGTATAAACCAGCGAATAAACACCCTTTGTGGCGTCCATTGAGACACAGGTGAGGCGAGAGGATGAAAGTGATTGTCATAAGTAAAGAGATGGAAGAAAAAGCAGTACGTGGCTAATTACGAGAGAGAGAGAGAGAGAGAGAGAGAGAGAGAGAGAGAGAGAGAGAGAGAGAGAGAGAGAGAGAGAGAGAGAGAGAGAGAGAGAGAGAGAGAGAGAGAGAGAGAGAGAGAGAGAATTACATATACTAACTTATCCCTGCGAAAATAACGATGCAATGAAATATGAATGTGCATTGTAACTCCTATAGCGTAAGAACTACAATACAACAACAACAACAATAGTAACACAATCGGCCCTGGTTCCTATGTACATCAGTGTTCATAAGGCGATGCCGTGGTAATGAGTGCCTGTTTGTGTGTCTTTTCACGTATGGACACATCGAACGTGAACAACAAACACGTTATTACTCTTGTCCACGGATGACCTCGTCGTCCACTGCAGCCAGGGATGGAGTGGAGCGGGGTGGCACATGGTCAGGAAAGGTGGAGTGGCTTTCCATTAGGGACAGGCAGGAGCGAGCAGAGCAAAAGGATAGGAGAGGAAAATAAACACTGCCAGGTAGTAATAGGATGACAGGGAATGAACAACACTGGGGAAAAAATATAGCACGAAGGGCAGAGTAAGAAACGCAGGGTGAGGGAGGAGCGGAGGCATGGCAGAGTAGTCAGAGGTGGCAGGGAATGACACTGTTAAATAAATAGAGGAGGGAGTGAAAGAAGAAGTCATGGTACGGAAGAAGTGAGAAAAAGGAAGATCATGGCAGTGTAGGAGTGGGATTGCAGAGAATAACACAATGTTTAAAAGTTAAAGGCGGGGGTTGTGGAAGGGAAGAGGAGCGGGGTGAGGAAGTACAGAGAGAGAAGGGAAGAGCGCAACCTAATTACCAGAGCGTTCTTCAACGGGTGAAGGTAAACATCTGCCCTCCTTCCCTCCATGCCGGGCACATCATGAATCCCTTGCTCATTAATTTTTCTAACTTTGCGTTGATGGGGTTAAAATTTTGCCGTCAAGATTGCTTAGAAGTATGGCTATAAATATGTGGCACAAAGGAACAACCATGATTGATAGAATTTCTAGCAGGACAAATGAGATCAAAGGCAACACGGCGAGCCGATCTTTTTCAATATATATCAGCTCAAAATTGCTACTTGAGGTTACTATTATTGCGGCGGATTGAAGAAGGAAAGATCTAACTCAAAAAAGGTTAATAGAGCGTTCATTGTAAATGCTGATAATCAACATTATTATTGCCATTATTTCTTGCTTGTTCGTGGAGTTCCAAATGGCACAAGAAGATTCAGGGCACTGCATTGAAGCATTCAGAGAAATCACTGCAACTTTAAATCTCTTCCGTAAGTGTGCATTTAGAAAAAGACTCGTGTCGCCGCGAGGCTGCTACCACTTGTTTCATTTGAAGATCACAAGCTCGGCGAGAACATGGAAAAATATTTTATGCCTTGTCAACTGTTGAAAAAAAAAACTTTCCAATCATATTGAAGCGTTTGACTGTAACTGCCCCTCATTTTCATTTCTACATTTCATACTTCTTTTACTCAGCTGAGAGAGAAAGAGAGAGAGAGAGAGAGAGAGAGAGAGAGAGAGAGAGAGAGAGAGAGAGAGAGAGAGAGAGAGAGAGAGAGAGAGAGCGTGGCAGGGAGCGGTGCTGCGGCAGACATGCCTCTCCAGCAACGCTCACATTCTTGATGCAAAATTATCATTGAAGCGAACTTCACCTGTCTCTTTAACATTCAGCATCTTTCATATAGCGCTTGTCTTTGTGTGTTTTATTCCGACATACAGTAAAAAAGAATTGTTAATTATCATTATGAACGGTTTCAGCAAATGTTACAGCGGCCAGTGGTGTGGGCAGACAGACACACGCCATGCCAGTGCATTGTGAGCTGTATTCCAAGGTCTGTCTGTAACATGCCTCCAAATTGAAGCTAAAAGAACGTGCTTTTCGCCAACAAGATGAATTTGAGGTGTGTTAATGACATTTTTTTTTCGCCGCATATCTAATGTTACTGAGAATGTGTGCGTTTGAAGACTTATCAAGGCAATAGTTTCTCGTAACTACCTCGTCATGAAATATATCTAAAGTAAACCTGTTTATAAAATTTTACGTGGCTGCAATTTTATTTAACAAAAATTCTAGAAATTAAGCCTGGATCACCACTGGATCATTACAATTACACACACAAAGAATCTCTGTATCGTGAATGTTTAAAGCGACAACGAGCTGACATATTAAGAAACAAAGAGAGGAAACCCACACATGGCAGACACGAGAAAAATCCATAACCAATACAGCTTTGACGAAAAACTGATATCCTTCCAGAAACACGTGACCTTTACGAGCGCATGCAAAGAGTGACAACAATGGAGACGAACAGTGATACAAAGAACACAAAGTGAATGTTCAAAAGGATATGAATCAAAAAAAAAAAAAAAATAAAAAGAGAACGAAAATCTCTAAAGCGGATGAACGTTCTGTCTGAACGAGTTAAAACAAAAGAGAGAGAGAGAGAGAGAGAGAGAGAGAGAGAGAGAGAGAGAGAGAGAGAGAGAGAGAGAGAGAGAGAGAGAGAGAGAGAGAGAGAGAGAGAGAGAGAGAGACCTTTCCAGGTGCACCTTCCCACGACAATTACCTTAACCGCCCGACACCTTCACGGCCCACCTCCATATTTCACTTCAGGGAGGGAGGGAGCGAGAGCGAGAGAGAGAGAGAGAGAGAGAGAGAGAGAGAGAGAGAGAGAGAGAGAGTGGCCGGGAGATAGTAAGGGGAGGATGCTGCGGGAGGGAAGCTGATGCGAGATACTAAACTAAGGGAGGAGGAGGAGGGAGGAAGAGAGGAGGACAGGAGAGGGGCGTAAAATATTGGAGGGGGAGGAACAATACTGTATGATTACACGCAGGGGAAATAATCAGGTGAGGGAGATAGGCAACAGGGTGGGGGGGGAGGGGAAAGTAAAATAAGGGCGGGAAGTTTACCCCTAAGAGGCTGGACATGGAGGAAAGAGGGCAGAAAAGGTTAGAAAGGAGGGCAAGAGGAAGGAAGAGGAGAGTTGATCGAAGCGTGGCCAGCGGAGAGGAAAGTTAAGGCGGAGAAGTAAAACGAGAGGAAATGAAAGAGAAGGAAAAGTAAAAGAATGAACAAGAAAGGAAGTGATGGAAGTGAAAGTTGCAAGATAAAACACACACAAAAAAACATATAATCCAATTACGATGATAGTGATAATAATGAAATGCAATGACACTGGAAAAAACAATGACAATAGACAAGACGAAGGCATTTAACAGGAATTTGGCTAAAATAAAGCATGTGGAGAGAGAGAGAGAGAGAGAGAGAGAGAGAGAGAGAGAGAGAGAGAGAGAGAGAGAGAGAGAGAGAGAGAGAGAGAGAGAGAGAGAGAGAGAGAGAGAGAGAGAGAGAGAGAGAGAGAGAGAGAGAGAGAGAGAGAAATCGGTGAGGGTATTGAAAGCCTAAGGGTTAGAGCCAAGGAAATTAAGACTGAGAAAGGAAATGCTGCGAGAGAGAGAGAGAGAGAGAGAGAGAGAGAGAGAGAGAGAGAGAGAGAGAGAGAGAGAGAATGTTTTTGATACGAAGAGACAAGGATGTAGGCTGCTCGGAATAGGGTTACATCACTATAATAGAGGAGACATTGAAGTTCCCGGAAGATGTAGAGCCTCCTAGTTATTCTCGCCAACGATCAAAGGAAAGCAATAACACCAGAGAAGGATGGAAAATAAAGTGAGCTGTTATTTACTCTTCTAACGGCTAATAAGAACGGGACGGAATGAACACAAGGGACGACAGGATTAGTTTGCCTTGTTCATTCCACCTTCGTTAACAAATATAGAGAAAAAGAATTTGAAATCGTCATATATAAAAGAGTAAATAAATCAAAGGATGAGTAACACACACACACACACACACACACACACACACACACACACACACACACACACACACACACACACACAGAGTATCAACAACATATCTTTTAAAATTTTCTTTCCGAAATTTCACAATATCTCCTTCCTTCAGAATGCCAAGACTCTCTTAACCTTTGTTCACATGATTTGAAGATTTGCACAACAGAAGGCGGCGGTGGCTGCGTGTGCAGCCACCCACGGTCGGTGAAAACACACTAAGACTGACCAGACGATGTTGTGTTAAGAACTGACAACTTCAAAGAGCGTATAGATGTAGAAGATATCTTTGTGTGAAATGATCAGAGAGAGAGAGAGAGAGAGAGAGAGAGAGAGAGAGAGAGAGAGAGAGAGAGAGAGAGAGAGAGAGAGAGAGAGAGAGAGAGAGAGAGAGAGTGTGTGTGTGTGTGTGTGTGTGTGTGTGTGTGTGTGTGTGTGTGTGTTCCCTCCAAACAGCACTTATCCCCTCTAAGTAAGCAACATGTTATTAGTTAAGTAGTTCTTTTTCATAAGCTGGTGTGCCAATATGCACGTCCCCTCCTCCTCGCTGCCGGCCGCCAATGGGATTACTTTTAATCTACTTACTGGCCGGGGATTATAAGGCGGGGCCGAGTCACAGATTTCATCAGCTGGCGGACCTTGGAAGCCTGTGGCCACCAGAGGGGATTAGCCAGCCTGCCCGATGAGGTGATCACAGAGGAAAGATGGTAACCGAGGAGTACCAAATAAAGGAGGATCGGGCTATTGGTGTATTCTCTGCTTCTTGTTGTTTCAGTGATGCGAGTGTTGATGCTTTTTACCCCCTTCTGTACTGGGACGTATTTTTACCTTGAGTTTTGGATGAGATTAGACCATTTTATTGACATTAGGAAGGGTCTATGGAGGTCAGATTAATGGCTACAGTCTTCACTATCTTTTTCCCCCATTATAAGTTTCTGAAGCTGTATCAAATAACCAAATACTAAACAGGTACTGAAGGGTTAATGCGTGACAGATTTAAACATACACTCTCACGGTGAGCAGTAACGGAAATAAAATTGTAACCACGGTATAGTTAGAACAACTAAATGGTGACGAGAAATACTAAATCTTTTAATAATTCACATAAATGAATAAATAGTGACGAGAGAAAATAAAAGTTAAGACGATTTTAACATTTTTTTAAATAAATTTTCTGCAACAAGTCTTTTGAAGCTGCAATCTCCGTCTGTCTGTCTGTCTTTCTGTGTCTGTCTGTGTGTCTTTGTGTCTGTCTGTCTGTCCGTATGTCTCTCTCTCTCTCTCTCTCTCTCTCTCTTTTTCTAAACGACGACTCAATCTTCCATATACAAAATTATGGACGAAGTATTACATTACTTGAGGAGAGCAAAGAGGCCAAACATATTCCATAAGAAATAATCAAAGTGAAGACAACACGGGCTCAATACAGCATGACGCAACCTGCCCTCCTGCTGGCCTGCGTCAGGGAAACACGAACAAAGGCAGGAAACGTGCTGTACAGTTCATTAGTACACACGCTGAGGAAACTGGAGATATGAGTTACCTCTTTCAGCGGAATAACTGGGGAAAAAGCAATATGTAAGATGATTAAAAGCGAAATGGGAATGAAGGACGCAGGAAACTTGCCACTGATACTCGAAGAAAAGAAATATAGGAAAAAAATGAAGGGGAAATGAATGATGCGGCAGATGAGTGGCGAGCGAAAGGTCAAAGAATGCTCGTGGTGATGGGTGTGCTGGTAACAGTGATAGTAATGTAATAAAAGTGTTGATAATAGGAGTAAAAACAGAAGCAACAGCAGCAGCAGCAGTGACCACAACAAAAACAGTAAAATAAGTAGCAGCAGCAGTAGTAGTAGTAGTAGTAGTAGTAGTAGTAGTAGTAGTAGTAGTAGTATTGATAGTGGTAGTGGTAGGAACGAAAGCAATAATGTTATAATAGAAATAGCTGTAAGAAGAATAACAATGACATAATAACAACAGCAATACCAACAACAACAACAACAACAACAACAATGCTCCTCCACTCACAGGCCTTTGCACAGCTCGCCATAAAAACCCAATGATAACTGCCAACGTTTGTTTTTCCTTTATTAACGCCAAATTTAGCTTCAGCCCCGGCGCGCACTCACCTTCACATTCGCATTTTTTCAAGTTATTCATACTTTTCAGACTTCATGAAATTAAGCGGCGCTGCTATGAGAGAGAGAGAGAGAGAGAGAGAGAGAGAGAGAGAGAGAGAGAGAGAGAGAGAGAGAGAGAGAGAGAGAGAGAGAGAGAGAGAACGCTAAGCACGCTTTTCTCTTTCAGATAAAATTCCGCATAATGTAGAATAGAAAATACATATATGAATAAATTAACTCCATAAGAAGATAATTAAGCTATAAAAATACTGCAAAGACATTTTTATTTCACATTTTCATTACGAGTTTTTTTTTTTTTTCCTTCTTTGATATGTTTTATTTATCTACACACTTTACATATTTACATGCATTCTTGACCCGCACGTCACACTCTCTGGTTCGTGGTTCTACATACGTTACAGAAAGCTACGTGAAGATTACTACATACTATCGTTACTCAATTGTCATCTCGTATTCTCGCGGTGATGGATAAATTACATTAGGTTACTCTACAAACATACATAAAAATAAATGTTGCTACCGTGACATTCTTTTTCTTTTATGTAAGAGGGAAAAATTAGCAAAGGGCAACACAAAACAAAAAAAAATAAGGCCCACTTAGTTGCCAGTTCCCTTGTAGCTCCGAGAGGGTTAGCTATAAAAAAAGGATAAATGTCTTGAAAGCTCCTTCTTAAAAGTTAGAAATACAGAAGCAATTAGGAAGTTCCAAAATTTACCAGAGAAAGGTGTGAATGACTGAGAACACTGGTTAATTCTTCCATTAGAGACTTGGAGAGTTGATGATGGTAATTAAGACACAGAATTAGGTTTGATTAGATAAGTTTGGTTTACTCTCTATTTCGTCCTCCCCAAATATTTATTCTGACTAACTTAGGAAAAAAAAAGTAGTCATGTCGTGCTATTTTCCAGTAAGAGTGTATGACTGTAGGAAGTATTTCATTCGGTTATGTTCTCTTCTACTGATACAACAATGAATGACTGCCCAAAGAGGTCCACTATTTAATTTGCCTTCCAGTGTAAATGAATGGCAGTGAGTGATGATAAAAATGCAAAACGTAGACTCCACAATTTTCCCCTCTCTCTGCTATTTTAAAAGTCTTCTCCAACGTAGTACACCCGCTGCTACTACTACTGCTGCTGCTGCTACTGTTACTACTACTACTACTACTACTACTACTACTACTACTACTACTACAACTACTGGTACTGTGGTAATAAAAAAGAAAGTTAGTTTTTTTCAGGACGTTTGTGTTGTGTTATATTAATGTTCCTGCTAATGCTTGTGGTACAAATAGATAGTGTTTATATATTTTACTGTTCAGAGATAAAGTTATATAAAAGTGACCTGGCAAAGAGCATGAGCGAAGGAATAAGTTAGTGTTTTGAATGTCGCCTGAGGATCGATGGATTTCAGAAGAAGATCTATCATGGACATCTTTTTATGGAGGTAATGAGAGAGAGAGAGAGAGAGAGAGAGAGAGAGAGAGAGAGAGAGAGAGAGAGAGAGAGAGAGAGAGAGAGAGAGAGAGAGAGAGAGAGAGAGAGAGAGAGAGAGAGAGAGAGAGAGAGAGAGAGAAACTAAGATCCATCTCTTTCACCTGTCCCAAGAAGCGACGCACTACCTCCTCCCTCACGTCACACATCAGAAAGATTTAACCAAGTTTCTTTCAGATGAGCGTAAGGGGAAGGACATGGAAAGGTGGACCTGTGCTTCCTTCTCAGTTCGTCGCCCTACATTCGCCACCCATAATATCATCTCCACTCTGGGTGATGTTGCTCTTAATGTGCTCAATATTATCCTGCTTCGATTTTCTATATTTGTAGTACTTATTCTCAAGTCATCATGGTTCTTTTCCTTTAACCACACTCTCCTGTTGCAATCAGTTCGCTCTCTCTCTCTCTCTCTCTCTCTCTCTCTCTCTCTCTCTCTCTCTCGCTTCAAGAGCTTCCAATTACAAAAAGTATATTCATGAAAATACAAGCACAAAATGTTCGGGAAACCTCTACGTAAATTGCAAGAAAAAAATCTGTTATCGTCAGCAACGGCGCAAAACTCTGGAAGCAATGTGTTGCACAGAATGTAGAAGCTAATCGGACGTTGGGTTTTATTGCTTCAAATGCTGGTAAAGGGAGCATAAAAGTTTATACACTCATACTCTCGATACTCAAGCTGCACCTTGAATGTGTCGTGTAATTCTGCCTCATTCTTTTTATTCAATGAAATTTGCTAGTTCAAAAGATTAAGATAAAAAAAAAAGAAATTTCAGTACAAAACATTGATTACTGAAGCCAGTGAAGGAGTATTCAAATGAAAAAGTAAGGGAAGAGAACTAAATCTAAACTTTTTTGTTTATATGGAAAGCATACATGGCAATATGCAAAAAAAAAAAAAAAAAGGAGAAAGTGGCTTGATTACTAAAAGTAGTGAAAGTCAGTTTTTACAATAAGATCATTAAAAACCGACTCAATCAAAAGAATGTGTGGCTCTGCGGCTCCCTGGCCGAGATACGTCGCTTTTCATTGTCCACACAGGACGAAGAAGAACTGTTACTGCCTCTGAGGCTTAATCTTGGAGTTCCATGGAGTATTCTATTTAAGTGTAGTTTAAAACATAAGATAAAAAGTAATCGTGTTTCTCTCTAATACAAGTAAAGATATTAATGCTTGTTCATCTTTTAGGTTCATATCTCGCGGTGCCTGTGTATTCCTGCCTCGTAACTCACCATTCCATCCTTTTCTGTGCAACACACAAAAATTAGAGCATCAACACCACTTCATAAAGGCGTCGCCAGCGGCCACTGCTCTTAATTAATATATTAATTCAACTTTGCAGACGCACCATTTCTTTACAAAATGGTGCACTACAGTGAAGGTGTTGCTTATATCATTGAAATTCCAGGTATTCATCAGGGAGGCGGTGGCAGAGTAGCTAAGGTGGTGAGCGTGGGATCGGGCAGACGTTCACGCGTAGGTTCGAATCCCACCACGTACAGCCTTAAAACACTTGCCATTTGTCGAGTGGTTTAAAGTTACCTACATGTCACCATGATACCCAGGTTCTAGGTGGTTACACTCAAGATGAGCTTGGGCGGTGATATGGGCCCTAATATGGGTACCACTATAAATAAAATTGCCTGCGCCACTAATGGGCGGAAGCTGAACAGCGCTTCCCATGCACTCTTCAAGTGTGCCTACTGACGCTATAGGCCTTACCGTAAAAAACAATGAAAGCACACTGATTTCTGGAACAATAAAAAATCAGGTTTGAATGTCGAAAAGTAAAACACTTTTTTCCCTTCCTGGAATAAAGAACTTTCATCTTTCATTGGCACAAACGGCTTTTATATACCACTTAGGTCCTGAAGAACCCTATCACTCCCAGCTTTCCTTCTATTTTTTTTCCTTTACTGCGCTGAGTGATGGGAAGAAAGTGGAAGGACACGATACGATCAGAGGTTCTCAGATACTCGAGGAAAATGGAACTTGATGGTGGAGGCGAGGAGGAAAACGGGGTGGAGAAAAGAAGAGCAACAGGAAAGGACTAGATCGGTGCTCCAAGGAAAAAGTTATCGAGAAAGAGAGAGAGGGAGCATGGAGGGAAGGGAAGGTGGGAGAAGATAGTTGAAACACGAAAGGAAAGAAAAATATCAATAACGGAGATGAAGCACAGGATAAGTTTGAATAATGAAAAAAATAGAAAAATAATCCCTAGAAAATAACGGTGTTGCGTTTATTAATCCATACTATTTTTCCACAGATGTGTATTATGGTTAAGGGAGATAAAAGAGGGATTAGTAGTCTTATATTGCTGCACCATTAATAAGAACTACTGATATATTCATGAGAAACATTCGTGCTACAAACATACATATATAAAATTAAGCGCAAGGTCATACACATGCACATACGCACACACACACACACACACACACACACACACACACACACACACACACACAACGTACAATTTCCAAGTAAATTCCAGGTCCGACATCCCCCTGCCTCCATTACAGGATCTGCCAACACCACACACGCTTCACTTCGCCTCACAAATTTATACCTTCAAAATTAATCATGAATCACCCCATAAAAAAGTGAGGGGGCAAAATGTCCCTTCAGGGAGTGATGGTATTAAATGCTTGCTAGAGGCACTCTTCTATGCCCTGCACACAATGTTGCTCCCTTGCATGACGGGCACATGATTACTTCATTACGCCGCGATATTCTGTGCTTCCTGGCAAGAGGTAAATCAACATGTCACTCAATCCTAAAACATGTACGTAACTTTCTAGGCTGTGAGGGGGTGAGGCGCGAAAGCTGACTCGGGACACTGGTTGGGGGGGAGGCGAGGTGCGGCAGCCTTACGTTGTGGCGCGCTGCATGATAGGATACAGTGCGGCAGCCCAGCCTTGTGAGCAGCGGTGGAGAGACAACAGCATGCATCCTGAGCAGACCAGCAGTGGAGGGATGGGGGGGAGTATGTGCACTGCGCCTGGTGCAGCACTACATCCACAATATGATCCTTTAGAATGCAGAACTTGCACGATCAGATAAGTGCTAGAACAATGATTTTCCTGGAGGCTTCTTGAAATTCGTATTTGATCCCATTCACCGGAGTCTGGCCGCACTCTCCACCGCGTAGCCGCCGGCACTTCTAACAGTCTTATAATTCTCGTGCAAATTCTTATAACTCTCCGGGAGTGAGTGGCGGTCATTTTGCTGTCTGCTCAGTTCAGGGCGGCGTTGAGTCAGGCGCCGCGGGTCAGAGAGCGCGCGCCGCCCATCCTGCCCATGGCCAATTAGGGACACGCACCAATTCCACTTCAAAGGATACACCAAAATTGTACCCAATTGTCAATTCGGATTTTTATTTCAAATTTAGTGTGATTTTTTAGGCTGCCTTCAAAAGCAATTAAGTACCCATGGCAACAAAAACTGGAAAAAGTGCTTGAAGATAGAGGGGAGAATTTGAAGGGTGTAGCGGCTGAGTGAGGGGCGCTTGGGGACACGACGAGAATGTAGAAGAGGAGGGGAATGTGTAGGTTGAGGTGGAGAGGTGTAACGCTTTGTGGAATGGTGAATCGCTTGGCTACAAGGATGAGGGCGTAAATAACTGAGAGGGATGGAGGAGCGCGAGTCTTAACTAAGCTGTCCTGCAGATGAGCCACCAGCAGAAGGGGGCGGATGGGCGTGAGAGAGAGCTGGCTGACGTGCAGGTGGAGGCATGGGCGAGAAGTGTCGACAAATATGGCTCGGGATATTCGCAAACACACCCAATACCTCCTGAAAAAAATATAGATACATGTGCCTTGAAAGCACTGAGGCGAAGGGCGTAGCAGTGGCCATGTGTACCCGCAGCTAACACCCAGCGGACCCAGGCCTGAGGGAGCCGGGAAAGACCACCGGGACTACGAAATGGAGGGAAGCAAGAGTAGGAAAGAGAAGACAGGAAAAGATTCAGATAGGATGACGATGGCGAGCAGGGCTTAATGGCAGTACTGGAGAGGGTACGAGAGGCGGCAGGGTGCGAACATGACAGAGGAGGCTCGGGAGGAGACGCAGAGGAAGGTAGTGGAGAAGAGGAATCTCAAGCGGCGTTAAGTCGGTCGTATTTGTGCAGATAATCGGCTAACCGGCACTCGGGTCGGCAGAGTCAACAACGTGAGGCTAGGATAAAGAGGAATTTTTATCTCTCTCTCTCTCTCTCTCTCTCTCTCTCTCTCTCTCTCTCTCTCTCTCCGTTCCTTAAAAATTTTCTTCGACAAATACCTACCGGATCTGGACAAACATCGCTCTCCAGATCACGAACCGGAATTAACATATGAATACTTTATTATGACCCGCCTACCGACCCACTTGATGAGAGAGAGAGAGAGAGAGAGAGAGAGAGAGAGAGAGAGAGAGAGAGAGAGAGAGAGAGAGAGAGAGAGAGAGAGAGAGAGAGAGAGAGAGAGAGAGAGAGACAGACAGACAGACAGACAGACAGACAGACAACAAACACACACACACACACACACCCATACAGAGAGAGAGAGAGAGAGAGAGAGAGAGAGAGAGAGAGAGAGAGAGAGAGAGAGAGAGAGAGAGAGAGAGAGAGAGAGAGAGAGAGAGAGAGAGAGTTATAATTATATAATTAATATTTATCAAGCCCTTCAGGCACACTCACTAACCGCCACCCCCGCCTCTCTCTCTCTCTCTCTCTCTCTCTCTCTCTCTCTCTCTCTCCCCCGGTTGTTGACACGGGAAAAGCTTTGTATCGATTAACTAGAACAAAGAAAAAAAGACCTGAGTTGGAATATTTCTGGGTTGTTAGCTGGACAGAGAGGGACGGCAGCGGGTGATGTGGAGGAGGAACGGTTGCTGCAGGGGAGTTACTATGGCTGGTGGAGGTGGAGCAGGAAGGGCAAGGTGGGTGTGGGGTTATCTCAAGCACTGCCACTTGCATTGCACGTACGTAGTGAGCGAGAGAGGTGAGGATGATGTGAGATGAAGGAAAGGAAGTGTGTGTGTGTGTGTGTGTGTGTGTGTGTGTGTGTGTGTGTGTGTGTGTGTGTGTGTGTGTGTGTGTGTGTGTGTGTGTTGAGGCGGATGTGACCTGCGTGTGTTTAGAGGAAATAGATGTTTGTGCGTGACAGGTGTGAAGTGTGTTTCAAATGTGTGTGTGTGTGTGTGTGTGTGTGTGTGTGTGTGTGTGTGTGTGTGTGTGTGTGTGTGTGTGTGTGTGTGTGTGAAGATTAAGTGCATATGTTATATAAAACTAAAAAAAATGGTTTTACTTCAACAATTAGAATAAAAAAAAGTGAATCCCCGAATGATATAGAAAATACAAATCTCTCTTCTCTCTCTCTCTCTCTCTCTCTCTCTCTCTCTCTCTCCCCGACCCACTATTTTACTTCACCGGCAAGACACGCGGGCGATCGACAGGAGGCCACGGTGCTGAGGGATGACCGTGTGGCCCCGCGAAAACAAGAACGCCAGCCCTTCACAAACACCGCTGCGTCGTCCGTGTGGCGCCTCAAACACGACCCTTCCGCCACCTGATACGGCCGCCTATGCATTACCAATTTCATGATATTAATTACGTACTTTTTTCTTTTTGCTACGACACTAATAAGCTTTGAATATTAATGAACACAATTATCACTGAGGAGGCGAAAAGAATACAGGGAGATATGTGAATGAGTTTTTAGTTACTTTGCTCTTTTTTGTGTTTTATCTTGTGTGGAATTACAGGTCAAAAGATCGTTGTCATCATCATCATCATCATCATCATCATCATCATCATCATCATTATCATCAGTACAGCCACCAGCGCCACCATCATCGCCACCACCACCTGAGGCCTACAAGATTCCCCCGGGGCGATGGAGGCCTTCTCTAATTGTCAGGGCGAGGAGGTTCAATAAGCCACGTACTTTGTCACACTGGCTTGGGGTGACTTTACGGCATTACTGGATTACAAGGTTACCAATTTCCATTCCCTGACTTACCGTCTCTACCTACTCCTTACCTACGATGTGAACCGGGATGGCGTGGCAGGAGACAAGCCCGTGTACAGACAGCAGCCGGTAATTAATAACAAGTCTTCAGAATCACACACTCGGCAACCCAACCTCAGCTGGAACCATAGCTGAAAATCCTCCCGTCTCGCTGGAGCATTATGGCTTCCCGCCCGCGCCGCGCCTCCACCTGCATTCATTAATACCTAATGTCTTCCTGAACCCGTCGCTTCTCCCCACAGACGCACATCCCCGCTGTCTCCGATTCCCTGCTGTGGCCTTGCTGTGTCGTCTTAGTCCCTGTTGCTACGTCGCCTGCAGCATTTCAGTCAACCTCACCTTTCGTCTCCTCAGCAGCGCCCCATAACCGTTGTTGTGCCGTAGTTATAGTAATCAATTAACCAATCAGTCAATCAGTTGTATTTTTCTTTCACTCTATTCGCCCGTAACCTATCGTCATTTCTCTTCCAATCTCGTTCCGTTATTCTTCTTACCTCGCCGTCAAGTCTTTAAGTCTACGTATCAGAAAAAGGTAAAGGTTTCCCTCTTTCCTTTTCTTCGCTTTCCTTGCCATCACACGCCTCGGTGCGGCTTTACTCCGAAGAAACCATTAAGTGTACAAGGCCAGGGAAATATCAATTAAACTTCTAAAAAGCATTTCCCAGTATCCTTAAGAGGCGCTGATGCATTTCATCAAAACCTGCAATATGTTTTTCTGGTCATTAATTTGGCGTAGCGGCTTTGAATTTTAAATCAAACCTCGGATGCTTTCAAACTTTCTACCCTTATGTATATTACAGAGCGCTGAAAGATGCATACTGAGAACTGCTGACAATGACTATCAAGTAATAATTTGAACTGTGAATGTGTGTGTGTGTGTGTGTGAGAGAGAGAGAGAGAGAGAGAGAGAGAGAGAGAGAGAGAGAGAGAGAGAGAGAGAGAGAGAGAGAGAGAGAGAGAGAGAGAGAGAGAGAGAGAGAGAGAGAGAGAGAGAGAGAGAGAGAGAGAGAGAGAGAGAGAGAGAGAGAGAGAGAGAGAGTCCTTTGTTTAGTGTACCGCAAAGACGACCAATAGTACTGAGAGGTTCTCGCCCCTAAAAAACACTCCTGCACGAAACGAGCACAGGTCCCAAATGCCCTAGCTCTCTTCCACCACCACCACCACCACCACCACCACCACCACCACCACCACTACCTCCTCCTCCTTCTTCTCCGTCTCCTCCTCCTGCACAGTCAGTGCCGGTGTTTTCCCAGGTGAAAGATTAGTTCGTCGTAAGCTTCCTTCTCTATTTAACATTTCTTAGCCGTTTTTTGTAATTCTTAATTATATTTTTTCTTTTATTCGAGGGAACAAACATCATAACTTCTATAGCTTTCAACAATAACCACAGATCTAAACAAGTACCTCTGCCACACTGCATAGTAAATGTCCTCAATGGTACACAGAAGTCCTGAAAACTGCATGCAAGTTGAGAGAACAAGAGCAAAATCAAGTAATATACACATAAGAATGCATGAATAAGAAATGAGATATAACAGTATAAAAATAAGCAATAGTAGTAATAGTTGGATCAGTAGTTGTAGTAGTAGTACAAGGAGGAGGAAGAGGAGGAGGAGGAGGAGGAGGAGAAGGAGGAGGAGGAGGAGGAGGAGGAGGAGGAGGAGGAGGAGGAGGAGGAGGAGGAGGAGGAGAAGGAGGAGGAAGAGGAGGAGGAGGAAGAGGAGGAGGAGGAGGAAGAGGAGGAGGAGAAAGAAGAGGAGGACACAGGGTAAGAAGAGTATTGAGTGCGGAAAGGAGGAAGAGGAAAAAAAAAAAAAAAGAATAGGGAAGAGTACGAGTGGACAGCGTGAGGAAGAAATGGAGGAGGGCAAGTGACATGGGGCAGGAAGGAGAAGGAGAAGAGGAGGAAGGAGCAGACCAATGGAGAGCAATGTTTGTTTACTCACCCCTCACGTAAAGGCTGACCAGGTTACTGAAGGCCGTGCCCTCCGTGTTTTCGGCCACACACTCGTACTTTCCGCCGTCCTCCTCAGTGCTGGTGCTGATCTGGAGGCTCCCTGAAACACAAGGTTCGCGGTCACTCCCTGGAGAATCATCACTACTTTACACCATGCCACCACTGCCGCCCTCAATGCCCCCAGTCCCTCTGCTACTCCTTACCTTCGCCTTACCTACCTATTTCCACCCACCCAACACTTGCACATATGCCAATACCTCCCCGTCCCTTTTCCAGCATATCTTAAATAAATTTCATGCCTTTGCTTGGTTCAATGCACAGTAAATAACTTCATGAGTGATTGAGAGTGTTCAGTCATATATCTATACTAGGATACAATAATTTCATAAAGAATGCTTAGAATAATAAAGTTGAGCCATACTTAAATATTAAATCTATATGTGTAAAGATACAAAATATATAATACATAATCCATGAAGATATGAGAGTTACAAAGAATAATATACAAAATGTGTATAGACCAAGTCACCGATAAACTCAAGCGTCCGGACGATGCACGAGTATTCTAAGAAGACTGGTGTTTCTTCTCTTTTCAATAACATGCTGCATGTCAATACCAGCGACGCCAAGTGTATAGAGCAGCGGATGGTAATGAGCACCCAGAGTCTCGGAATAAATTGCAAGCTTCATATATTCAGAAAAAAAGAGTAAAAAAAAAAAAAAAAAGATGAAACTGCAAACGTGACTGTCTGGCGGTAGGTACACTCAGGAGAACAGCCGCCCAGCCCTGTCAGACTTGTGGCTAAAATGTCTAGTTAGTGGTGTATGTAATGCATCGACTCCCTGGATCAAAACAAGTAGTTACCAGCGTAATCTACATGTTGCTTTTCATACACTTCCATCAAGAGAACATCATGAGCAGAAACTGATGATGATTCTGCTCAATTTTTGTTCTTTGCTCTCTCCAGTTTGGTATGATTTTCTTTCACATGCTTGGCAGTAATAGTAAGGCGATACTGCGGTTCTGAATATGTCATCCGAACCCATGATGATCTTGATTTTAATGATGAAGCTTTTCTTGCCTGTTCTCTCTCTCTCTCTCTCTCTCTCTCTCTCTCTCTCTCTCTCTCTCTCTCTCTCTCTCTCATGGAGTGTAGGTCGAGTCAAGCTGTCATATCTTTACATCCTATATTTCCCTTTACACTTCAACTGTTACCTGTAAATTGTTACGTTTCTGTGCATTAACGATGATCCGACACACCAACATCATTACAGATCCTGTAAACTCACGACAAACTGGCAATGACGCGATGACGAAATGAGCGACTTCATTCGGTTACTTCTCAGCTAAAAAAAAAAAAAAAAAAAAAAAGAGTAAAAAGGAAAAAAATAATACCAATATCTTCACTTCAGACACTTTTTCTTCTTTCTTTTCAAGGGAAGGTGAGTTATACCGTGTTTCACTATACCTTCTTTGAAACATTGCACTGATACCTGAAATAACACCGGAAATGGAACAACTACGACAATACATGAATAGTAGCATGAGTAGCATTAGTAGTAATAGTAGACTAAAACCTCGCTAAGTTGGACTAATTGGGGGATTGTTGGAAGATTCGACTTAACCGAAAATCCGACTTATACGAACTCAACACTGCATTTAGATTCCTTGACCCCGAAAATGTTCAGCTGGCTTTCCTGTAGCACTCTGAGTGGGTGTAGACGCCGTGTACTGCGATCCCTTCAGCTCTTTCTTACACGTACACTTGGAGACAGGTTCCTCTAGGCTTTCGTGGTGCGCCTTCCTCTTTCTACGCCTACAGGTTCTTTCCCTTTCCTTAAAAATGTCCTACTTAATTGCAATCCGATTTAATGAAGTAGTAAAAAGTAATAGGAAGATAAACAACAAGATAATAAACTGATAATACAATGAATAAATAATAATCTTGATTCATCTCATCTTGTCCAACGTAACTGAAGTGACACGCAAGAGGGAAATAAAAGAAGGAAAGAGGGTTAGATATCATAAGAAAGCACTCAATATATGAAGAAAACCCCTTTGTTTGTCGCTCTTTGAGAGGAGAGGGTTCTAGCGGGAGATTCCAAGCTCTGTCTCGTCCCTCTTAACCTCGAGTCTCTTACACCAGTCATGGAGTGTGTTAACGATAATGATGATGATGACAATGATGATGATAATAATAATGATAGTAATAATAATAATAATAATAATAATAATAATAATAATAATAATAATAATAATAATAATAATAATAATAATATTAATAATACAAAAAAATAAGAACAAAAACAACAATAATGATAATTACAATAACAATAGTAATAAATACAACGCGATACATTTAACCGCATACAAAAATGTGTCACTATATTACCATTGTCTCTAAGCTCCATTACTTGTTCACGCACACAACACACACACACACACACACACACACACACACACACACACACACACACACACACACACACACACACAGAGCAACCACCTTAATTTATTTTTGTAAAATAATTTCAGTATAAAACACAAAATGTGTTTGCAATTCATTGCAATCTGTGTTTATGACATAAAAATACCTTTACAAATTTTCGGTGCACAAAATGGCAAAATATATATGAAGTTGGTAAAAAAAGAATGAAATGGCAAAATACTTCAAATTATATACTGGTAAATCCGGGAAAAGGGTTTGCTGCCGACCAGCCATCAGCCCCCTCTCCCTCCATCCCCACCAACCAACCCCTTCCCTCTCCCCTGCCAGCCCTCACCCTCACCCTACCTGTACTCATTCCCTCACTTGTTGCCCTCACCATTACCTGGCGTGCCCTCACCATCACCTGGCGTGCCCTCACCATCACCTGGCGATGCACTCAGCCTTCATCCAGCGTCTCCTGAGTCACCCGCGTCTTTTGATATCTCGTTATTCCGGTGTGGTGAAGCGTACCTAGTGGATGACACTGTCTGGCATGGTGCCCGTCCATGGTCGTGTTGACAGCACACACAAGGTGATACTGGTTGTACTACGTAGGTAGGTATGTGTGAATGGTGACTAGTATGGTATGTGAATAAAGTCTTGGCCAAATATATAACGAAAATATGACGAGAGAAAATGGTGAATATATCGCCTTGAAGATATTCTTGTCACGTCGTAATGTTAATTCCCCAAGTACTGGAGATACTGACCACAGGTCGAAGAAGATGGCGTGTGAGGAGAGCGTGAAGTCTGCCCGAGCGTGGAGGAGAGCAGTGTAAGGACAGGCGAGTGGTGTGTGGGTGGTGCAGGAGTGTAAGGGCGATGTGTGCATGGCTGTTGTGTGGAGAGATGTTGAAAGCACTCACAGCTGGCCGGGCCGCGCCTCTGCCGGCTTTCATTTGTTAAAATTTTAAAAGTTTTGAACACTGGACTTCTCCCACGATTATTTTCAACTACGTATGAGGTACAGAGAAAAAATTCTGATAAATATTCTCTGAAACTTGTAAATGTTTATTTTTTTCTTATTTATAAGCGCGCCGCTACATTTTTCCCGAATCATTTACACAATTAGGAGAATGTTTATGTAAAAATTGTGAAGCTCAGCACATCGGCGTCGTGTTTTCCTCGCGGCAACAACGCTCGTTTGAAAAACATATCCTCGTCAGGATTAATAGTGACTCGATTACAATGTCGAGAATTATTGTGCATGTGCTTGTTTATACACTTATATACCAATGAATGAAGCATATAGTGCAAAAATACAATGACAATTCATTAAAATATACGAGAATATGCGCGTGCCCGACCCTTCCTGCACCAGACACTGAGGTGCACTTTTTCCCTTTTCCTTAATTTACTCCCAAGGTCCACTGAAACACAACTGTCTCCAATCTGCTTGTGTTATCACTAGCAAGCATCTCAACCCTCGAACGGCAGCACACATGTAAGTACGCACACAAAGATTCCTCAGATCAAAGACACACAAACACACACACACACACACACACACACACACACACACACACACACACACACAGACCCAATAGACAGTCCGCTAAGGTAAATACATCCTCTAATTTTCATTCTTTTGCCTCCTCACTGAGGCAAGAACAGCGGCGAAGACAAACACATCGGCATTACTCCCCTATTCGGCTGCTCACTCACCCAATTGCTGGGAGACTTACACAACTTGGGCAAGCACTCCTCTTATCAAACAGGAGGAAGCCGAATGAAAGAGGTCTCGATAAACACAGAGCCTGAAAGTAACTTGAAAGAACCAAGACAAGCAAGTGTATCCCTTCGCCGTGTTCTCTTACACTTCCCTGTCAAGTTTGTCTGTACCAGGCTCCTGTGCCCGTTGCTTGTTGCACCGATGGGAGGAATTAGTGGCTTCAGTGTGGTCTGTCGTGTGTCGAAGCATGTTTGACGTGAAGGTAGGGTTGTGTGGGAAGAGAAGGGAAGTATTAGATCATCATAGATTTTCGCTGCATGGACGGAGTGGGTCGGGATAGAAAGGGGAGAGTGAACCTGAAGGGAGCTTTAAGGCACGAAGGTACTAATGCATCAGTCAAGATAATCACTTGAGACACGCTGCATCGTCAATCAAGGGGATTAAATCAGGTGTGTGATTGGCTGCTGCTCACGCCCGCCTTGTCAGTCTGTCAGCCACTGGAGGGCGCAGCGGGTCAGGGGGCGGAGGTGCTGCAGGGAAGTATCGCTACCAGTGACTCCATCACTCGGTGTCACTTTGTTTGTTGTCTTAAAACTACGATAAACTTAAATAGGCTAAAAATTCACGCACGTAAGAGATGTGGTAATGAAACTCTGTGGAACCAATCAGTTTCCATTTCAATAAACAGGCACATCCAAGACTGGCACAATGCCACGCTGCTTCTGGCTGAGAAGGCTACCAATATAGAGAAATTTTCGAACTTAAGAACAAACAATAATGACATATTTCTTCCAGATTCAGACAAAAGCAATCTCGAATATCCCTTCTAGACCCACGACGCTCATTTAGTCAAATTGAGCCAAATAGGCATGAGACTAAGACTAACCAAAGACAAAAAGGTTCCCCTGCAGCACTTGTATGGCCAGAGAGGACCCTTGCCTCTAATGCCCCACTAGAACAGTTAATAAAGACACTTGAGAACGGCTGCGGGGTCTCTGGGGGCGAGGCCAAGCTGTAGAGCGTCATGGCCAGCCCACGCTGTGCCGAGGAAATGCTCCACAATAGGGTGATTCGTGGCTCGCATTGGCTTAACGATGAAACCTTCCGGCGACGTCCAAAGAATTAGTGTTCCAAGTTATCGTTAACAGAACAGCAAATTTTCTGGAGAAGGAGCCGTGAAATGGGTGAAGCAAGGCAAGAAGAGAGGGAGGAACGTAAGATAAAAGCAATGAGAGAAAAGTAATACGGGATGACAGTGAGTGAAAGTGAATGGTAATTGAAGCGTGGGCGGAGAAGGGCAAACGAAGGGGTGCGGGGAGAGAGGGCGAGAAGTGGATAACTTGATAGACAGACACGTTCTCCACACTGTCACCTGGATGTGTCGTACCCGAGCAGCTGTGCAATTGTAAAGTGTCGGTGCAGACCTCGAACTAGCCAACCATTGTTCCCTGGAACTCTGCAACCCCAGCGGCATTTTATGCGCCGCTTACACACAAGTGTTTCAATCAGCTGGACAGCCTTGCGTGACCACTGCGACTTGAACCTTCACGAGACATAGCGACGAAAGTTGATGTTTTATAAAAAAAAAACCCGCAGTAATAAATGATCTTATTCCCTTTGCCTACCTTTGAAGTAATAATATAATTTCTGAAATAATACACTGGACTACCTTGTGGTAATAAATACTCACAAAACGTTTTTTTTTCTTTCTCTATATATTCTCTATATATTTTTCCCTATATATTACATGAAAAATTCGTTAATGATCACTAAAATCAGAATAGACGACGAAGCTGCACGTTGGTTTTCACTGTTCCTGAATTAAACAAAATCAGAGAAGAAACGCGAGGGTCCAGGGACAACTATCATTTGTGACGAGTTGGACGGCACAGGCCGAGGACCGTGACGGAAGGGACAGGAAAGCGTGACGCAGGGAACTGGTCAGTTATGAAACATTCACCTCTGCAGACGGACTACACGTACTTTGATGCTGCTTATCATTTATTTAGCAATACACTGTCACACACACACACACACACACACACACACACACACACACACACACGTCCCGGGAAGCGGCGAGGCAAATGGGTAAGCATCTTAATGTGTGGCCCCTGTTCACCTAGTAGTAAATAGGTACGGGATGTCACTCGAGAGGTTGTGGCCTCGCTTTCCCGGTGCGTGTTGTGTGTGATGTGGTCTCATCCTACCCGAAGATAGGTCTATGAGCTCTGAGCTCGCTTCGTAATGGGGAAGATTGGCTGGGTGACCAGCAGAAGACCGAGGTGAATTACACACACACACACACACACACACACACACACACACACACACACACAAGTCAGTCGTTGAGTGAGCATTCAGAAAGACTGTAGCACAAGAGCGCGTGTCAGCTTTTCACTCACTATTTTTAGGCCACAGAGTGTTATTTCTTGTTTGTTTGTCCTGCAAGTGACACATGTGCTGCGTATTTCCAGGCGTATATTTTCAACGGACGTACTATGATGTAATGCGTTTATAGCGGCCATCACCATTATACTCAACACACGGCACACGGAAATACCAAGTTTGGGAAGAAAACAAAAACAATACAAAGCTGGCCAGGTACTGATGGTATTAGCGGGCCAGGCTCCGGCACACTTAGCCTTCCGGGCCACACAAAATCTTGCTTGAAATTTGCATTCATTTCGGGAAATCCGATAACACAGCATGAAACAAAATAGGAATGAAACTTTTAAAGCACCTGAATCATTTCCTCACGTGAGGGAATTAATTACTGTGTTTCTCTCTCTCTCTCTCTCTCTCTCTCTCTCTCTCTCTCTCTCTCTCTCTCTCTCTCTCTTACTGTGCTCTGCTTGTCAAATATTTACACTTGAAGCCGAAATCACGATCCGTACATACGTATTAGATGGACTGTCCTAAACACTACTAAACACTTCATGCAGAGACAGATGAGCTCATGAAAAGAGGAGGTTTGAGAGAACGCCTTAGAGGATGTCTGCTTCGAACACGAGTATATCAACTTCCCTGAAAAGAAAGGTTGCGAGCGCACCTGCCTGCACCAACAATTGAAAATATAGGAAGCTTCTTAATTGAACACATACTAAAAAATAAGATAAAAGTTGTTTGTATATTTAAGGCAAAAACTGAGTTCCCTATTCTTATATTCCTTCGAAGAGATGGTGGGAACTTAGCTACCTTGACACTTTTATTTCCTATACAAACTATTTACTGCTCCGTGAATTCTGGGAAGGGAAAATAAGAAAAGTAAAAAAAGAACTTTCCTCGTTTGATCTGTTCCGCAATGGCCTCATAACTTCCTTCAGTCTTTAACCACTACCGGTTTTTTAAAATTACTACGTTCTCTGATGTCTGTTCTCTGTTTACCTCTAGCACAAAATTGAGTAAGTTAATAAAAAAAAATTTCCAAACCTAATTTTTGATAATTTTGGTGCTACGATTAAAACAGTTTAAGGTTAAATTTGCTGCTAAAACTTAAAGCATCACATTATTCTTTTCTCTAAAGTTTCTTGCAGTATTGCCTTTTTCCATCTTGATTTCTCACGTCACTGGTTTGTTACACTGATTGCAGAGATTTGTCTGTGTGTTTTTCCTTTTTCCTTAGGTGGTTCTGGTTTTCCGTGTGTGTGTGTGTGTGTGTGTGTGTGTGTGTGTGTGTGTGTGTGTGTGTGTGTGTGTGTGTGTGTGTGTGTGTGCCTGCAGGTCAGACAATCAGCGCTATGAAGATCAGTGACCATTCTTGTCTCCCACCTTAGCATGAGTTCCAAAGTCTCGCTATTCCACACTAAATTCCCGGACTTCCTATACGATGCTTTCCGCGATTCACGCTGCAGGCGGCCAGACACCGGAGCGCATTAATATAGTTTAAAGATATTTGACTCAGCACTACGTTAGGAAGCGCGGCCCAAACCACCAGCAGTCCGTGTTCAAGTTGGTGTGGTAGCCAATGAGACTCAGCTTCATTATAGCAGCACTGGGAGTAAAAATTGGGCAATATAAATAAAGGTGACGTTACCATGCTGGAAACTGGCAATCTAATATTTACTTCCAATATTAATGAATGCTTATCAAAACACACAGAAACAAATATGCGTAAACCAGTAAAAATTGTCAATATAAACAAACATTTGAAGAGCATATGAAATGAAAACTATGAATTTTGGAGTGTGATCTGATCTGTCCTAAACGGTCCACGCCTCCACGCTCGTGTTACTCAATGAATTACCAAAATATCATATCTAACTATCATTTTTCAGCCTTTCAGTACGCGCGGCCGTTGCATTCTTTCCATTTTTTGTTACTCATAGAGTATGTAATTAAATACGTAATTAATAAAGGTACATTACCCATTCCATTTTTTCCCCTTGACGATGAAAGCATTTGTTCACTTCTTATGTTAGAATTAATAACTTTCAATCCCGTCAAAAAACAAATGTTCTGTATTAAACGCGCAGATACATCGCTCTGAACTTAATTAATCTTCTAATCAATGATGTACTGTTTCCACGACCCAGACTGCTTCCTTTCTCTTTTGTTAGCAGTGGTGCTTGGAAGAGCCGATGCTGCAAACACAGAAAAACAGTCATGGTCCTTTCAATTTTCCTGCTGTTTATATCTCCCAAGATTTATCAGATATGGAACTTTTACATACAGAGAGAGAGAGAGAGAGAGAGAGAGAGAGAGAGAGAGAGAGAGAGAGAGAGAGAGAGTGTGATGTGTATGATGTACGTAAGCGTCCCTTTATCCTTTTACATCGAATAGGCTTTTATCCTTGGGTGCTCCTTCCTCAAACACTGCCAGTGAGACCCTAATGGGTGATACAGCATGACGCTCTTTGTATCATAACCTTTGGAGGATCACAACACCTCGGACATCAAAGCAGCGAGGCAAGACGCCACAAACAACCTGCCTTCCCGGGACTCCACGCCCCGGACTTGCCTCGCGCCACAAAGGGAGCCGTGCACGATGACACCCATCAAGCGCCACTCAGGAAAGAGGGAGAGAGAGAGCAAATAAAAAAGGAAAAGAAAAGGTCACGTTTTCTTATCAATGTGTAATATGGCGGGGATCATACGCCACGTGACTCAGGAACATATACACACACCACGCAACAACAATATTCTTTGTCCTTAGTATGGTACTTGGCATACACACTACGCCTTTCAATATAAAGTACACACGAGATGTAGGATACTAAGGTGAAAATTCGTGGTTTTTAATATTTGTACTACTAACACTGCAGCACATACTGATCTGCCAATACTGGAAAATATCTGAGTAACAACAACAATAGAGACAACAACAGTATAAGACGAGGTACGTAGGAAGTGGCTGGCGAAGTCTTTCTGAGGTCAAGAATACTTCCTAACCATATAAAAGGTTGAGTCAATAGCAACAGCTTTTTCAGCCGGCACCCAAAAACTGGTCATGGCGGTGACGGCAGAACGTTAAAAGTAGTGACGAGGAGTAGTAAATAAAAAGGTGGTGGTTCGAGGATTCAGCAGCTGACGAGCTAAGGAGGCAGTCTGTGTGTAAGGCGCTTTGAGGTCCTCGGGGCAAGCATAGTGACACAAACCATAAGATACTTTGGTAAATGGAAGTCGTACAGAGAAAAAAATCAATTCGGTTTCCCTGTAATCTACTTTCCTAACATCTCACCACTACACTCCCTCTACCTCTAAGTCTACGTCTTTCCCTCCTCAAGAGCCTCTTTCAGCTTTTTCACTGCTTCACTACAACTCAAATGAAGGCTATTTTTGATTTGGCCGCTCTCTCCTCGTCATTGAGCCGACAGCACCCTTACCTCCAGTGTTACGGAAGGGAAATGTCCCCACGTCAAAGCGTGAAAGCCAGCGATGACCTCATCAAAACTTCACGCGAGCCTGGCGGAGGAGGGCAAGGGTGAGCGTGATGAGATAGCGCTGGCGGGCGTGCAGCGGCGGCGGAAAGGGAAATGGAAGGGCAAGTGAGGTCAAGGGTTGGTGAATAAGGACGGCTCTACATTAATAGCTTGATGCATTATATACGCGAGGCTTTCCAGTATCTGAAGTGCTGCGAATGCCACGGAAACACACGCTGTCCGGCACGAATGGCCGTAACCTGTACATGTGTGCTGGTGATTCTCTAAACATGTCGCTCTACGGCAATACGAGGCTCAAGTGAGACGAGAGGAGAGGTGATGCTGATGGGCGGCCCAGGTGAGGAGCCATCAGCCACCGGCCAGTCAGCCAGCCAGCCGGCCAGCCGGCCACGGGTCTTCGACCGTCAGCCATTCACTATTATCCACCGCCCGTCTGTTATCCGCCTCTATCCAGTAGGCGGCCATGCAGGAGGCACAGCGGTATAGAGTGAGGATGCCAGTGAGGGTGAGACACAGTGGGGTGAAGCCAACGCTGCTGAATAATGGAAGGGAAGCGGCTGTGCCTCCATCACCATCTCCCTTCACCATCTCCTCCTCTTCCACATCACCTTCTCTTTCTCTTTACGTTACTTCTGTAGTTAGCCCTTCACTCCTCGTCACACATCCCGTAGTGGTATCCTCGCAACAACTCCGTCAGTTCCTTCCCGTGCACAGGACTCCTACTGTATTGCATGACTTTTGCCGCACCTTAACAATCTCTCCTTCAAGACCTTGGCTATTTATCATTAAGTTCAGTTCTTTATTAAGATTTCGTATCCATTACTTTACCAATTCGCAGTATTTTATTAGACGAGGAACCCATGCCCTTGGGAAATATTTAGGGGATTGTCTTTATTTTCTCATAATAGGGAGAAAAATGGCGTTGAGGACGAGAACTACAAGTAAAATATATACTGTCTTTATCAAACTGTTTAAATAAGAAAATGACTTGCTAGTTAATTTCTGTTTTAGTCTAGTCAGACAGACAGACATGAAAGCATCGAGTTCAATGACAAATTGAACATGCATGCTAATTTTTTCTCTTGTGGTATCTCTATCAGCAAAATCAACCACATTATATATATATATATATATATATATATATATATATATATATATATATATATATATATATATAGAGAGAGAGAGAGAGAGAGAGAGAGAGAGAGAGAGAGAGAGAGAGAGAGAGAGAGAGAGAGAGAGAGAGAGAGAGAGAGAGAGAGAGAGAGAGAGAGAGAGAGAGAGAGAGAGAGAGAGAGAGAGAGAGAGAGAGAGAGCACCATACACAGGCTGACACTGCTGCTGTGAGGCGTCCAGCGAGTGGAGGCAATACAGCATTACACAGCCGGCGCGCCGCAGAGCGATGGCTTTACATGTGGCGGGTGAAGTCATAAGAAATGTGATAATAAAGAAAATATGATGTGGGAATATGGGCGAAGGGGGAGCATTAAGGAGAGAGGCTGAGAAGGGCCTTGAGGAGAGACGGCAAAAAGGATGGACGGTGGCAGGGTGGCAGGGAGTGGGTGGAGGGAGGGAAGGAGGACGAACTGGACGTAAAATGGGTTTCACATTTCCATAAATTCATTTCCTCAGTGTACTGCCGAGTGTTTGAAATTCAACCAAATATTTGCTTTACCAATATTCCAAATTTTCAGCCGTCGTCTCATTAATATTGATAAAAAAGGAAAAAAAAAAATGAAATTAGAAAATAAATCTTGGTAATTGAAAGGTACATAAAAAAAGGAGGGGAACGTGCAAGTAAACATTTCCTTTCCTCCCTTTCCCATAGGACACAAACCTGGCGGAGCTCTCGGACGGGGAATCAAAGACAGATCTTATAATTGAAGGTGTGGACGATGCCTGGCTGGGGAGAGGAGGGGACGGGAGGAGAGAGGAGCAGAGGATGGGAGTGAGGGAGTCGGAGTGGGAGGAGCAGGCAGCGACTATACTGGTAGGCCGGAGAGGAAGCACCAAAACAGACGGACAATGTAGAGCAGTCGAGCGGGAAATTAATTCATCTTCATGTCTGTTTCAGGGCAATCATGTGGCTTCAAATTGTATATTACTGGTCAGGTCACGGATGACTGGTGATGCTTCTATTGCTTTTGCCTCCACTGCTGCTGTTCTCCCTACTGATGCTCTTAACCACTTCAGTAGCATGACGCTTTTCATTATTTCCTCTGCTTATTATTTGGTGATTTTTTACAGCTTCAGAAATTTATGTGAGGGATTAAAATAGTGAAGACTGTGGCCATTAATCTTATGACCTCCATAGCCCCTTCCTAATGTCACTAAAATGGTCTAATCACACACAAACCCCAACGTAACTATGTGTCCCAGTACTGAAGAAGTTAATGCTGCTCTTACTATTGCTCTTCCTCCTCGTCCGGCTGTTGCTGTACGTGTTCTACTTCCTGCACTTGTTTCTATCACATTTCTCCAAGCTGCTTCTACTGTTTCTTCCGGTGTTGCTCATATTCAACAGGCTTCTGTCCCTGTCCCTGTCCCTCTGTCTCTGTCTCTCTCTCTCTCTCTCTCTCTCTCTCTCTCTCTCTCTCTCTCTCTCTCTCTCTCTCTCTGTCTCTCTCTCTCTCTCTCTCTCTGTCTCTCTCTCTCTCTGTCTGTCTCTCTCTGTCTCTCTCTCTCTCTCTCTCTCTCTCTCTCTCTCTCTCTCTCTCTCTCTCTCTCTCTCGTTTCTCTATTCCTCAACATCGCTGATCTCTACCGAGCCCTTGTCATCCTCTCTCCCTCACCATTTTATTCCTAGTCGCCCCAATCTGTGTTGTTTGCCTTCCATTTTCTATAGTTCCTCAGTTCGAAATTCGCCATTCCATCGTTTCTTTACCAACAATGATTTTCCAAGCCCTCGACTTGCCTAGGAATGCTTGTTCTTTATTTCTGTTGTGAGTTACCGAACCGTGTATATAACTTTTATCCTCAGGTCACTAAATCATACAAATAATCTCTCTTCTCTCTCTCTCTCTCTCTCTCTCTCTCTCTCTCTCTCTGTCTTATTCCCTTTCACGTGTTCACATTTTATCTACTACCCTTCTCTGCCTCCATCACCTCCTCTCTTCCACTAATTAATTTTCTGTTCTCCCCTCGCCTCTCCTTGCCTCCTTCCTGAGCCTCCAATTCCATCACAGAGCGCCGGAAATTTCCTCTCCTCAGGGCATAAACTCGGGCCAAGCTTAGTTCTCAAGTTACTGTCAGTGCAGCTCTCACCAAGGCTCCTTCACTGCTTCTCACTCGTCCCCGGAAGGAGGCAGTCGCTCCCTCTGCCATCTCCCATTACTGGCCATTGTCACCCATTAGTTAATCGTGAGCTAAGTTCATCCAAGCACAGCACAAACAGTCCTCGCACACCGAATCTCTCTCAGACACCAGGAAACGTTCGGTCAACACATGGGATCTGAGACCAGTACGCAGATTCTTTCAGTATTTGCGCATTTATATCTTGTAACAGACACGATTAGTAGTTTCTCTTTCGTACTAGTGCACTGCCGGCTGGAAGGGCATTGGAAATCATGCCCATCAACGCCAATATGGTTTCAAGCTCACCAAGGAAGTAAACATTGAAACGGCTCATCTGAAGCTCTCGTAGACGACTCAGCTTGTCCCGACAGAGCCACGCAATACAGAAAGTCAACACCCGCAACCGTGCACCAAAACGTTCGTCGCTACATTCAAAGCCTCTGCACTCTGTTATCGTGTGCTTCCCTTGTATCAGTTATCACTTACCCGTCACTCGTCTATACTGTCTTGGCCCGCTAATGAGCCACCTGACACCTTTCGTGCTCCCGCCTGCCAGTTATTCCGGTGCCTCCATCAGTCTAACAGTGAGAGGCGGCGCCCTCAAGCCATCCGTCTCCAAGGCGGCAGGGGAGTAGGCTGAGGTGCTGCAGTGCTTCATCTCTCACGGCTCTCACGGCCCGCCGACACAAGTGGCCACTGCTCAAAGACCCCACTTACATTTACGCCGTTGCTCTGAATCCTACTAAAAATATATTTCCTCAAAATATCCTTTCATCTTTCCCAAAAATTCACGTTGTACCTCCTCAAACTTACTTCTCGTTTCGACCTGGTTACCCCGGCCCGTCTGGCGCCTCGTCCCATCTCCCTTATCTCCCTCGCACTCGCTCTATTTCATGCGCCTTCAACTGGTCGCCCCTCTCAAGTATTTTTTTCCCCGCACAGAGTTGGGCTTTAGGACGTCGCCTCCGCCAACCAGCAAGGTGATAAAGGAAAAGGCGGTGGAGAGAGAGAAAAGAAAAAAATCTATGCACCTTATTCTTTAGACATTTTCTTTATAAACTAACGTAAAATATTGACCATATAGATAAGAAATAACAGTAAGTAACCCATCAACGTTCAATACTGAAGGAGGAGGAGGAGGAATAAAAGATAAAGTCAGCAGGAAGACAAACTATATATATATATATATATATATATATATATATATATATATATATATATATATATATATATATATATATATATATATATAGATGACTTGGTGAAATCAGAGAATGCGTAAATCACCAAATCTCAGAACAAGACAACTCCTGACACCTTTAGTGGGCGTGAGGAAGTGACACGTCCCTCTCTATCAGCCGGCCTGAGGAGCGTGAGGGGACAAGGGCAGAGTCAACACGAAGGCCACACTCCCACCCACTTCGTCCACCTCCTACTGCACCATCCATGAACCTCCTAACCTCCCTTCCACCAACCCTTACTCTCCTTTCCCTTACTTCACCAACCCAGCCACCAATGAATCCAAGCCTTGAAGCCCCTGCCATCCCTGCCTTCCCTGTCCTTCATTCCACTACCATCCCATCCTCCACCTCCCCACGCTTCCTCTCTGCTCCCAACGCCCACATCTAGACCGGAACATCCCTCTTCCACTTCTCTCGGCTCCCCCAAGACATTAAACTGAACTATAATTTGGCCAACGAGAGAGAGAGAGAGAGAGAGAGAGAGAGAGAGAGAGAGAGAGAGAGAGAGAGAGAGAGAGAGAGAGAGAGAGAGAGAGAGAGAGAGAGAGAGAGAGAGAGAGAGAGAGATGGATACATAGTCATAGGATGTAAGAGAATGAAAAAAAAAAATTGCATAATAAAAACTTCAATATAATGCATTATACACAATTATTTAGAACAATCCCGTTTCGCACTACTCAATCCACCCCAGCCTGTACTCGACCCCACCCCTTCCCACCCACCAGACCCAGCCTAAAGTGCCTCCACCCCACCCCACCCTCGTCCCCCCTACGTGTTCTGTTTTCCACCGGGCATTGTGGGGTGTGAGTGATGTGCTCCTCATAATTGAGTCCTTTTTTTGTTCAATTTTTTTTTTTTACGTGCGTGTGTGTGTGCGCGTGTGCGTCTGTATGTGTGTGTGTGGTTGTACGTACGTATGTGTGAAGGGAGGGAGGGGAGGGAGGGGAGAATGAAGGGCTTACACTGAAAATAGACGATTCCAATAAACAAGTCAATGAGTTGCATTACAGACTTTCATCAAACAGTTGCAGCGTTATGCGCGCACCACCACCCACTGACAATTTCCATTATCTTAAATTATTCTCTCTCTCTCTCTCTCTCTCTCTCTCTCTTCTCTCTCAGTTCCTACCTCCTGCATTACTTATTCTTCATGTTCTCTTCGCTGAATTTAAGAAACGTGACCTGCGACGAGAGACTTATCGCGACAAAAGGCAAAAATTTCTCGCGGCGCCTTCAGTCTCTTCGTCCTCTGAGTAACCAAGAGAGAGAGAGAGAGAGAGAGAGAGAGAGAGAGAGAGAGAGAGAGAGAGAGAGAGAGAGAGAGAGAGAGAGAGAGAGAGAGAGAGAGAGAGAGAGAGCCGGGGATCAGTAACGGAGGGGAGAAAGGAAGTATCAGGATTCGCAGGAATGGAGGAGGGAAGGGAATCGGATGAGAGTAAAGAAGAGCAGTAAAGAGGAGGTAAGGGAGGCCGGCGAGGCTAGGTGAGGTGAGGTGAGGTGAGGTGAGGTGAGGGGAGGGGAAGGTGAGGTGAGGGGAGCTACAGGTATACGGCTACGAGGGGATGTATTAGGTGGTGTCTAACGCGTGGCTGGCTGGTCGTTCAGGTGGAAGCAGCTCTCTCTAGTTCTCTTTCTCTTTCGCCCTCGCCTTTACTCGCACGATACGAATTCTGTGCGTAAATTGCGTCTAAAACTGTCTCCCCATCGGTTCTGCCTAAGTGAACGACCCCAAACGAGCACAGTTACACTAAGGGTCAGTAAGTTGCGCTCCTCTAATTGCACTGAATCGCCGCTGCTCATTCTCCTTAATCCCTTCACTTTAGTAGTGGAACCCATTGTTATGATGAATTTTTGGTGTGATTAGACAATTTCATTTACATTAGGAAGGGCCTATGGAAGTCAAATGATTAATGGCCTGAGTCTTCACCATTTCAGTCCCTCACATAAGTTTCTGAAGCTGTATCAAATCGCCAAATAATAAGCAGAATGCATAGGAAAACGCGTCTTGGTACTGAAGAGGTAAAATTTTTCTTCGAAGGGAGCGGGTAGGAAGGAATAGGGAAAGGGATACCAAGCAGTCGGTTCTCCTGTCTCTCCAAGTAAAAGCTGAGGTGACTCATATGAATTTCCCTGCCAAGTTAATATCGCAACCTTCATTAAATATATATATATATATATATATATATATATATATATATATATATATATATATATATATATATATATATATATATATACTGTTGTAGTAGTTGCATATATTTTTTTCTATAATTTCTTGGATGCAGGATAAATTACTGATTAGCCAACCGGAATCTCATTCACACAGATACTATCTCTATCACGCATATTATTACTGCAAGGCCGCAACTGACGCTCGGCAGAGAGAGAGAGAGAGAGAGAGAGAGAGAGAGAGAGAGAGAGAGAGAGAGAGAGAGAGAGAGAGAGAGATTGAAGGAGTAAAGGGAGTCGGGAAGTGGAAGAATGGATGGAGAGATAAGAAGTGGAGAAATAAGACTGGATTGTGTGTATATGGAGCAAGGAGCACAGTGGCTAGCAAGAGAGAATATACAGAGAGAGGAGTGTAAAAGTAAAGGGCAAGCGAAACACAACATAGAAGAGCCGAATAAAATTGCCTAAAACAAAAAGCTCTGTTAATACAAAAAAGAGGCACGTCGCTCCGGGCCTTCTGACTGACATTGCAATCGAATCCTACTCTGCAGAACCTATCTATTCGTCAGAACCACTGCGGCAAGCTCCTGTATGCGAGGTACACTAACCATCTACCTGTCTGTTAACCCTTTCAGTACTGAGACGCATTTTTACTGTGATTTTTGGGTATGATTAGACGATTTTATTTATATTACGAAGGGTCTGTGGAGGTCAAAAGATTAATGGCAAGAGTCTTTTACTATTTCAATCCCCACATAAGTTTCTGAAGCTGTATGAGATCAGAAAATAGTAACCAGAATGAATATGAGAACGCGACATAGTACTGAGGGGTTAAGTCGCGCTCCCCAGCCTGGCCTCGTAAACCCAGTCTGGCGCATCAATACCTGCAAACACCGAATCCCAACACGTCCGTCACACTGGAAATATTAATCAAAGCTCATACTGATAGGGAACTTTTGCTCTCATTTATTTTGCGGCGACTTTAGGTTCCATTTCGATGTGTGGCGTGAATGCTGATCAAATTAAAGCAGAAAGTGTATTGGTTTTAGTACTGCCAGAGTCAGTACCTTGGTGTTTTGTTGGGTTTTGTTTATGCATCACTATTTTCGTCATCTTTAACAGTTTTAGTGGAGGGTGATTCGAAAATGACTGAGTAAACTTTTCGAAGGTTCACTTATGACCTGATAAATAATGAGATTCCTAAAAATTATCTGTAAAAAAGCAGCATACTATTCTATACACTTATCTATTTCTATTTTCTTTAGTTTATGGCATCTGTGGTCTATTAACTGGATTAGCACCATGACAAGTCTTCATATTTATTCTATTTACTATTTGACCATTTTATACACCTTTAGAAACTCATGTTGGGATTAAAATAGTGAAGACTCAGAACCATTAATCTTCTGACCTCCATGGAACCTTGCTAGTGTAATAAAATCGTCTAATCAAACCCAAAACATATGGTAAAAATGCGTCCCAGTATAGAAGGGATTAATTTTGATGTGACCACTTCTCTAGGTGCACAATTACTGACTAACATGACCGTGCATTGTCGATAAGGTGCGTGCTTGACAGAAAAACAATGGTCTGCTGCTGCGAGTCAAGACCTATTTAAGCGGGGCGGGAGGCAAAACTAAGCCGCCCCAGAAATTATGAAAAGCCAAAATAATTTTCCGCTGACTCTTCGCTGGCGCGTGAAATTACAGAAAGATTGTGGTCATATGTACAATATTGTCACACAATGCGTTTATATCCGTTGTTACTTTATTCTTATTTTCGCATTTTCAGCAATTCTCTCTCTCTCTCTCTCTCTCTCTCTCTCTCTCTCTCTCTCTCTCTCTCTCTCTCTCTTTGTGAGCAACTCGCATAATAGATTCCCAGTTTGACTTCATACCCAGTCTCGTGTTTGCCTAAATCAGTTGATTAAAAATAGGAGTGTTTGAATTTTTCATACGGTTCTGGGTGAATCCGCTGGCTAAATAGATTATGCAAATAAAATGCTGACTGAATGGACGGTTTCCACAATTTTGACGATTATATAAGCTCTCAGTGAAGCACTCGGTAATGCAGCGGCTGGGGCTCATGATATGGACGGAATATGTTATCGTGGAGGTAAAATGTCACCGGAGAAATCTTGACGCGTTTTTTTTTTTTCTAGGCAGATTAACATTGACGCTTTGCACTGAGGGATAACTGAAAACTTCAAGAAATAGAACACTTTCCTTTTACATTTCTTTTTATTTACCAAGAAGCCTCTTTTCCCCAAAGTGTGTGTGTGTGTGTGTGTGTGTGTGTGTGTGTGTGTGTGTGTGTGTGTGTGTGTGTGTGTGTGTGTGTGTGTGTGTGTGTGTGTGTGTGTGTAATGCCTACACAGGGAATTACAAAACAAATGAGTCTCGAAGTAAATGAAATGAACCTATCTATTAAGAGCAAAGAGAGCAAATGAAAACGATGCTATAAATGGTAGAAAAAGAAAACGCAACACAAACATTCCTCATATCAAAGCAGGGAAATATATCCTGCAGGAATATGAGAATACACGTGTATGTAGAGTTCAGGCTTGCTCACGGATACAACACCTAGAGACAAACTTACTCTGAAATTAAAGAATATGACCAATTCTATTCCCGATGCATGTGTAAAATAATAATGTTTAATTCAATTTCATGTATACGTGAGCTCCTCATGTAAATTTTTACTTATGAAAGGGAATCTATTTTACATCAAGACGTAATGGATCTTTTTTTCTAATCCAAAAAGTGTTTTAAGTTACTACCACGCCCATTTTTACTCGTGAAGTGCAACACAGTCCTTGATAAATAAGTTAGGGTACAATTATTGGTACTATTTTAGACATTCCATAAAAAAACAATAGTTTGTTATGAATCTTAAATGACAGGCTACCCTTTTACGACTTTTCACTCAGAGAAGCTTCTATTCTAGTTTATGTGTTTATCGACCGACGTCTTAATATACGGACACAATTCCATTTCCCATGGCTGGTGTTTGGCATGCCTTTGCTCTCTATCACACAGTCTACTCTAATTATTGACTGCGGAAATCCTCACACGCTACAAGGAGAGTCACTAGTATTGCAACTGATCCAGAATGTTATCTTACAACTATTGAACACGACAAACGAAATTCACCAGTAGACACAACGCCTCAATCCATTCTAACAATTCGAGACCGTCCTCTAGAGTTAGTGAACCTTTTATATATGTTTTAGAATTCTAACTCTATTGTATCTGATAATTTCGGTTAATTTTCACCACGAGTCCTAAAAAAACTTGCTACATTTCACCTATATACTTTGATGCCTCTTCCTTATACCTTCTGACGCTTTAGGGTGGCCTTGTTCTCTTCTGCAGTAAGCGCACAGTTCTCCCTTTCTTATCCTTTTCCTGTTAT
The DNA here is from genome assembly GCF_017591435.1 of Portunus trituberculatus. NCBI lineage: Eukaryota > Metazoa > Arthropoda > Malacostraca > Decapoda > Portunidae > Portunus > Portunus trituberculatus. The sequence goes on along the minus strand of NC_059301.1, from coordinate 17,231,414 downwards.
TTGAATTTTCCTCCTCTGAGCCTGCTAACACCCTGCCGTCCCTCTCCTCCACTCTCCCAAAGCCTCAGTGAACAAAACTTCTTGCTTTTGCTCATAGTTATTCAGTTCATTCGTCTCCGCGCAAGTTTATTTTCATCTCCTTTCTTCCATGAATTAGTGAACCCAAACTCTTTTCGCTCTGTTATCAAGTAAACTTTGGAACCAATTCGTGTTTCTGCTTTATTATTCGCTACCGTAACCAGAAGAACACTGGACGCACAAATCGAGTCACTTCAATTATTCAGTGTATTGTCTTAGTTGTTCCAGACTTTCTCTCCCTCTCTCTTCTTCTCGACAACTTCACAGTCATGTAATATCATCCCGGAGTCTAATCTCATGAACGGCCGTGACCATGACATGAAAATAAAAACAGGAAAGGAAATTCAGCTAACATGTCACGATATTCTGCTTTGCTGCTTTAACGACACGAACACACACGCACACATTCAGAGAGAGAGAGAGAGAGAGAGAGAGAGAGAGAGAGAGAGAGAGAGAGAGAGAGAGAGAGAGAGAGAGAGAGAGAGAGAGAGAGAGAGAGAGAGAGAGAGAGAGAGAGAGAGAGAGAGAGAGAGAGAGACTTACACAAAAATGGTGAATGTGAAATGGAACGGTATCAGTGACTGACAGAAATTCTTGAGGAAATGACAAGAGTGGAATGGGCGAAGAAAATATTTAATAGCGCATGGCATCAAGGTCACATCCACGAGGGCTGAGGGAAAAGCAATAGTCTGTCCAATCCACGAAACGATGAAAAAAGAAACACTGTGGAAACTACAAAGGAATATTTCCTTTTATGTATTGAAAAGACCATGGCCAAATCCTACAAGAACAATTGGTTTTTTTTTCTTTTTCCAAGCCACAGTCAATTTGAAAAACAAAATAAGAAAAAAAATGTACGAAGAGTGGAACGCATTCACGAGGACGATTTAATACTTGGAAATGTAAAGAACCCAATAACAAAACAATAAAAAAAAAAAAAAAAATTCCACTCAGTACTCAACACACACACACACACACACACACACACACACACACACACACAAACACCTGGTACTTTGAATAGTCAATTACAAAAAACAAATAAACTATTGGAATAAATCACACAACCAACTTTTATTTCACCGGAAACAAAAAGGTTGCACGTTAATTACCAGCCATGTGTTTCACGGCTCTTCTCAACACTCGCTCTCTTCCCGTCGGATCCTTCTGCCTTCCTCGCCGCCTCTCATGCTCGTCCCTGCTCCGCTCCCTCTCCAGTCTCAGGCTTTATCTCTTTCCTGGGGTTCGTTTCAGCTCTCCCTTCTTCCCCTTTATCTTATTATCCTTTTCGCTTTTACCTCACCTCACCCTTTTGTATCCTAGCACCAAGCTTCCACTGTCTCTCACTTTCATCTTTTCCCTCATCCCTCCTTCTCTCTCTCCTCCTCCACCACCTCCTCCACTCTGGTCCCGCTTGATCCCGAAATAGGCTGCAATTAATGGAGGTTCAGGTGTAACGTATCACGAGATTTGAGCTGTTATCAAAATGAGAAGTAAAATAAAGTAATAAGTGTGATGTGAACGCCGCTGGTCCAGTTTGGAAAAGGACAAGCTATGGGTGTTATGAGAACGTGTCAGTCCTTTCAAGTCACTAATGATGGTTTTCTGATGGTGGTGGATAGGCGGGACTAGGAAGAAGAGTAAGAATGGTGTGAGAAAATGAGGAACTAAGAAAAGGAAATGTATAGTAGAAATGGAAGATAATGGAGATGAAGGACTGTGCATGAGGAAAGAGGAAAAAAGGTGAAAGGATCGAACGATAAGGAACTTTGAAATAAATGAGATGGTGCAAAAGGCAAAAGAAAAAAAAAAGAGTGGGTAGTAAGGAAGTGCAGGAAGAGAAAGGATGGGGAGGAAGATGGAGAAGAGGCGAATGAGATGAAAGGAATGAAACATGAAAAATTGTACTGGTAGAAAGGATAGAGACACGAGAGAGAGAGAGAGAGAGAGAGAGAGAGAGAGAGAGAGAGAGAGAGAGAGAGAGAGAGAGAGAGAGAGAGAGAGAGAGAGAGAGAGAGAGAGAGGGGAAAACGCATGAATATGAAGAGATGGATGAAATGAAAGGAATGGAAAACGAAAAAAAGAAAAGATAAAAATAGAGAGAAAATATCACACTGCAGGAATGTACGTACAGTGAATTAAAATACTAAATGGAAAACTGAAACAGATATAACAAATCATGCGAAAGAAACACCGAAACATGAGCAACATCCATTTAATAATACATTTTTTCCACAATAACACTCGTTCGAAACTAACACACCAAAAAAAAAAAAAAAAAATTCCTGGAAAAAGCAAAACGAGACAAAAAGGGAAACGGGTGAGATGAATGTACATATACCTGGATGGAGGGAAAGAAAAAGAGAAAAAGAGGAAAACTAAACAAAAAAAAAAAAGAAGAAAAGAAAAACAGAGGGTGAGAAAAAGCAGTTTTGTAGTTGTAACAAGACGGGAAAATAAAGTCAGCAATAAGTACACGACATGTAACCGAAAAGGGGCGTAGAAATCCAATTAAAAGGGTGAGTCGAGAGGGGAGGAGGAGGAGGAGGAGGAGGAGGAGGAGGAGGAGGAGGAGGAGGAGGAGGAGGAGGAGGAGGAGGAGGAGGAGGAGGAGGAGGAGGAGGAGGAGGAGGAGGAGGAGGAGGAGGAGGAGAGAGAGAGAGAGAGAGAGAGAGAGAGAGAGAGAGAGAGAGAGAGAGAGAGAGAGAGAGAGAGAGAGAGAGAGAGACAGCCAACTTGCCGCTCGTCTCCCTCGTGATTAACATGTCTGGTCACGGAACAAGGCTATCCTCTTCCCTAACGCTAACAGAGCACACACACACACACACACACACACACACACACACACACACACACACACACACACACGGTAGCTCAGTGGTTAGAGCGCTGGCTTCACAAGCCAGAGGACCGGGGTTCGATTCCCCGGCCGGGTGAAGATATTTGGATGTGTCTCCTTTCACGTGTAGCCCCTGTTCACCTAGCAGTGAGTAGGTACGGGATGTAAATCGAGGAGTTGTGACCTTGTTGTCCCGGTGTGTGGTGTGTGCCTGGTCTCAGACTTATCCGAAGATCGGAAATAATGAGCTCTGAGCTCGCTCCGTAGGGTAACATCTGGCTGTCTCGTCAGAGACTGCAGCAGATCAAACAGTGAAACACACACACACACACACACCTATCACAACCACTACTTCCATCTTTTCCTTCCTCAGGTTTAATTTTTCCTTCCTTTTCCCTTTTTCCTTTGCTTCACATTCGTCTTATCTATCTTTTCTTCTTTCTATTTCTTCTCTTCACTTCCCAACTCCTATTTCACCTATACCAGCCATTAATACGTCTAAAATTGTCCGTCCTCTTCTTCCTCCTCCAGCTCTCTTTTGTTTCCTCTTCTTCCTCCTCCAACTCCTCTTCTCTCTCTCCTCAAGACCAATTGTACCTTCCTTCTGTTTCTTTTTTTACACCTATACCAACCATTACTATGCCTTAAATACGCCCTCTCTCTCTCTCTCTCTGTCTCTCTCTCTCTCTCTCTCCTCCTCCTCCTCCTCCCTTTCCTCCTTCAGTTCCTATTTTGTTTTCTCAAGCCTCATTTTACCTTCCTTCTGCCTCTTCTTTACACCTATACCAACTATTACTATGTCTTAAATACGTCCTCTCTCTCCTCTCTCCTCCTTTTTTCTCCTCCTCCAGCTCCTCATTTGTTTCCTCAAGTCCCATTTTGCTTTCCTTCTCCCTCTCCTTCCTGCAGCGCCTCCACTAACCGGCAAGAAACAGTGATGTAATAAGGCACATTAAGAGGTGCAGCTTAACAAAGCAGACCAACTGCACAAATGACTTGAAAGGAAAATACGAATGCCATGTTTTCCACCTCCACTCATGCTGCTGCTACTGCTGAGCAAAATGAGGAGGAGGAGGAGGAGGAGGAGGAGGAGGAGGAGGACATGGAGGAGGAGGTGGTTTAGTAGGAGCAGGAAATGGTGGTGGAGGAAGCGGAAAAAGGAAGAGAAGCAACAGGAAATGGAGCGCTAAAAATGTTCAAGATATAATGTAATGTCTCGTTACGGAGTTGGTAAGTTCAGGGATAATTGTACGGACGAGATGCAGTGTGACGGAAGGACTTAGTGGTGATAATAATAATGGTAATAATAATAATAATAATAATAATAATAATAATAATAATAATAATAATAATAATAATAAAAAAAAAAACAACAACAGTACGACGGAGCAAGAGATTGATGTGCGAAAATGAGAGATGCAGTTTAAAGAGAAAGTAGAAAAGGGGTGGCAAAACATGTGGCAACCTTACACACACACACACACACACACACACACACACACACACACACACACACACACACACACACACACACACACACACACACACAGTAGAACACCACCTAGAGCGACACAAGGAGAGACCAGGAGGGGAGTGGACGAAACATAAGGCGTCGTGGGGCATATAACTGGCGTCTGTGAATATGACCACGTCCACAAACAAGATATGAGATCCAGCAACCACAAGGGAGGGAAACAGCAGCACCAGCAGCAGCAGCAGCCATCACACGAGCCATCCACGGAAGCAAAGTCGACAGTATCTGAGAGAGGAGCCGCCGCCTGTGAGCAGCCAACAGTCGCACGGACAAAATGGTTTAGTTCCTCTCTTGTTTTTATCTTTTTTGGGGGAGTATGTTTTGTTTTGTTTTCCTTTGGGCCTTTCCTGACGTTAACACACACAAGCACGGAGAGAGGCAGGCAGGCAGGCAAGCTCTCTCTCTCTCTCTCTCTCTCTCTCTCTCTCTCTCTCTCTCTCTCTCTCTCTCTCTCTCTCTGTCCTTTTGTTTCGATCTTTCAGGCGACAAACACAAACATGGACAGGTGACACACACACACACACACACACACACACACACACACACACACACACACACACACACACACACACACACACACACACACACACACACACACACACACACACACACACACACACTTGAGGAGAGGAGATGCAGGCGTCTTTATCAGTTTCTGCTCCCGCTGGAAGGAAGGGGAGAAGACACTCATTCATTTATGTCTGACAGGCAACACTCTCCTGGCTGTCTGTGGAGCTCTGAATGCCGCAGCGTGGAAAGCGGTGTGGGTACGTATACTGCTTCTTTCTAATGCCAGTCACGCCTTAGGATTCTCAATAGAGGAAATAATGAATGGTTTATCAGAGCAAAAGTCAGACTCGAGGTGAAAAACTAAAAATGAGAGGCTTTTCGCTCTGGCTGGGTGGGGGTTTAGAGGAGGCGTGTTCTAAAGAGTAACGACATGGACAGCCCAGCTAAACTCCAGCCGCTGCAACACGCAAACAAAAATAGACGACCAATGACACGGCGGCCTCCACACAAACAGTCCTCCTCGCCGGCCTCGGGCCTGCTAACTCAGTGTGAATGTGGTAAAAACATTATATACGCAGATTTACTTTAAAATAATCAAGTTTATTCATTCAATTACAAGGTATTTTAGAGTAATTTCCCAGCATTCAAGGGGAGCGTCCTGCAGCACGTACCCACGCTCTGTCTGGCGCGGCGCACACGTACTTACACATTGCACAAAATTGTTAATGTTTTAGTTTCCCTTCCATAGCGATGCTTGCAACTTAATACAAGTGCCAGTGTGGCGCAATTTATTAACATTCATTTATTCGTTATTTTCTCCTATTCAATTACGAAAATCGTTTAGATTAGCTTCATTTTGTCCCTCACCATGTCTCCCACTCCCTCCTCCGATCCCCGTCCCCCGTGGCCGCCCTCTGTGCCGCCACGCCACGCCGCCACTACCGTAAAACAAGCCGCCAGCCTCCTCATTACAGCATCTTTTCCCTCCCTTTCCCGGCAGCGTCCCGAGTTACTTTAATATTCACGAGGTTATGGTTTATACTTTGTAGTACACTTCTCAGCCAACATACACTCTCCATCATTTGATTCTGTTTTCCATAATCTTAAAACAACGAGCTATATTTTTTAGCAATATTTTTGACCCATGAATATCCCTGATATATTCAGACAATATTTTAACACAAGTATTTTGTTTTGGGGGTACAATAATTTCCCAGCCAGGCATTGTGCTCGATACAAAGTGCCACGACCACTTACCCTCCCACAGGCGGCTCACGCAACACAAGCCGGGAGGAGGAGGAGGAGGAGGAGGAGGAGGAGGAGGAGGAGGAGGAGGAGGAGGAGGAGGAGGAGGAGGAGGAGGAGGAGGAGGAAGAGGAGGAGAGGTAGAGGAGTTAAGAGCGGGCCACTCCTGCATACCAGCACACGAGGGTGGTGGGCGCGCAGCCTCCAGTACTGTACACACGAGTGTCCTGCAGGAGCCATTACCGGAAGCCGCCACCAGGGGACAATCGGCCAGGAAAGCAACCATTCTGGCTCTCTGACCAGCTTGAGACCGACTCTTGACTTTTTCTCTCTCTCTCTCTCTCTCTCTCTCTCTCTCTCTTACTATGAAAGTGTAACTGCCTGTTTACAACGAACACACATCGAACTATATACATTCTTGTGTCTTGTTCCGCCCCCCCCCCTACTCGTTCCGCCCGCAAGCCACCTCCGTGAGAGACAAGGGTCGCACACTGAGGGCGGACACTGTCTTCCATAATCCGATCACGTCTGTTATCCTCCAAACTTGCCGCCTCCTCAATTGTCGTCTTAATGGTGTATTTAGAGCGTGGAGGAAACCCGCGCCACCACCTCTCCAAGGGACACACCTATGCCATGGGTCTCCGGTGTTTCTGTGTTATTCTATGATCACTTATGCCCGTATTGTTCTATGCCTGTATTATTCTAAGATCATCTATGCCATGGGTTCCTGGCTGTTCTGTATTACTTTATGATCACTGAAGGTCTAGTACTGTAGTTTATTGCATGACATTCACAAGTATCACGATAGAAAATGGAGAAATAAATGGTCTTATCAACAAAATACATGGAAAGAGACGCCACATGAGAACAGAGCAAGTGTCGTGGAGATCACAAAGAGGAAACACAAGCTTTAGTGAGCACCTTTTTTGTAACAATTACGTCACGCCACGTTGACTTCTATCAAGACAGGGAAGGGACTTTGTAGTATTTCCTGGCCACGTTTGAATAAAAAAATATTATCACCATATTGGAAAACGTCTACTGCATGAATAAGAATCTTTCCTCTCACACACCATGCCCAGGAGGAAGGACACGCGGACCAGACCCCGGCAAACAAAGCAGGGGAGGAAGCAAAATGAGGAGTTCTTCCGATGTATTGATAAACGAAGATAAAAGTGACTGCCTGCCTGCCTCCCTGTCTCCACTGAAACAATGACGAATAGGAATAAGAAAGCCAAGAAGAAGAAGAAGAAAAAGAAAACCGAAAACACACACACACACACACACACACATTTATACTTACACCGTCTCTTCCTAGGCCATACGAGTGACAAGCGTGGTTACAACATAATTCTTCAAGCAATACGCCATGCTAACTCAAAATTTTCATCTCCCTTCACTAGGTTATTCACAAGGTCCAATGTGTTGCGCCACTTACACCGGGTATTGACTATATCTTAAATAGATAAATGATTTCACGTTCAGAGAGAGAGAGAGAGAGAGAGAGAGAGAGAGAGAGAGAGAGAGAGAGAGAGAGAGAGAGAGAGAGAGAGAGAGAGAGAGAGAGAGAGAGAGAGCGCTACACATCTTCAGCCACGCAAGCTCTTTAGAACGGGGCCAGCGTCCAGTCACGGCCCCGGCAGTGTCTGAGGAAAGGGATTCGCACCTCTGCCCAGTGAAAAGAGGAGAGGGGGAAAATACGGTGCAGAGAAGTGGAAGGAAAATTACACGAAGTAGGAATAAGAAGAGGAGGAGGAAGAGGAGGAGGAGGAGGGCAGCGATAAGAGAAAGATAAGGATACGTCGGTTGAGAAAGCGGAAAAAGGAAAGAAAGGAAGAGAACAGGATAAAAATAACAATAAAGGTAAGAGGAAAATCGGAGAGAAGTATAAAAAGAATACAAACTCTATACGAACTGGGGAAAGAACGAGGAAAAGGAAAGTATGAGTATACGTGGGAGAAAAAAAGAATCACAAGTGTGTGGGAAGAACCAAAAGAAAGAAGAAAAAGAGGAGGAGGAGGAGGAGGAGGAGGAGGAGGAGGAGGAGGAGGAGGAGGAGGAGGAGAAGGAGAAGGAGAAGGAGAAGGAGAAGGAGAAGAAGGAGGAGGAGGAGGAGGAGGAGGAGGAGGAGGAGGAGGAGGAGGAGAAAAAGACTGGCAAAGGGTGGAAAAATACAGGAAACGTGCTAAAAACAAGAACACCAAAAGAGAAAGAGAAAAAAAAGAACGAAAGACAGAAAATTAGGATGAAAAAATACGAGTACCGCCTAAAACTCGAGAGAGAGAGAGAGAGAGAGAGAGAGAGAGAGAGAGAGAGAGAGAGAGAGAGAGAGAGAGAGAGAGAGAGAGAGAGAGAGAGAGAGAGAGAGAGAGAGAGAGAGAAAGGATAAGGGTCGCCCACTTCTGACAACCTTTACCTCTTGGCCTCTTTTCCGTGTGGCCTCTTAATGTTGAGAAGCGTGAGAGGAGGTGCAAGAGGCCCTATGGAAGCGGCTCTCCTTACGGGCGTGGCCAAGGCGTTTTGAGGCCAGCGAGGGGCCACGGGGAGCACTCTGGGCCGACACCACATAAGGTCTCAGGGCCCTCAAGCCACTCGCGCAGGAGGTGGTGAGGGAAAACACGCCCGACAGAATGAACACCCCACACACACACACACACACACACACACACACACACACACACACACACACACACACACACTATTAAGGTATTTCCTGTCCCGTTTAGATGGTGTGTGCAACAATTCCAACTATTACGTGCTTCTCCTCCTTTTCCCTCCTTCACTGCTATAACCAACACCATCATCTCTTCCTACTCACCTCTCCTTCATCGTCCTCCTTTCTGCCTCTTCTTCTTCTTCTTCCAACTTCCTTCTACTCGTGCCGTTCCTTCTCTTCTTCTCTTTCCGAAACGAAGTTTGCAAATTTGTGACTTGAATGCCCCCCGCTCTCTCTCTCTCTCTCTCTCTCTCTCTCTCTCTCTCTCTCTCTCTCTCTCTCTCTCTCTCTCTCTGTCTCTGATGTGTTTCTCTTTCTCTCTCTCTCTCTCTCTCTCTCTCTCTCTCTCTCTCTCTCTCTCAATGGCAGGTATTTTGAAAGTAATAATGTCTTATTTCTCATGGTCTGAAGTAAAAACAAGAGAAAAAAGTCTACGAAATCTACAAAGCAGTGAAATATATATAGAAATTAACCAATGGTAGACAGTCCACGTGTACTGATTATTTTGCCAATATCTACAGGCGAACCATCTACGAATCACGTGACGATACCTAATTTATGGCATATAGTTCTGGTTTCCACATTTTCATTGTTCACTCAAGATTCATGAAGGACTAAATTTCATGTGCCAGCCTTTTGTCCATCTAACCTTTAACCGTCTCAGGCTCAGCTGACATAAAATATTGTTTACTTAAACGCATCCACATTAGTGTCGAGACGCGCCGCGCCATTGGAGACGTGGCGGGGCTCGACAGTCATACGGATGAATTTATATTTATAACAAGTTTATTTGTTCATACAATCTTCATTATAGTTTAATATTTTGATACTGTCATTGCTTTCCAACGGGTATTTATGACAATGAGCTGGCACGCCTGGAGGGCAGGGAGCATCACCTTTACACCAGGTGAGGCTGTGGCGACTCTTTAGAAATCCACCATGGAGCTCACTGAGACTTCCAGGGAGATGCAATAATAAATTTCTTGGATTCTACACAATACCTAAATGTGTTCATGGGCAGGTGACAGGTAGAAGGAGAGGAAAATGGTGGTGGTTGGGTAACTTTGTTGTCATCCTCGTGGTTGCATCAGTGTGGCGGCGAGGGCGGCGGGGCGGTGGTCGGGGCGGCATGGTAACCAAACCCTGGACAAAGTATTTTGGCGGCAAGCTTTATGTTACTAGTAGTTAGCGAGGCGGAGGCGGGTGCGTCACACTCCACTCGGCACGTTCGAAGCGTAATGACTGTTCAGAAAGGTGAAGCAAAGACAACCCTCAGCATTTATCGCCACCACAAAACTGACATTATTCCAGTTCGAACCAAGCCTGTCACTGGGGCAGGTCAAGGCGCACGGTGTTTACGGCAGCCAAGTCATCCCTCTTGATCATCGAGCTTAACGCACATATTTATTTAACTTAAGTGTATTTTGTTAGAGAGAGAGAGAGAGAGAGAGAGAGAGAGAGAGAGAGAGAGAGAGAGAGAGAGAGAGAGAGAGAGAGAGAGAGAGAGAGAGAGAGAGAGAGAGAGAGAGAGAGAGAGAGAGAGAGAGAGAGAGAGAGAGAGAGAGAGAGAGAGAGAGAGAGAGAGAGAGAGAGAGAGAGAGAGAGAGAGAGAGAGAGAGAGAGAGAGAGAGAGAGAGAGAGAGAGAGAGATTCATTATAACATTTCCGGCTTATTGAGTGTTTTGCATATCACTGTTTGCATGTTCAGTTTCTGTTAATATTTGGCAAAAGAGACTTAGCATTAAATGTTGTTTGTTCCGATACAATACGTGACAAATCAACAAAAAAGTTTTACAATGATGGCAGCGCCCTCCGCTCGCCGGACCTATCAAGTCACGGCCTGGAGAGGCTCACGTGATCAGCTCCACTGGGATGGAATACAACAGATAAGCAGCACAATTCCACTGAACCTAAAATTAATTAAACAATGACATTACATTTGAAGTTAAGCGTACTGGCCGCGTTACATCACAATAACGGGAATGCGCAAACCAGTTGTTCACGATAACGACGAACAATGTATTCATTTGGATTAATTTATTTGATATCTTTATTGTTTACACAATTCTAGTACGTGATCATGACATCAATAGTGATGGTGTTTTATGTAATGGTTCTGTTCAAGCTAATTAGCGTGAATAATCGCATCATCACATTGCTAAACTGTTCAATATCCTCCCATTAGTGCTTACTACTTGACGGGATATCACATAGTCTTCAAGCTTTCCATTCAGACCAACAATCCTTGCCAACGCAAATTTTGTTTTTACGAAAGATGGTTTTACCAAACTCCTTCATTGACACAAAGTGTTTCTCCAGAACTGGCAAAACGTTTAATTTGCACATACTTACGTGACGTCTGGCCACATGTGTGCCTAACTCCAAGCCATCCTACCGAATAAGTGCTTACCAAAGACCAACAACTGCCGTTATGATTTCTAACTTGGCTCATTACTACGTTAAAATAAATTCCTCTGAGGTAACAAAGGCTCTCTAGCACTGGGTTCCAAAACGTAAAGTGAAACTCGGTTGGCCTGGAATAGGATGTGTTTCTACCACGCCCAAATGTGTATCACACTGTCCAACACCAAGTGGAAAGGCGTGTTATAAAAAAAGTTATTCTGTGCAGCAGCCGCAGCCTCCGACCTGCTGGAATCTAATTCACCCTACACGGATGCCTTCCACCACCATCACCACCATCACAGGCACCAACACCTCCACCTATACCACCGTCTCCTCCTAGAATGTCAAAACATTTACGTCGAATTCGAATTACCCATTTAAAAATGCCCTTTTCCTTTCATTTATTCCTCATGAAAATCAGACGTCCTTTCAGAGACAATCAAGCAGGTGCAGCAGTAGCAGTAGTAGTAGCAGTAGTAGCAGTAGCAGCAGTAGCAGCAGTAGCAGCAGCAGCAGTAGCAGTAGCAGCAGCAGCAGCAGCAGTAGTAGCAGCAGCAGCAGCAGCAGTAGCAGCAGCAGCAGCAGCAGCAGCAGTAGTAGTAGTAGTAGTAGCAGTAGTAGTAGTAGTAGTAGTAGTAGTAGTAGTAGTAGTAGTAGTAGTAGTAGTAGTAGTAGTAGTAGTAGTATTGTTGTTGTTGTCGTTGTCATAAAAGTAAAGATGCTGGGTATACTCAGACGAGGGACAACTTTGTTTCGCGTATTAAAGAAGATTTATCAGCCAACAAATAACACTTACTATGCATTTACATGTTTAGGGAGAAAAGTGAAAGCGTGTGTACTACTGAGAGAGAGAGAGAGAGAGAGAGAGAGAGAGAGAGAGAGAGAGAGAGAGAGAGAGAGAGAGAGAGAGAGAGAGAGAGAGAGAGAGAGAGAGAGAGAGAGAGAGAGAGAGATTGATACTTTGCTTTTCCTTCACTCCATTTTAGTTTTCCTTTTTCTGATTTTCTGCTGCTACAGGACAGGTGAGGAAAACAACGTTACTTTTTTTCCCTCCACACAAAGCTAACACAAAAATAAACTTTGCAGCATCACCTGCACCAGCAGGTGTGTGGCCGACAGCAGCCTGCGGGAGGTGAGTGTACCAGCGGCGCGGAGGAAACTCTTCGAGGATTTACGCTGGCGAAACACTTTTTTTAATAACCCAGAAAAAAAGTAAGGACTCACATGGCCAGAAAAAAATATATGTGTTTTTTTTTACATTATCTAAACTGTTGTGTAAAAACACTGTTTGGAAACACATAGATAGACAGACAGACAGACAGACAGACAGACAGACAGACAGACATACGCGCGCACACACACACACACACACACACACACACACACACACACACACACACACACACAAACAAAAGTCAACGCGTCGGACATCCAATTCTGCGTCCGTCGGAAGGAGTGGTCTGCTTCCTTTGACGTCCTGCCTTGCTCGCCTGATACCAGGGCAGCGCTGAGCATCATCTCCATCTCCTGTTTCCTTCCTAGCTTACCTGTTTGCATGCTTGACCTCTTTAACCTAACAGCCAACCCTGCAGCCAGCGAGGTCACCGTGTGGTAGAGTGGCACTGACTGACACAGCGGCAAAAGATGATGGTTGCTGTCCCCTTTCCTAAATGTCAGTTCCATCGGTAATCATTAACGTCAATCTCACAACTCCCATAGGCAAATACGTACTTCACCAGGTCTCCCAGAATAGTCTATAGGTATAATCTATTCATTGGACTCACTGTCACGTCTTCACTTCCCATACCACTCTTTCTGTCTGAGTGAACGATGTCATGCTGCCGTCTACTTGCACTACTCAATAAATTAGCTCATTTATAGAACTCGTTAAAAAAACACTCAAAGGCCAAATGGATTTCTTTTCCAATTTAATATTTCTGGCTCTCTTGCGTCAGATAGCGATGATAAAGGTGATGGAACCATTGCCGGGTACCGAAGTGATGGTCTTGTGCACATACTGATTTCCTGAGCAAGAGGCTGCTCAGTTTCTAGGAAATGACATGACGAGTAGTTCTACCTTGTCAACTAGTCAAGAATAAGAGCACAGTACACAGCACGAGTCTCCTTTGAGTCTCACTGGAAAAATCTATGCCTTTGAAAAATCCTTCCCTTTGAGCAACATTTGAAAAATCTGTCCCGGCACGGAAGAAAAACTCCGTGTGTGTGTGTGTGTGTGTGTGTGTGTGTGTGTGTGTGTGTGTGTGTGTGTGTGTGTGTGTGTGTGTGTGTGTGTGTGTGTGTGTGTGCGTGTGTGTGTGTGTTCTTAACACACACTCTTTCTCTCCCTCCCTCCTTCATAGTGCTACCACCATCTCCACCACCACCAAACGTATCAGAACCACACACAGCCCTTATTCCTCGTCTAACCTTCAAGAACACCTTCACTTTCCTTCCCTAAAAGCCGGAAAAGAAAAGGGAGCATCCAGACTTATGATATTTGTTTCCGGTACTATAAAATGTTTAGACTAGCGAGGCGAGATGAAAAACAAATACGGACTCATGAAGTAACTAGGTCCCTGAGAGAGAGAGAGAGAGAGAGAGAGAGAGAGAGAGAGAGAGAGAGAGAGAGAGAGAGAGAGAGAGAGAGAGAGAGAGAGAGAGAGAGAATCAGAATACAGGTAAAAATATGACTCAAGAGTTTGGCGAGAGGGTGATGAAAATGGAAAGACAGAAGAAAAATAGAAGGACTATACTATAATTCTTCTCTTTCCCTTTACCCGGGCCCATCACCCCTTCCCTGCGATCCCTCCCTGCCGCCCCTCCCTGCCCCTCACCACCCCCAACGACCCAGCTAGCTCGAGTCTCCTGAGTGCACGCAAGAAATAAGATACTCTCGCATTTTCAAGATGTAAATTATGAGGCAACTTTCCCGTCTTTGTCTGGGCGAGCATAATGCGGGGTGACGTGCACGGTGCTGGAGGAGGGGGAGAACAGTGGAGGGGTGTTAACGGGGTGCACGGGGGAGGAAGGGCTGCAAAGACATGGAAGGAGAGAGGTGAGAGGAAGCTGGAGCAGAGGAAAGCCACGCTGAAAGGAAAGTGTCACTGCTCTAGGTGTGGCTGCAAACAACATCCACCGTTGCTCTCCACTTTTCTCTTCCCATATTCCTCCTTAGCCACACCTCTCTATATTCATGCTCTTTCACTGCGCTCCGGCCCGCCAGACCTAAATCCCTCACTCACACAATTGCACAGTATGAGCTGAGTGCTGAGGTAATGACATTCTGCTTTGGGAGTCTCTATGCACGTCATATGTTTGAATCAAGCTGATGACGTCTGGTTTCTTTAATCGAGTCTACCGGCAACTTGGTGCGACAGGCGCTTCGAGGCGTATCATTAATTACACTTTACGCTGCCATTTATTACCATTTCACAGAGAATAAGAGTAACGATTAGGATTTTTAAACGCTCCATTCGTGGAAGTTATCTCTTCTACAGTATCCCTGGGAACCAAACACTGACCACATAAGCAACAAACACCAGCAGGATAATGGGACTTGCAAATATTTCAGTGAATTGCATGACTTTGAAGGTAGGCAAGAGAAAGAATCCTCTGGATAGCTTTTCAGGTGAACTTTGAGACGAATACGTGGAGCCAAGCCATGGGCGCAGGGACTCCCTAAAGATAGCTGGCTATTGATCCTGGGGCGAGCATGTTTCCTCACGCACTGGCCCGCATGACACCTCGCTGCTCTCCCGCACACCACACATATTACCACGATTCTTTGGTCCGTTAGCTCTCCCAATGGTGGACTGGTGGACGATTAAAGAAATATACGTCCCGCGCCGCTGTCTGACAAGCCTCAATCGATCTGCTTTCAAAACTATAAATCAATCCAGCACAGCCCGTCATGATCGTATCTTACCACATAGTTCCACGTTTCTCGTATCGCGGAACTAAAGATACAGTGAATAAAAATGAATGAATGCTTGCTTGGAAATTTTTTTTATATCAAAGAACATCTGCTGTATCGCATAAATGCTTTACTGGACAGATTGGGAAACGTGTGTGGCAAAACAACCCCCTCCCCCCTCGTGTCTACACAGGCACATGTAGTCATATCTAAGTATTTAGCTCTTAATCTCATGACATTTCTGTCTCGGGAATGTAGAGGTAATTTCACATTCCCAGGGAAACTTTTAACAGAGTATTGGATGTTATTAATTTTTCATCTTAGAACGTAAGATTATGTTACTATGTTACTGATGTTTATTTTTTCGTTATAAATAACTTCAAGAAGAGGAAAGGGAAGAGGAGTAGAGGACATTTTTTTATCTTCTTTGGTACATTAAAAGAAAGAGCAACTCACTTCAACTATACGAAAAAAATGTAAAAACGAATTATTCAAGAAAGAAACTGCATAATTCACACCTAGAAGCATACGAAGGTGTGTGACAAAAAGTGTAAAAATTCAAGTAGGTTAATTGAAATCTGTTCAGAATCTAATAAACTTTTCATAAAAATCTGTGAACACCAGTCACGCTAAAGCTTTTACTTTCAACATAGATGACAAAACAAATATTTGCTGAGAATTTTCAGTTACAGTCTAAAAATTCTCACTCTTACCACAAACGCTGAGAGAAAAATGACATGTTAGAAAAAAAAAGGAAGCACACATATATCGTTAGCTAAGTGAGGTAACGGGGGGAGTGCGTAGAGGGATGAAGAGGAGAGGTCTCGTGCGTCCCACTCACATAATAAATCAACGACTGTCACACACAAATGAAAGACGATAAAAGCTCTAGTTGGCGTTCGTCCGTGGCTGTCTCATGCTCCACATAGACACACATTTGACGCCCATTAAATGTATACCAATTATGTTCACTTTTGTCTTCATTGTTTGATTTATTTTATTTTTTAATTAAAGGGTGGAAGTGAGCGCAGTCTTTGTTAAGATAGCGTGGTGTGAAATTCATCAGAATAAGTGTTGTTATGTCAGAAAAAGATAAAGCTAATATTCAGCATGTTCAATCGCCTGCGCGCACACACACACTCACTCACTCACTTACTCACGCACGCACTCACTCACTCACTCACTTACTCACTCACTCACGCATTCACTCACTGACACACAGACGGGCGCCCGAAAAAAATATATATATGTTAGAGAAAAGTTGAGCATCACGAAATGAGTGGCAGAGCATTGCGTCAGGCTTAAATGGAATAATTGCCAAGGGAAACAGACACAATTAACTCCACTATAAGCTCCCCTAAGTCCGGACCTGCTGGAGAGACTGCTTTGTAATTGCTCTCCAGCCTGCGTCACGTTAAGCAAGGGCAGCCAGCTCACCCATACACCGGCAGGCTGCTGGTCGTGTTTCCAGGCACACCGCTGGCTGCTCCTCGCTATGGCAAACTCGCATATAGTATCGGGCAAATCTCCGACACGAATATTTCACTGATAAGATTTTGTTTCGCAAAATAACCATCCCCTTAATAAAATTTTTCTAGGTTCTGTTGGGGAAGTTTATCATGGAAGAGAATTACTTTCTATATAAAAGAAACATTTCTTTAGTGGGAATTCATTAGTGCAATTGACTGGAGACCCTGCAAGCCATGCCTTGAAGGTAATTTGGAATATCGTTATTAACTCCACCGCTCAATTAATTTCTCGCAGTACGGGAGTCCTCAAGTGTGCAACAATTGGTTAAATACTGCGACACGGTGCCTTCACGATGTCTAGGTGAAGCAATTAACAAATCAGGGACGTCATCTGGTGTTTCATCTACGGTTCTAATCAGTAAATTCTTTCATTTCGTACGTATAGAGACCATGGCCAAGTCACCCATATACGAGTATATAGTTGTGAATTAACTTTCCCTTCTCTCTTAACATACAACGACCAAACTTTGTAACTTGGCAGCACAACACAAGAGCACAATATATCACCACTCCAACTAGAGCAACTGTGTGTTCACGTGTTAGTCCTAAGGTGACTCATTGCAGCCTCAGAGCCAGGCAGGAAGATGGGTGTCCCTGAATACTCTAACGTCTTCCTCTCTTAAGCCCTTGAGGCAGTGTAGGTTAGTGGTACTGTGAGGGGGGAGCGGAGAGGAGAACAGCGAGCAGGAAGACGCCATACTCCTCTGAATCGTGGGTGGATGAAAGGGGAAGGGATCGATGTCTATTTTAATTCTGGATTACGTCATGCTATTTCAGGCCAAACATACATACTGTTAACATTATTGCTTGGCGGGAGAAGGGGTTTCAGATTTCATCCAATACTCTTCATTATAACTGGAAACTGACAATATTGTTACCATTATGAAAGGCAGTAAATCTTATGCAGACAATGAAATAGTCGCATTACACTGAAATATGTGCTAAATTTTCAAATTAAAAATGTAATTATGAAAATATATACTGCAAGATTTTATTAGTATTTTTTTTTAATCTTTTAGCGTCCTGGAATAAAAGCTCCGTTCACATGGCTGGCGGAGGCTGCCGATATTACCGCCATACTGCACTGTAAAAGACGTGCAGTGAACATTACCATTTCTTCTCTCCTTCAGCATGTCAGCAAGACGTGCCTGCGAAACGTGGAGTCAGCGAAGGTGGGGAGGGACATTTGGAGGTTAAAAAGGAACCTTCTCTGTGGTGCACAAGCTGTGTCGCACGCTGCAGACACAGCACACCACGGCGGGGTCAGCACACCAGGGGACGCACACAAGGCAACGCTCATGAGCCAGTCCGCGATGGTTTAATAAATCATAGTAAGCGGGAGCAGGCTGATGGCTTTGTGAGAAAACGCAGGAAGGGGAGGAGGAGGACGAAGAGGAAGAGGATGAAGAAGAGGATGAGGATGAGGAGGAGGAGGAGGAGGAGGAGGAGGAGGAGGAGGAGGAGGAGGAGAAGAAGAAGAGGAGGAGGAGGAGGAGGAGGAGGAGGAGGAGGAGGAGGAGGAGGAGGAGGAGGAAGGGGGTAAAGAGAAAAGTCATACTGATGACGGTGGTAACAAATTAGAATAATTAATTTCATTCATTGTATTTAACTATTAAAAAATCAAATACCAAGGTGAAGCTTACACATATAGTGACTTTATCTGGCGTTCAGAACTCTCATTTCCTATGTATGTTTCCTGTACTCGACTTATATCTAATTCAATAAGATAAAAAAAATGTCTATTTCTTTTACAAATAATATTCCTGGCTCGCTGAAAACCCATCGCGCCGCACACCTGCCAAGCAGCCTTCGCTACAAAGGCTCATCTCTTATCCTCCGATCTCACAAGACTAAGATTTGAAACAGCCTTCTAATACGACACCAATACGTTGCGAGATTGCGGGGAAAAGATTGTAAAAAAGAAGAACAAGGCAGCACTGTTGGAGCGACGGACAGCCTGGGCTCAGCGATGCCAAGTGAATTTAGATTGGCGTTTTGGTGTGTGTGTGTGTGTGTGTGTGTGTGTGTGTGTGTGTGTGTGTGTGTGTGTGTGTGTGTGTGTGTGTGTGTGTGTGTGTGTGTGTGTGTGTCTTCGCTCACGAGTAGGCGAGCACACATTTCCCGCACACTCACATACACAGCTGCCCGGAGTCACAGTGTGCGTGAAACATGGGGTGAGCCAGTCGGGGTCTACAGACAGCCTCTAGTTTATAACCTATGAATTCGAACACCGCTCAGTACACACGACAGCACCTCAGGCACTCACTCCCAGGCAATCTCACGAGCTTCTGAAGGGTTCGATTTGGCCTGACTACCTGTCATTCAATGCTTGCTTTAGAACTAACAAACTTGGTATTGGCATCGAGAAAGGCTCTCATAGAAGAGGTCTGCGCTTCCTTGACGTCCTCTAAAATGGTAACAAATGACGAAGGAAACATTAAACCAAGGAAGAAAAGGTCCAATCAGGTGAAGAGCAGCTGAGAGGACATCGAGGGTAACGGGAGAGCCTGGAGCTGAGTCAAGAGGACACGCAGCACTAAGGAGAAGCACTTGCACGATGAATATCTCTCATTACAAGGATCGAGGGCCCGTAACTGCAATACACGAAGCTCTAATTTTTACTGGCAAGGTCAATCTGTTCCTTGGTGTTGGTTGTTTGCTCGACACACTGCACACGTGGCTTACACCTGACTGGTGACCTATGGCAACACTCCATCGCTGTCCAAGATAGTGTTACAGGCAAACGAAACTCTCCTTGAAACAAAGATATTACGTGAACTCAGGTACGAGCGAAGTCTAATCGGAAACTCTTTCTCAGGTTAAGATTAGAAGTGGCGAAGATTATGCACATTTTCAAGTGGCACGACCGCTTGTAATAAACGTTATAGTAATGCTTCACGAGACATGGAGAGGGTGAGGTAGGGAACGCGCATCTATTGGCGGGTAGTAGCTTGGTAGTAGTAATAATTAAGCAATTTATTAAAGTTTAAAGTGCTCAGTACATTAATACAGAAAGCTACCCGACCGCTGGGAATTAAAGTGAGATGGATGACGGAGATCAAACACTTGGTACTTCTCCTGACTTTGAGGGAACACAAGACCATCAACCCGACCAGTGGTGTGAAAACGTCCCTCGAGGCTCGACTTGTTACTTAATGCGGACCCGGGCAATTAGGCGGATTGAGCTGCTTGAAGGAGGCGAGGTCCCATCAGGGGAAGAAATGCCACTAACTGCTTCAGTGAGATGTATGAGGTATTCTGTGTGTGTGTGAGTGTGTGTGAGTGTGTGTGTGTGTGTGTGTGTGTGTGTGTGTGTGTGTGTGTGTGTGTGTGTTCCCATTCTCTCTTGTTTCCCCTTCCTTTCTATCGTGGCGACACCCAGCAGAGAATTCATACAGTGCCTTACTGTATACTTCCTCCTCCCTCATCCCTTCTCAAAAAAGGGAGAAAAGAAAGGCAGGCCGAATTTAAGACAGCAAACAAAATAAACCTTCGCGCCTTCTCTCCCTCTTTTTTGTTTTGTTTCTTACCAGCAAATCAGAGGGAAAAACTGCAGCAACACAAGTGGCTGAGTGTTGTTCCCAGAAAGCCGGAGTCAAGACGCGCCGAGTAATCCCCGTGGTTTTGTGGACGCAACCAGAGGGAAGGGGACACGGCTGCGATATTTCCCGCGGGAATTATGCCTCGCTCGCCGCTGCTACCGCCGCCTTATAGCCGCAGCCTCCACCACCCATTACGCACCGCACGCACACACACTGCACGCCGCTACAATCCACACAAATGACACGCTTATAAAAAAAAATAACAAATATATAACAGCTCAAAAAAAATCTAACTAAAAAGTAAAACTGTCCTCTTTGGAGTAGTTATTCCTAAATACTGCGGCGTCGGCATGAATTCAGGAACGGTTGTGGATATTCCAGTTATCATTATCATTTCTTTTCCTTATCAATATCATCATCAGTATCAGTACCCATCATCGTCCACCACATTTACTGGAATTAGTTAATCGATAGAGTATGAACCCCTTCAATACTAGGGCGCATTTTTACCATGAGTTTTGGTTTTGATTAGATGATTTTAATTACGTTAGGAATGGCCTATGGAGGTGAAAAGATTAATAGCCAGAGTCTTCACTATTTCAGTCCCCACATAAGTTTCTGAAGCTGTATAAAATCACATATAGTAAGCAGAATAAATACGAAAACGTGCCATGGTACTGAAGAGGGTAACATATAAGTGATCTACGTCGGAAGCATTAAGACCACGCAAAAGAGAGAGCATATCAGAACTCGGCGAGGAATATTCACTGCGAAAGAAGAAGAAAAAAAAAAAACAGTATTGCGGGAGACGGTGGCGAGATTAAACATTACTTACTGAATTAAAGGAGAGGATTTATAAGAGAGTGTTGATTACGGTGACGATGGATGGCACGAGGTGGTTCTTGTACTGATCCGTGGCGCCTCTTATCGACACCAGATGGTTATGACGCCCTCTGCGGCACTCAAGCATTGTGTGCTTGTGTGTGTGTGTGTGTGTGTGTGTGTAATTCACTGTTTGTTTGATCTGCTGCAGTCTCTGACGAGACAGCCAGACGTTACCCTACGGAACGAGCTCAGAGCTCATTATTTCCGATCTTCGGATAGGTCTGAGACCAGGCACACACCACACACCGGGACAACAAGGTCACAACTCCTCGATTTACATCCCGTACCTACTCACTGCTAGGTGAACAGGGGCTACACGTGAAAGGAGACACACCCAAATATCTCCACCCGGCCAGGGAATCGAACCCCGGTCCTCTGGCTTGTGAAGCAAGTGCTCTAACCACTGAGCTACGGGGCCGTGTGTGTGTGTGTGTGTGTGTGTGTGTGTGTGTGTGTGTGTGTGTGTGTGTGTGTGTGTGTGTGTGTGTGTGTGTGTGTGTGTGTGAAGCTATGTGCGTTTTTTACAGGATTCAGTGAAGTTCGTAATGTGGAATCTTTTAATTCCTAAAAATTACCATATATTTCTTTAATCTGATACATATCGTTGTGTGTGTGTGTGTGTGTGTGTGTGTGTGTGTGTGTGTGTGTGTGTGTGTGTGTGTGTGTGTGTGTGTGTGTGTGTGTGTGTGTGTGTGTGTGTGTGTGTGTGTGTGTGTGTGTGTGTGTGTGTGTGTGTTTGTTTTAATGGCTATTAAGGATTATGTCTGGTGAAGGACGCTAACTCCCACCACCACCACAATCACCACCACTACCACTACCACCACCACCATCACCACCACCAGCACACAAGCATGAAGCGAAGGAAGCACCACCACCACCACCAGGGCCGCACACAAGCATGGAGGGAAGGAAGCAGCAGCGTCGAGGACAAGATTATGCTCGTATGTCTGATGCTAACACACTGCAAGGTAATGTTTCTCGGCTCGACATGATCCACGCCATTGTCTTATTCAACGTTGTGAGTCTCCTCCTTGTTATTTGCAAAGTCCAATCACTGGTAATCTCTCTCTCTCTCTCTCTCTCTCTCTCTCTCTCTCTCTCTCTCTTATTTTTTTTCCCCAGGCTTCTCTCCCAATACTTCATTGTAAAGAAAAATCACGTTCCATTATCCACTCATGCGTTTCTTTCATTAATTTTCATCGTTATTGGTTTTTCTTAACTTCCTGGATATCTGAATTTGTACCAGATGGAAAGATTAAGTTTTAACAACGAATTCCTAGATCGCAGACATTAACAATCCTCTCTCTCTCTCTCTCTCTCTCTCTCTCTCTCTAACATAGTCCTTCATTCATTATTGCAGTACGTCATTGATAAACCAACACTTCAATCAATACAGTGTTGCTCGCCGTGCCTTCATCCACACCTCTCATTCCACCAGGCTCTTTCACCCCAGCACTTTCTCTCCAGCACCGCCTCTCCTCGCTTACCTCTTTTCTCGCCAGCACTCATGGCCAGGCTGATCCTCACAGCACCCTCGCGCTCTCTACCTCTCTCTCTAGCTCTAGTTCTCTCCCTCTAAAACCACCACATCCTCCCTTCCTCCCTTCCTTCGCCCCCTCCGCCTCCCTTTCCCCCAGTCACGAGCAAGAGAACACCAGGCAAATTCTACCTCGCTTCGCCCAAAACATTTATACCAAAGCCGACCGTGACAGCTCTTATTTACGGCCTTTTTTGACGTTCCGCTCGTGTTGTTGTTTGCAAATATTACGCTGTCCGGTGAAAGGGGGAAAAAAAGGAGTAATAAAGAATTCAGGAAAGAAGAGATATTCCTCATGGCGTTTCTGCTTTCCTATACAGCGTCAAAGAGGAGGGATAGGGAGACGGAGAGGGACGGGGAAGGAGGAACGGAATAAGTAAGGGATGATGCAAGAAACGGTGGTGTTATTGGCGGTTTTTGGTGGGGTGGTAGAAGGGTAACAACGAAAACGGGAGAGAGAGAGAGAGAAAGAGAGAGAAAGAGGGAGTAAGTCCGCACAATATATAAAAGAGCGCTGAGTGGGGTAACGAACATCAGTAGAAAGGAAAACACTACAAAAGTTGAGGGAAGTGGAACCTAAAAACAAAAAACAAAAACAAAAAAGAATAAATAAAATGTTCAACAAAATAATTGAGGAAGTGGAGGGAAACTATGAAAAAGTGGTAGTGGGGTACTGAGAGGTGGCGGGGAGGAGGAGGAGGAGGAGGAGGAAGAGGAGAGAAGGGAAAGCGTGGGAAAATAAAGAAATCACCAGAAGAAAGATGGAAATTTTAAAAGAATTCTCGATAGGGGAAAGTAACATAAAGAAGGGGAGGCAGCAGAAGATATACAGGAAAGGGGGGAAGGGGGCGGCAGGGAAGCAGAGATACAAAAAAAAAAAAATAAATAAATGTACAAAAAAATGGACAAAAGGATGAAATCAGAACAGGATGAGGGCACAAGGAGAGTGGTGAGTGGCGTGAAGGGACGGCAGAACTCCAGACGCGATGAGGAAGGAAAGGAAGAAGGAGGGAGGGGAAGAATTTCAGGAAGTAGGATGAAAAGAGCGAGACTGAAAAAGAGAGGACGAAAGGAAAGTGGGCAAGAAGAAAGAGGAGGAAGGGAGGAAAGGAGGCAAGAGGGAGGGAAGATTGTGCATGCGGCGAAGGAAGTTTCAGGACTTTTAGGACACAACAGCCTCAGCGCCTCCCAAGAGCCTGAGAAACGGGTCTTCCTACACAGGTAAATTAAGATTAACCGAATGGCGGGGAGTGGCTGGCATGCCCCTCCTTCCTTCCCCGCCTCGTCCTCCTCTTCCTTGAAAGCTTGCCTGGAATAAACCGACTCCTGCTCAAGCTCATCTGCTGCCTCCGCCTCCCTGCCGCTGTCTGCTTTGCCCCAGCCCGCCCGCCCGCCCGCCTCACAACTACGAGGCTTATACTTGGCCTTGATGGAGTCTGCAATGTACCTGCTGCGTGAAATGTCGCCAAAACGTACTCCGCTTAGCTACTCTTCCTTTTATTACATTTGCCTGCAGGAAACGCCTTGTTTGTACCATTTTGAATATCCAAGACTTAAATAAACAACTTGTAAATCACCCATCGGAAATTTGTACTAAAGGTGACTACGGAATAGCTAAAATGCACGTGTTTCTATACCGACTATAATCAGTCTTCGTATGTAAGTAGCTTCACCGATTGCATTATTTGTGTATGAAGTAACGCATGATAAGTATAAAGGAAATAAGAATGGCAAGCCACAGCCACAGCCTCAGCAAGTTAGTGTGGACCGTGGAGGAACTCTCTCTCTGTTGAACACTGCATGCTGTATTTTATCAAGAGTCCGAGGTATCAAGGAAGTTGTGTAAGCCAAACTTTTAAGAACTATTAAACTCTTCTTGGTGGAGGCACGGACCTACATTCGGCAAAATGAGTTTGAGAGTTTGTTCAATCTCACAGAGGACAAGTTTTGAGTGCGCACCAGGCATCACCGTGGCTCAGCACCGCCCATCGCCACGCCCACCACCACCACCACCACCACCACCACCACTTTCACCACTGGCACTGATAAAAATTATTATACTCCTGTTACACACACACACACACACACACACACACACACACACACACACACACACACACACACACACACACACACACACATACATACACACACACACAATGATTGCAATAAATGTCTTGCACTTATTTAACGGTAAGAAATTCTAATAAACTTTTATAAAAATGGGGCCAAATATCCTCCTGAGTGACTCCCAAGACAGACGTTGCAAGAAAATCCAGGAGTTTCAAAGTATCTTGATATTTCCATTTCCTGGAGATTCTACGCGGGATGGGAGGGCTAAAAGGCAGGAAAAAAGAAGGCAATGAAAGAAAAAGCTAAAGAAAAAAAAAATAGCAGAAAAAGTGGAAGGAAAAAAATACGGAAGATGATGTTTTGAGTAATAGAAGAAAGGAGCAACTTAAAAGGACCGCAAGAGAGCAGTGAAGGAAACTAAATGAATAAGGATGAGGTGCTAAAACAGAGGAAATTCAACTATGAAATATGGTGCTCTGAGAAGTATATGAATTAATTACCAGAATGTTGATGTGTGACGAGCAACCTAAAGCATCTACCATACAGAACTCTATAGGGCTATTTGCTTTGTTTCTGTCAATTCTCTAAAATAAGGAACAATTAATTTAAGTTGATTGTATTCTGTCTTGCTTCTGCCGCCGTGGACTTCCCAAGGATAATGTGTTACTTGTAGGTATAAAGGAAAGATCATGGAATCAAAATCTGGCAGGCTAATATGAGAGAGAGAGAGAGAGAGAGAGAGAGAGAGAGAGAGAGAGAGAGAGAGAGAGAGAGAGAGAGAGAGAGAGAGAGAGAGATTGAATCAAAATCTGAGAGAGAGAGAGAGAGAGAGAGAGAGAGAGAGAGAGAGAGAGAGAGAGAGAGAGAGAGAGAGAGAGAGAGAGAGAGAGAGAGAGAGAGAGAGAGAGAGAGAGAGAGAGAGAGAGAGAGAGAGAGAGAGAGAGAGAGAGAGAATATCCCCATCACGTCACAAGATTCCCAAAGGACGCTTGACATGTCCCTTCCCCTAAGTGAAAAAAGTAAACAATGGTGAAGAGTGACTTATCTTGAATGCAAACAGGAACACTGTGACAAGGTTTTCGGAATGCTACAAGCGGGACATTTCAGAGTCTGAGAAGAAAGATGTGCTCATGAGGCAGGCAGCACGTCGGGGATGGAAGGATCAGGTTAAGGTACACCAACACTAACGAAAGAAGCTAATGAGACAAACAAGGAAGAAAGTGTTAGTCTGAGCCGCAGGAAGTCCAGACTCCTTCTGGCAACGAAAGAAAAGCTCCGAGCCGCCTTCCAGCCGCGTTCCGGAGGGTCTTAATCGAATAACTCCCAAACTTGCCGGATCCTAGCACGGGCGCCGCACAGAGGAGTCTGCTACAGGTAAATGGATAAGGACATCTGAAAGTCAGTCCTACCGGAACAGGTTCCCGAAAGCCTCTGTACGCAAGTTGCAGGTAAACATCAAATAAGCTTCCTTCTAAGTCCAGGTGAAGATTGTGAATGCAATTAAACTTCGTAATCGCGATGCCGCCCGGCACTGGGTGACAGCTGCCCAGCGGCTGGCGGCATGCTGGAGCGTACGCCCAGAGACGCCCAGGGGAAGGATTAGGTTCCAACTACTCCATCAGGAAACACCACTAAAGGAACACAGCGCGTGCTTAACGTTACAAGTCGCGTGTGCCACTTCATTCACGGCCACACCCGTCCTCCTCAGCCTTCCCTGCACGTCCCTCCCCAAGAGGCGCCTCCCTCGTACATAAGAACCTCCCACTCACTCCCATCCTGCGCTACTGATCCCACACCCTGCCTGAACCCCTGCCGCCCTCCGCGTCTGTTTCTCACGGGCAAAGCGATGTGACGCTTTACAGGGATTCATTAGTTTAGTTCCGCCAGCGTGTCTCGTGTGTAATTTTCCGCATCATAACCTGGTAGCCACATACCTCATGTTTGTGTGTGTGTGTGTGTGTGTGTGTGTGTGTGTGTGTGTGTGTGTGTGTGTGTGTGTGTGTGTGTGTGTGTGTGTGTGTGTGTGTGTGTGTGTGTGTGTGTGTGTGTGTGTGTGTGTGTGTGTGTGTGTGTGTGTGTGTGTTCCTTCCAAGAAAGAGAGGTTTACCTTCACTCCCTCCCTTGGCACTCACGACATTCCTATTGTCAACTTTTCGTTCTTACCCCCGACGCTAATTCTCGCTGCTGCCTCGCTTTATTCCC
This sequence comes from Portunus trituberculatus, assembly GCF_017591435.1. Taxonomy (NCBI): domain Eukaryota; kingdom Metazoa; phylum Arthropoda; class Malacostraca; order Decapoda; family Portunidae; genus Portunus; species Portunus trituberculatus. The sequence goes on along the minus strand of NC_059301.1, from coordinate 17,204,408 downwards.
TCCCAGGTGTATAATGTGTCTTTATTCCAGTCTCGCATTTGAATCTTTCCCTTCTTTAACACCTCTGCCACACACTGACTTAACACCCTTGCTCTCTCATCCGGCTTACCGCACCTCACTCCATTCCTCTTCCTTCCGCACCTACACACACTCATGCACCCCTCCATCCATCTTCATCCAGACCCACAAAAATATCGAAGGGCCACAAATGGGCAAGCCTCGTCAGCATCTAGAAAAAAGCCTCGGCCTCGATATCTCAACAGTAAATCAATTTCATTTAATACATTGGCTTCATTAGCCGAGTGTTGGCGGCGGCGTGACGGCTCCACTGACCCTGAGTTACTGGTTGTGGCAGAGAGGAGGGAGAGAGGGAGGAATAGGAGGAGGAGGAGAAGGAGGAGGAGGAGGAGGAGGAGGAGGAGGAGGAGGAGGAGGAGGAGGAGGAGGAGGAAACGGCAGGTACTCGTATATACGTAAGGGTTTAAGAAAATAACGTTGTAAGTATACTCGTATGGCTAAAATAGATACTAGTAAACATTTCAATAGTGTGTGTGTGTGTGTGTGTGTGTGTGTGTGTGTGTGTGTGTGTGTGTGTGTGTGTGTGTGTGTGTGTGTGTGTGTGTGTGTGTGTGTGTGTTATCTGCTCTCTCTCTCTCTCTCTCTCTCTCTCTCTCTCTCTCTCTCTCTCTCTCTCTCAGCTTTGTAGTGAGTTATAGTTCCCTTCCTCTCGTGAAATTAACTAACATACCAACACTCCTGCTTTCCCTCTGTAACTGATAACAAAGAAAGGGGAATAGTGTATACTGACGGAACATAAATGAAAACAGGAAGAGATGGAGGAGAAGGACAGAAAACAAGAAGAATGAAGAGGAGAAGACGTAAACATTTTCTCGTACGCCTCCAGTGCAGCGGGGTTCATCTTCCAAGACCTGGCACACTCACGATTCCCATTCCAGTCCTTTTCAAGCTAAGAAGTCGGAAAGATAGAGGAACAGAGGAGGTTTGTCGTGGCGAGAAGGGAGACAGTCAGACGTATTATGTTAAAGAGGTTAAAGTCCAATGCGTGAAAAAAAGGGTCAAGATTGAGAGAGAAGAGGATGATAAGACACGAGACGATGTTAAGGAAGGGGGACCGGACACAGAAATGGCCGCATGAGACACGGAACGGCAACCAAGTTTACGTGCTCGACTCTCTCTCTCCGATCCTTGGGGGAAAGCGGCTTAATTTGCTCTGAGAACGACTCAATAATGCAGAAGGGTTGTTAATCCCAGAGATATATGGAAGCGACCGTGATGGGGTGAGTGGCCAGCGGCGAGGGAGGTGGAGGAACTGGAACGTTAGTGATGGAGTGGAGGAGGGAATGGATGGAAAAATGAACATCTGATGAGAAAGTTAAGGGTGTTCGATATGATATGCAAAGTTTGGGAAAGAGAAAGATTACAACCAGATTACCGGACGTGAAGGATGAAAAGGCACAAAGAACTGCAACAGAAGAGATGAAATTCTGCAGAAAAAGAATGAGGAAATAAATGTATGATAAAAACCAAAGATGTAAGAGATGCAAATTTTTGGAGAGGCGAAGATTTGAACTTCGTTAATGTATATCAGAGACTGAAAAGTGTCGCAAACTGCGTCATAAGGTGGAGAAAGACATGGGAAAAAATGCTCATGACAAGATAAACATAAACCATTTTAGAGGAAAGATTACACGAAGATGACAAATGAAGCATGGAAAGGCGTCAGTTAAGATGCTATAAGGTGACGGATATAATGCTCCAAGTCACACTGCAGCGGAGACTTCCACAACACACTGAAGTAAATCACAACACTGAAGGAATATAATCAGTGAAAGGAAAACACCTGCGCCATGCACATTAATCAACGGAAGGTGCGCGCTAAGTCATACATGAATTTCACCATCAACCGTGTCAGATTATTATGAAGTCAAGTACGTTCACAAGGAAAAAAAAAATACTTATTAATATGACGGGAGGCGCTGCAGTAGGAACAGTGTATCCTTTGGTCCATACGTAATTAAACATTCCGGAGCCAGCACATAATTACGTGGTTGCCTCTGAACACTCCGGCCGCTCGTTGCTTCCTCAGAATCTCAATAATATTCATCGCTCTAGACCATGAACCTTACACACACACACACACACACACACACACACACACACACACACACAAACAAACGTATCAGCGAGAATGCCCAGCTGGAAGGTTAACATTCACCATTCTAGGCGGGGAATCCTAACGCCCGCCTGCCCTTCATATTCCCCCACTCGCGGCGTAGTCATCCCTCACCTCAGCGAGTCATTAGTACGCCCCGGCGGAGCGACTGGCCCATTATGAGTGATTCCGGCAAGCCCATCAGAAGCATGCATCAAGGTAGGGATGGGGCGGGGATAGGGAAGGTGTTGGTGGGGCATGGAGAGGTGGTTAGGGCATGCTAGGATAAGAGGGGAGGTGGGGAATGTGGTAACCTCCGTTGTATTGATGGATATACATGTGCATTTGCTCTCCTGTGTGTGTGTGTGTGTGTGTGTGTGTGTGTGTGTGTGTGTGTGTGTGTGTGTGTGTGTGTGTGTGTGTGTGTGTGTGTGTGTGTGTGCATCTCTTTCCATCATTTTTGAAAACATACACGAGAACTGCATTGGACGTCATAAACAAATCACTGCCTGACATCTCTTTCGTCACATTAAAATATCACGTACACGGAAACACATTTTTCTACTTTAAACTCTTCAATCATCGCTGCCGTCAAAGCTGCGCGAATTCGAGGAGGATGCTTTACTTAATTCTCTTTCTATTTTTTTTCACACGTGATAATTGACACTCACATTCAACAAAAAACACAACAAAACAAAAATGAACACATCGTAGAACTATATAAAGGTTGCCATGGTTGCAGGCGTGTGTGTGTGTGTGTGTGTGTGTGTGTGTGTGTGTGTGTGTGTGTGTGTGTGTGTGTGTGTGTGTGTGTGTGTGTGTGTGTTTCACTGTTTGATCTGCTGCAGTCTCTGACGAGACAGCCAGACGTTACCCTACAGAGTGAGCTCAGAGATCATTATTTCCGATCTTCGGATAGGCCTGAGACCAGGCACACACCACACAACGGGACAACAAGGTCACAACTCCTCGATTTACATCCCGTACCTACTCACTGCTAGGTGAACAGGGGCTACACGTGAAAGGAGACACACCCAAATATCTCCACCCGGCCGGGGAATCGAACTGCGGTTTTCTGGCTTGTGAAGCCAGCGCTCTAACCACTGAGCTAACGGGCGTGTGTGTGTGTGTGTGTGTGTGTGTGTGTGTGTGTGTGTGTGTGTGTGTGTGTGTGTGTGTGTGTGTGTGTGTGTGTGTGTGTGTGTGTGTGTGCGCGCGTGTGTGTGAATGTCTGGATCTACTGGTTGCTCCTGCCCGGCCATGACGTGCCTTAAGTTATTCATGTCCTTGTTAGTTATGCCGCTGCTGAATTCACGTCCGTACAGGCGGTTACAAGTCTGAGTAATCTCCACATGCTGCTCCAGTTCCGCCACTGAACACAACACATGTTCCTGCCAATGTAAATCTCTCTCTCTCTCTTTCTCTCTCTCTTGGACTCGAGTTTGTTTCTTTTCACTTAACACAAACCGACTTTTTGTTTCAACTTTCCTCCCACGTGAATACCAGACTTCGTTTATCCTTTTGATTTTCCCTGAGTTCCTCCACCCTGTCGGCCTCATCTGAACTCTCAACCTCAGATAGTCGCCTACACGTAAATTGGATTTCCCTCAACGTGCCTTTATCTTGCTATCCCTCTGCCCTCTGTCCGGCGGTCCCTGTTCCCGCAACCCTTCCCCACGGCTTCACTAACTTGGCCAAAACTAAGTTAACGTGTACACAGAGGGGGGAGGGAAGATATCTGGCGAGGGGGAGACGGTGGACTCGGTGTCAAGGTCACGGCGCAAACAAACGCAGGGCACGGCAAACGTTTCCTGCGCCCGAAGACTCCGGAGATGAAATATGTTGGGATTATTTTTTAAATGAAAGTCATGAAACCAAATTAGTGGGTGAAAGCGAGAATTCATTGGTTTGTTTTGAGGGGAAGGTCTACGGTGTGTGTGTGTGTGTGTGTGTGTGTGTGTGTGTGTGTGTGTGTGTGTGTGTGTGTGTGTGTGTGTGTGTGTGTGTGTGTGTGTGTGTGTGTGTGTGTGTGTGTGTGTGTGTGTGTGTGTGTGTGTGTGTTTACTCGCGTGAACATTTAAGTGTTCCATTTACAAGAGCAATATCCAGGTCCCAATCCTGCAAAGCAGGCACACATGTACGTACACACACACACACACACACACACACACACACACACACACACGCGGTGACTCGCACAATGCGGCAAAAGGACGAAGATTAATTTCGTCTTTGAAATTAAAACTTGAAGTGGCACAATAGAGAGTTATTGACACAGGCCGGTTCCGTTCCGACACAAGAGTGCTGGGCGAGGCGGCACAACCATTAATCAACTTTCATCATGTAATTTACAAATGAACACAAAAGCACCTTTCGCTGAAACCGGAATCGTTATACACAAAGAGAAATCTACTGAATATTACTGCTTTATGGAACTGTGGGAACCTTTAAGTGGCTTCCATTAACGCAGACTCGCTGAATA
>NC_059301.1:17194753-17197253 GCF_017591435.1 Portunus trituberculatus | reverse complement strand
CTTTTGTTTTTTTGCAAAGTCTGGATGCATCACTCTATACAAGTCACGGACAATTTTATTTTTGTTTCACATCTCATAACAAAAAAAAAGAAAAACCTGAACTATATTTCCAGGCAAAGTCCATGATCAATTACCATTTGCAGCTAAATTTCGTTAATGAGTCAATTTAACAAGATGCTAACTTAGTTTTTTTTTTTTCTCGCTGTCTTGTGTTTGAGTGGCCCAGTGCACTCCATTAACCTTACCGCTCTCAGGCGGGCACTAAGCCTCTTATTCTTTTTCTTCTTTCATCCTTACATTCTTCTCACGAGGCTTTCCTAGGATCCGTCTGTGTTTGTCAGGAAAAAAAGGAACTATAATTTTGAGTCCTGCGGGTCTGGGTGTTGCGGGGTCGGGCGGCGAGCGTGCCTTGGGTCGAGGATCTGCAGCACCGCGACTGAGCTTAAGAAAGGTGTCGGGGTGTTCATTAAAGGATTCTGAGTGGTGGTCGGCGGGGAAAACTAAAAACATCTGAGTTCGACAATTCAAGATTTTGTTTTCTCTTTTTGATGGAGGAAGAGTGGGAGAATGCTGGCCGTTAGAAGTGCTGAGTGAAGGTTGGACCCCATGACTAGTGAAGGGAATTGCCCAAGTCTATCATAACACAAAGGACCATCGATTTAAAGAGTAATACAAAATAAAAACAAAAGAATATAAGTAATTCGGCGGAGAAAGAACACACGACCATCCTGTTTCTGTAGTAGCTTCTGATCTAAGTTTGGAATGAAATCCGAGGTATTGTAATTGGATTTCTACCCGTCAAAGAGCAAGGAGGTAGAAAAGTACAAAGTATCAAAATAATACAAAAGACGACTTCTGAAAAGTAGAAGTGAAGGAGAAAAGTTTTAATAATGGCGGTGGAAAAGTTGAAAAAGATGCTCGAGTAGCCTGCCAGGGTGTTTGAGCGCCGCCCGAAAGTGGCAAGGTCGAGGCGCCTCAGGACTCCACTTCCATCCTGGATCTTCTCAGGATTTTCGAATCCCTTGACCCAGGACGCTGAAATTCTCCCCAAGGTGACAGAGGACTCGAGGCCTCTAGAGGATGGGACCAAACTTGGGGAGGAATGTGCCGTGCAGGAGAGGTGAGAACAGAGACAAAGGGAAACTGGACTAGTCTTAATATTAATATCTAAAAAGCTCTTCGAGGATCAGTGCTAAACAAAGATGGACTCACCAAAATCAACAGAATAGATGGAAAAATGAAGAATTTTAAGTGTCATTGGGAGTACTAGAAACTGTCGCGTGGACGCCAAAGCTGCGAGAGATAATTTGCCTACTTAAAATTCATTGAAGTTGAATTGTGGTAGAGATAGACAAAGCACAGTTATTTTTTTCCCCACGCATGAGGATTGCCGTGACCGAGAGAGGATGGACGGAGGCGACGTTGTCAGCGTCAAGAATTCAACCTCAATGACCCAGCAGCTCCACAGCCGAGTTGCTCCTCCTACCTCTCCGTCTGGCTCCAGCCTCGTCCGTGCCGCTGCGACACCTTTTTAAGTATTACCACGAAGGCCAGCCGCAACACACACCTGCGGCTACAACTTTGATGGAGCTCCACTGTTTAGGGTGTCGCCCTGCAAGACCTTGAGCAGCCTCGTCTCCTCAGGTGAATAGTGCAGCGTGTGCCCGGCGCCAACTCTCGACACGGCGCCGCAAGAGTCCTCCGCCTGGTTCACCTGACACACACTTCCCCTTTGCCGGCGCCATCCGCCCGCTCAAAACATCCAGCACGTAATCATCACGCTCTCTACGCCGCTTGTTCCCTTGCTGACCACCCTCACCGCCTCCCACTCACCACTGTCTGGATATCCAACCCAATATATCGAAAAAAATCCTTTGGTGTATTATCTACTGTAAAAAAAATGACACTGCATACCTATGCCTTCGGTTATGACTAAATATAAGCTGCCAATTAATATATCATAAAATTGCGGAATATTTTGCCCGATAATGCACTGAACGTTGGCTAATTATTCCGCCATAAATACTGGGGTTATTTTCGGCCGTTAATGTAAATAACTACGGGTAATTTGATTACACCAGTGTGTACGGCCGCGCGTGGCCATCACCCCGAACTCTGTCAGCCACCGAAAGGCCACACACAGTGAAGGATCAAGTCACTTTAAAAATAAGCCATACAAAAGAAGGCACACCGGCACCGCGCAACACATACACACCTCCACAACGTCTTCCAACAATGTACAGCGCAGTGCAAAATTCGTCTTTCATAATGTAGTAAAGAGTGAATCATCCATAAGATATTTGATGAAAAAATAATAAAAGTGATACTATAAGAATTAAAACTATAAACAAGGACATCAACAACAAACACAAAAACTACTAAAACTACTATAAGTAAAAACAATAAAAGTAGCTGTAATAATGTAAAAGACAGCGGAATGCAGTATAATTTGGATCCCGGCGGAGAAGACGAGTCTCGTGGTGTTACAGCCTGCAGCAGA
>NC_059301.1:17124753-17192253 GCF_017591435.1 Portunus trituberculatus | reverse complement strand
AACGATCTGGTGGGGAAAGCTGTGGGCGGCTGGGGCGCGAGGGTGGCCAAGCGGTAGCTCGGGAGTGAGGAAAGGCGGGCAGGATGGGAGGAGGGATGAGGCGGTGGTAAGAGTCAGCGTCAAGGAGGGAGGGAAGAGCCTGGACCGTGCGGTAACTCCCTCAAGACCCATATGGGGCGTTTTAGTGGAATTGTGGTGTTGGTTCTCGTCTATCAGGTAGCTCCATCTCCCAAGAAGCTCCAAGCCCCTCGTGCTCCGGGGACACTTCTTTACCCGCGATGCCAGTCCTGCCGCCGCCGCCGCCGTTCAGGAGCGAGCTTGCTTGTACATAATTTCTTGGGTACTGAATAGTATCGCTGTTGTTGGCTCTGCCGCTGAGTCGCTTTATCACTCCTGACATTCACTAGTGTTTGCGCTGTTGGTCCTTCTATTTTCTTAGATGTGGCGCTATGTAGATCACGGCATTATCCTTTGTCCGCTCATCAGGTTCCTGTCACGCCAGAGCTCAGGCCTTTGTTCCCCTCGACGCAAGACTGCCAGCCAGAGCCTGAAGACAGCCAAGGCGGCAGGAGGGAAGCGGTGCTGTTTAAATGTTCTCTTGCCTCGCCGGTCTGCTCTGTTCATTCCCTCCCGCCCCCTCACTTGCGCGACACCTGACCGCCGTGTTTTATCCATGAACACTGCCAGGACACGGCTGCCAGCGGGGAGTGACACGAGCAGGCTGCATCACCCCACCCGCACCATCACGCACACACAAACGAAAGAATTGTTTTGTCAAATCTGAGTTTGAGTGTTATTTCTGTGGTGCAACACATCGGTAACATGCGGAGCAACATAACATTTCTTAGTGTCAATTTACGGTCCAGTGACCGGAAGTTTCAAAGTGTAATGGCGTATTTTGAAAACATTATTCATAAAGAATGGGTTTTCTTTACGCAGGGTTTCTTGGAAAGTAAGACATCAGGATGGCGTGGTACTGCAGTGCAGGGAGCCAGTGCGGGCAAAAAATCACTCAATCAACACAATCAACAAGACAACATACCAACATTGCCCTTGACCCGATCACTAATCTACCCATTGTTGTTTTGTATCTCTCTCAATACACACCATGCATGGCACTTCTCAGCGTACCATGCAGGGCGTCCGATGAAATCAAATAGAGGAGTGAACCATTTCATATTCCATCAAAGGAGGCCAATGTGCCCACACCCGATCTTCCCCACATCTCGATACGGTAAAACAGTACTGAGGGGCACTTCAACACTCACCCGATCTGAGGACGGTGTAGCGAGGGTTGGTGAGGTCAACTGGCTGGTGGTCCTTGTACCAGGTAATGGTCGGTTCCGGATTGCCACGCGCGTCGCACACCAGCAGCGCCGTGTGGTCGATCTCCACCGCCTTGGTTTTGGGCTCCGTCCGGAAATATGGGAAGCCGTTTGGGATGGAGCCCGCTGTAAGGGAGATAGAGAGCGGGTCAAACTTAGGAGCCGCGAACTTTAAAGCGACCATCAAACTTTGTTACCTCTACACCCTCGCCTTCCCTAAAGAAAGGAGAAAAAGAAAGGAGAAGAAAAAAAACTTAGCTGAAGGAGAAAGTTCTGTATTCAAATTCGCATAAAACTTATAGAGTAGCGATAAAAAAAAACTTCACTGAAAAGTAGAAAAGGCGTACATTCATACGTCACTTATCCTGAAATATTTTTTAATACACTTATCCTTTTACTTTTCTGTTGGCAGAAGGAATTGTATCACACACAAGTTCACAAAACCAAGAAAAATTAAAACAAAAGAAAAGCATGCACCCACCACCATCGCTATCGCAGTTACAACCACACCTACACCAGTTTACTCGGAAGCATTTCAATATAAACATCGAATAACAGTTAGGAATTTCTGCAATATATCAACACAACGATCATGGATACGATATTCAACCGGTACATAATTTTCATCACTCAACATTTCTTACGGTTCATTCCTAATACATACCGCACACATACTCACTTTTCCTTCTCATCCCTTCACCTCCCTCTACTACTAACAAATCGCCACAGCTCTCCACCGCTCGCCACACCACAGCGAGTCTCCCTTCTCCTGCTTACCTTCAATTTTGGCTCTAAATACACCTTTCACAACTTGGAATTGAATCTTTTCCCCTAGAGGCTTAACTCAATAACACGGGGCGCCACAGAGGGCAGCAAACCTTACCTATCTTTTGAGTATATTTAGAGGGATAAAATTCTTCAACATTCTGCTTCCTCCTGCTGGTGGAACTCTCACATCCTCTGTTAGGTTACAACATTCACCCCGCTCAAAGAAGGACCATATAGATACGTGAAGATGGTGGTGGTGGTGGTGGTGATGGGGAGAGAGAGAGAGAGAGAGAGAGAGAGAGAGAGAGAGAGAGAGAGAGAGAGAGAGAGAGAGAGAGAGAGAGAGAGAGAGAGAGAGAGAGAGAGAGAGAGAGAGAGAGAGAGAGAGAGAGAAAAAAATTAAGACATTTAAAACTTTGTTGATCACAGTGCTGGTAGTGATGCGAAAGAGACATAACTAAACCTGGAACATCATTATCTACTGCTACTGAAAATGTGTTGATGCCTTTAGCTCAGTACAAGAAGGTACTAGTGGTTAATAGTCACAAAAACGCATGAAGGAGGACGTGTGGGGAGGTAGTGGCGGTGTGAGTTCCATTGTTGTTATTCGATGGCTTGAAAGAATAAGCGGGGCAATGTTTGGTTCAGTGGCCACCACGTCACGGACTATTACAGATGATTTATAGGTAAGGCAAACAAAGTGTATGATAAAGTTTTCATGTGCTTCCCTTTAAAGAAATAAGATTCAGTTCAGTAGCTCGGAGAATAAAAAAAAAGAAAAGGAGTAGCGCTTTTTGTGTTACGGTCGAGAAAAAAAAAAATGTGAAAAAGATAACTATACATAAAATAATTTCCTCGTTCCAAAATGGGTGAGGGAAGAGGATACGCCCACCGTGTGTTGAACTGTCAGCCCCGCAACACCCGAGTCGCGGCGCCAAGGCCCAAACACGGCCGGTTAATGCAGGTAATGAGGGCGAGGCGGCGAGGGATGAGGACAGGTGTGTCGAGAGGGATTACAGCGAAACGAAAGTGAGAGTACAAATCGTGAATCAAGATGTGGAATAAAAAAAAAAAAAAATCTCAGTGGGTGGTGGCGAGGAGGGGGTTAGAAGCACTGCTGAGGTGTAAGACAAGACGTGATGGAATTTCGAATGTGCACAACCATATATATAAATAAACAAAACAATTAACACACACACACACACACACACACACACACACACACACACACACACACACACACACACACACACATAAATACACGCACACACACACACACACACACACACACACACACACACACACACACACACACACACACGCACACACACACAAACACACATATACACACACACTTGGAGAGGAAAACATGATTTTTTCCAACCGTTATTTCGCTGCCTTCTCCTGCCTTTGCTATAAAAATAGAGCAATGCATCGACGTTCCCTAAAAATTAATATTTATTTTCTAGCTGATGATTAATCCAATACGATATGGAAGGGCGGGTGGGCGGGTTGCTGTCGACACGCATGTCAGCGAAGGTTCCTGATTGCATGTGAAATGACGGACTTGCCAACACTCGCTTGCTTTCTAGCGTTGTCAACTCCTGTTTTATACACAGGAGCTCAGTCTTCTTTTCCTTTAAATTTCATGTTCCTTCTTGGTTAACATAATGTTCTGCATTGGCGTTGAAATGTATTAGTATTTTAATGATGTAGTTTGTGCATGCAATAGCTTAAAACATATGTTGACATCCTGTAACTACAAAAGTTTTCCTTCAAACTACAGGAACACATCAATTTTAGCTTATATTCAATGTAATAGTGCACACATGAGAGAATTCTCCTTTGCAATTCATTCTCAGTGTAAATCTCTGGAAGCAGTCTTGTCATTATGTGCAGTGGAGGAACCTTCAGGCTCCGGAGACACCTTTGCTGCCTCCACTACTGTCACCGGTAGTAATGCTACCATATCACCATCACGACATCATGCTACCAAAGATGAAGCCATCGTAGTCGTAATTGTAAAAAGGCGCAAGCTCCGAGCATTGGTGAACATTGACAAACACACACACACACACACACACACACACAAACACCGGTAGGTCAGCGGTTAGAGCGCTGGCTTCACAAGCCAGAGGACCGGGGTTCGATTTCCCGGACGGGTGGAAATATTTGGGTGTGTCTCCTTTCACTTTGACGTGTAGCCCCTGTTCACCTAGCAGTGAGTAGGTACGGGATGTAAATCGAGGAGTTGTGACCTTGTTGTCCCGGTGTGTGGTGTGTGCCTGGTCTGACAGGCCTATCCGAAGATCGGAAACAATGAGCTCTGAGCTCGCTCCGTAGGGTAACGTCTGGCTGTCTCGTCAAAGACTGCAGCCGATCAAACAGTGAAACACACAACACACACACACACACACACACACACACACACACACACACACAGACAGACACACGACTCTAAGCCACAATACATCAGGCAATCACCTTCCTAATGCCAGCAAACACCCATCCTTCACTAAAGAGGAGAGAGGTTACAACTCTGTCGAGACCTGCTGCTCGTCCAGGTGCTGCCTTCAGAGAGGGTTGAATGGCTGTTGTGTCAGGCTATCTGGCCAGCTTACTGCGGGATGGCCACTCTACACCTCGCCCTCCATCTCTCGGCGGAGCTTGCGAGGGCTGTCCACAGTCTATCTCTTAGCTCCAAATAGTTTACATCCCCTTCATCTCTCACGCATTATTATTATCAACCATAAACTTCATATTTCGTAATGATTCTCCTGCTTCATGTCCAACTCCCTCCAATATACAGAGCGAGGAATGCTGGTACGAGTTAGTCATTACCTAGCGAGCCATGTTGGTTCGCTCGGTGATGATTCAACAATCGTATCTACCATAACACTATCATCTAGGAAATAACCTGACTCATAATCACAAGCGTCATGAACAACGCGTCTGGTACCAAGTGCAATAAGGGTGAGGGGCGACCAGGAGTGTGAAAACATGCGGGGACAGATCATGCGCCTCAGGGAAGTGCTCTCCAGCCTTCTTTCTCCTCGCGCCGCACAAAATGAGACTGCTAACAATAAGAAGAAAACGAGCGCCATATTTCATTCCCTATTAAACTGCAATAATTTACCGTGATATATCAGGGTAAATTTTGGAGCATGGCGGAATTCGACGTTGTAACTTTAAAGATTACGCGTTATTAGCTTCTTTTATTCACATCATGTAGGTTTTTTGGCGTTAGTGACACGAACGACAACCTTACCGTGACGGGAAAAGTTTACAGAGTGACACTCCTTTTTCTTCTTTTTAGTTTACGTTTTATACGTGGCCGTAAGCGATGCGATGACCGCCACTCCGCCTCGCTCCTCAACGGCCACTAAACACAGGGCCACCTCCCGGGCTCACACTCCATCACCCTCATACTGCCGCCGCTCACGAACGCCATCGGTCCCCCCATGACCCGCAGCCACTCCCCCCATCAAGTTAATAAATGAGCACCTGTGAAACCTTCAATCATACACTTCGGAATTTCAAGGGGCTAGGACTGCCGGACCCACGAGACAGAACTCCGCCGAGCGTGCGTGTGTCATTCCTGGCTCTATATTTGGCCCGCCCTCAGGTGAATCACGGCAAGCAAGGTGGCGGCCGCTATCAGAGGAGACTAACGCGTAGTTGAGGCCCAAGAATTACAGGGAAGGAAGACAGCAGTGGAGAGGTTATTAGGAGCAGGTCGTGGAAGAGAAAGTCAAGGTAGGTAGGCAGGCAGGTAGAGAATGGGTGGGTGGGTAGGTAGGCACAAGAAGGTGAAGGTGGGGGGTGGTCAGGTCACACAAAAGAGAAGGTAAGGGGAGCTAATAAGAGAAGGAGGGCGGATTAAAAAGAATTTAAGCTTTTTTAAGGAATAAACAGACGATGTGGATACATAATGTAGGGTACGAACTGTGTGTGTGTGTGTGTGTGTGTGTGTGTGTGTGTGTGTGTGTGTGTGTGTGTGTGTGTGTGTGTGTGTGTGTGTGTGTGTGTGTTACTCATTCATAAGAGTAAATGTATGCACATATAACAGCGACACGAGAGAGAGAGAGAGAGAGAGAGAGAGAGAGAGAGAGAGAGAGAGAGAGAGAGAGAGAGAGAGAGAGAGAGAGAGAGAGAGAGAGAGAGAGAGAGAGAGAGAGAGAGAGAGAGAGAGAGAGAGAGAGAGAGAGAGAGAGAGACAAAGACTGAGAGAGACCAAGTAAGTTGACACTATTCAGTTCTGAAACGAAGAAAGAGAGAAGGAAGGGATGGAAGGAGGGAGGGATGGAGGGATGGAGGGCGGGAATACGAGAAAGGAGGGAGGGAATGGAATGACGGAAAGGGAGGGTTAAGACAGATGGGAAGGAAGGGGCACGATTACCGGGAAATGAGAAATTATTGAAGCATGTTGAGGAAGATTTAGTGGAGAAAGAGAGATAATGGCACAGGGGAGAGCGAGAGCGAGAGAGAGAGAGAGAGAGAGAGAGAGAGAGAGAGAGAGAGAGAGAGAGAGAGAACTGGTGTTTGGAGTGTGTTGACTTGGCGCAGCAACACTCGACCCATGGCAGCACTACGAAGCTAAAGAGAACTCCACTAAACTCTGACAACACTTATTCACCTCTGAACCAAGTGTTAACATAGCAGAAAGTCATTGTCCTGATGGTGGATGGGGGATGTGGACGGGGTATCTTGAAAGGGGGGAGGCACTGCAGATCTACGAAGGAAAGAAGGAAGGAAGGAAGGAAGGAACGAAAGAAGGAAGGAAGGAGCACCACTTGGCCTCAGGAGAAAGGTGTGAAAGGTATGAGTATGTCTAAAGGGTATTGATTCTCAGTCCTGTGAAATATGAAGTGAGAAGGAAAATAAATATCAGAAGGGTACATGTACATATTAGCTTCAAGTGTGTGTGTGTGTGTGTGTGTGTGTGTGTGTGTGTGTGTGTGTGTGTGTGTGTGTGTGTGTGTGTGTGTGTGTGTGTGTGTGTGTGTGTGTGTGTACAGTTCTGGTGTCTGTGTGCTCTAGGAATTAAATATCGTGTTCAGACCTTCCTTTCTTCGATGCCTTCCAAGAAAATAATGTTGGTGTACACTTTATAGTTTTCGTTATAATACCACTTAATTAAATTGAGAGAGAGAGAGAGAGAGAGAGAGAGAGAGAGAGAGAGAGAGAGAGAGAGAGAGAGAGAGAGAGAGAGAGAGAGAGAGAGAGAGAGAGAGACTATCTCAATACGTGTTATGCTCTGCTGCGTGGGAGGAAGCGAACTGGTTAATTGGGAATCGACGGAAAGTCAACTTCTGTGCATTGGTAAAGTTCCTGCTGGTGGTTTTCATGTTTGGAATACTGAGCAAAGGTTTAAAACCACCGTGGTGCCTATTGCCAGAGTGTTAGGGGCGCGGCCTCGGTGTCTGGCGTACAGTGAAGCACATGACTCAAGCCCACCTCTGCAAATTTATGATCAACCGGTAAAGAATATTTAATAAAGCGTAACGGAATAGTCAAACAGGATAATACATCCATAATAGTACTAAGTGAGAGTGTCCTTAAAAATGTATGTATAATTGACCCATCTACATGCCCAATATATGTACCCTTCAGTAGAGACGCATTTTTACCATGAGTTTTGGGTGTGATTAGACGATTCTATTTATATTAGAAGGGATCAGTGGGTTTTCGGAAGATTAATAAGCAAAGTCTTTACTATTTTAATCCTCACATAACTTTCTGAAGCTGTATAAAATCACCAAACAGTAAACAAAATATATATGAAAACGTGTCAAGGTACGGAGGGAGTCAAGTATCCTCACTCGTAACTCAAAGCATTAATCTGTTCTTCGTGCACACATTCACTGGCAGGACTTCGGATCGACAAAGCTGGTGAATGTTTTCATAATTTTTTACTCAAAGCAGGACAGAGTGAATCACTGTTGGTGCAGCTAAACTTCTCCACACAATGGTTTATCATGAAAAGGTTCCTACTTGATACTGTTACATCTATCTTATCGTATTAGATACAGCGGAAACCACTAACATTTCTTTGATCTAAGACTTTTATGATATATGAATAGTGAGTGTGTGTGTGTGTGTGTGTGTGTGTGTGTGGGTGGGTGGGTGGGTGGGTGTGTGGGTGTGTGTGTGTGTGTGTGTGTGTGTGTGTGTGTGTGTGTGTGTGTGTGGTGTGTGTGTGTGTGTGTGTGTGTGTGTGTGTGTGTGTGTGTGTGTGTGTGTGTGTGTGTGTGTGTGTGTGTGTGTGTGTGTGTGTGTGTTTTAATGTTGTTTCTATCGATCCGTCATGCTTTTCACAGCAATGAGACGGAATTGGGAGTGAGAATTTGTGCCTTCTTGCTCTCCATTAGTCTGGACGAGTCCATTACTCAGCAGAGAGGGAGGGGTTGAGTCAAAGAGGTAGAGCGGGAGAGAGGGAAAGGAGGCAGCTAGCAAACAAATACTTGTTGGTTAATAACAATTTCGATAGCCCGATACTGATCTCTGTCCTCAACTCCGCTCCACAGGTCTGTCTACTTTCCTGCCCCGGCGAGCCCTTCTCGCTTTGCTTCCAGCGTCTGCACATTTCCGTCCTTCACGTGCATTCAGAGACCACTCAGTGGATTGAGTCCGAGGTCGTCGTCTTACAATAGAATATTTACGTTCCGTGGCTTCTTTAATTCAGTCAGCTGGAGGGGCTGTGCCTGCCTCTCAGAACGTCCCGACCACTTAGACGTATTTGCCATCGGCCAGCACAAAGAAACTCTGAGGCCCAAGAGATGCAAGTATATACATGTTTGGTGTTCACTAAAAAATATATATAAATAAATAAATAAATAATAAATAAACAAACAAATAAATATATAAAGAAAAAGAAAAAAAAATTATGAATTTCAACATTTCTGATGAGGAGGTTTAATGAATAAGACACATTGCATTGTGCCCACGGGAAGGAACATCAGGAATCCACGGTGAAAGAAAACCTGTTAGAATCATGAACAGAAAAGTAAGACGGTGACGATGATAATGTAGACGTGATAACGACTACGATGAAGACGACGATATGATGCTGGTGGTGGTCAAGGCAAACTTAATGCAAGAAGTTGGAGAGGAGAAGGAGAAAGAGGAAGAGGAAAAAGAAGAAGAAGAAGAAGAAGAAGAAGAAGAGGAGGAGGAGGAGGAGGAGGAGGAGGAGGAGGAGGAGGAGGAGGAGGAGGAGGAGGAGGAGGAGGAGGAGGAGGAGGAGGAGGAGGAGGAGGAGGAGGAGGAGGAGGAGGAGGAGGAGGAGGAAGGAAGAAAAAATACGCTTACTACTACTTAAACTTACATTAACACATAAGATATTAATTGGAACGTTGGTGCAGCAAGGAACTGACATTAATATTCATAACTAATTGTACCAGTAGTAGTGTAGCAGCAATAGCAGCAGCAATAGTAGTAGTAGTAGTAGTAGTAGCAACAGCACCACCACCACCACCACCACCACCACCACCACCAGTAGTAGTAGTAGTAGTAGTAGTAGTAGTAGTAGTATATATATATATATATATATATATATATATATATATATATATATAAGATATAACAATGGAGGCAATAATAATAACATACTATAGTTTTATTGGACAATGGAAGCAAGAGATAGATAAGAGAGAGAGATTGAGAGAGAGAGAGAGAGAGAGAGAGAGAGAGAGAGAGAGAGAGAGAGAGAGAGAGAGAGAGAGAGAGAGAGAGAGAGAGAGAGAGAGAGAGAGAGAGAGAGAGAGAGAGAGAGAGAGAGAGAGAGAGACTATACATATGATGGGTGTTCTGAGAAATCCATTTCTCATCAATATCTAATTTCTTACGGCCCTATTTTAACTAAGTTCAGCCTTTTATTACCTATTTCGTGCCCAAAACTAATGTCCGAGTGATCCGTCACAAAGCCTGAATAATCCACCCTGGGCGACTCTGAGGGGAAGAGCAGAAACAGGAGGAGGAAGAGTAGGAGGAGGAGGAGGAGGAGGAAGAGGAGGAGGAGGAGGAAGAGGAGGGGGAGGAGGAGGAGGAGGAGGAGGAGGAGGAGGAGGAGGAGGAGGAGGAGGAGGAGGAGGAGGAGGAGGAGGAGGAGGAGGACGAGGAAGAGAATACAAAGAAATACAAAGGAATAGAAAGGAAAGCCAACAAGCAACAGACCTTTTGGTCCTTTCATGGCTTTTTGGTAACTACTTCTAACTTGAGAAGGAGAAGAAGGAGGAGGAGGAGGAGGAGGAGGAGGAGGAGGAGGAGGAGGAGGAGGAGGAGGAGGAGGAGGAGAGGAGGAAATTCACTCACTGACGGTTGGCAGACTGAGTGTCTGGCTGATTAGGTGATTGACAGAATGAGACTGACTGAATGACTACGAAACTGACTGGTAAGCTAACTGACAAACTGATTTATTTCCTGACTTAAATCAAGCATACCTATTTAAGCAGTGGCCTGGAGTTAACGATAACTTGACTTAAAAGAAAAAAACTTGAGCTAACCGCGATATATTTATGTATATATATATATATATATATATATATATATATATATATATATATATATATATATATATATATATATATATATATATATATATATATATATATATATATATATATATATATATATATATATAAAAGGAAGGCAAGGGCCTGTGAAAGTCTTAGGAATAGTAGCGCCACATTACACTATCTCTAGTAAGCTAACACTGAGAGGCTGCTCGCAAACCTCCTAACCACCACGTCAGTAATGTGTCTGTCACTACTGTATGGAGGAGGAAGAGGAGGAGGAGGAGGAGGAGGAGGAGGAGGAGGAGGAGGAGGAGGAGGAGGAGGAGGAGGAGGAGGAGGAGGAGGAGGAGGAGGAGGAGGAGGAGGAGGAGGAGGAGGAGCAGGAGCAGGAGCAGGAGCAGGAGCAGGAACAGGAGCAGGAGGAGAAGGAGGAAAAGGAGAAGGAGAAGGAGAAGGAGAAGGAGAAAAACAAAGAGGAAGAGGAAGATGACACTGTTTAGATCCAACAATACAAAAACTCTTGTTCAAAATGTACACAAACGCGCAAACACACACACACACACACACACACACACACACACACACACACACACACACACACACACACACACACACACACACACACACACACACACACACACACACACACACACACACACACACACACACACACACACACACACACACACACACACACACACACACACACACACACACACACACACACACACACACACACACACACACACACAGAGCAGCAGCAGCAGCAGCAGCAGCAATAAAGTGGTGGAAGGAAGAGAGGCTCGTGTGTACCAGTGGTAGTGCTGGCGAGACTCCCGATGAAAGAACTTTTGGGGTTAATGGAAGGCAGAGAGTGGAACTTTTACCGCGATGAACTTAGCGTGTCGAAACTTGGGTGATAAATCATAAAACTCGAGAAGCGTATATTAAGACGACGTGAATAATAAGAGTAGCGGTGGCCTTGGTAGCGGCGACGACGACAACCATAATAATAATAATAATAATAATAATAATAATAACAAACTTGGGTGATTAATCATACAACTCGGGAAACGTATATTAAGACGACGTAAATAAGAAGAGTAGGGGAGGCCTTGGTGGGTAGAACGACAACGACAACTACCATAATAATAATAATAATAATAATAATAATAATAATAATAATAGCAATAATAATAACACTAATTTCTAAACTAAACAAGCACGTACAATATTTATCTATTTATTTTCTTCACATTCATATCTTCGTTTCGGCGTTGCTATTGTTACTATTCCAGACAGAAGCTGCCTGCCGCTCCCTAATTAATTATTACTTGAACGTGCACTGGCAGAGATTATTATCCAGACACACATGAGTCTCTGAGCTTCTAAAGGCTAGACACATGGAGGCGGCAGTTAGAGGAGAACAGGGACACAACTTAACCTTAAATTCTTAATACGAATCCATTACAAAGAATCGACTATTCACTCACATTTACTATGGAAGCACCGAAAAAATGCATAAAATCCCATGAAATAACATACTCCTCTTCTTCACCAACACATCCAACTCCGCATCACGCAGCTATTACAATGGCAGTAGAGCCTCAAAAGTTTTGTATCTCATTTCCTCACTCGCGAAAATGGAAAGATAAGATATGCTCATTAAAAAAAAAAAAAAAAAAAAACGAGACAAAGTATGGCTGGAGCTAAGAGAAGTCACCGGGAGCCACTGGAGCTACTGGAGGAGGTGAGTGGGGAGGGAAGGTGGTCACGTTGAAGTCCCATAAACTGAGTCGAAAGAAATGAGAGTGGCGAGAAAAAAATGGGTCTCGCCGACTGTATTAAAATCGCATCAGGGCTACAGGGATGAATATATGAGACGGTGAAGACCAAACTAATGTAAATTTGATGACTGATAACTACACAGGATAGGAAATTAGTCTTAGGAGCCTTGAATAATGCCGGAATTATGCATCGTATCTATTAAAGATTTACCTGAGTGTGTGTGTGTGTGTGTGTGTGTGTGTGTGTGTGTGTGTGTGTGTGTGTGTGTGTGTGTGTGTGTGTGTGTGTGTGTGTGTGTGTGTGTGTGTGTGTGTGTGTGTGTGTGTGTGTGTGTGTGTGTGTGTGTTGATATATTTGCGGTTAAAATGTATAAATAGATTAAAGAACATTCTCTCGAGTATAATAAAAATAAATAACTTTCTGAAATAATGTAATTGCTATTTTTTGTGGGTGTGGCAGGAAAAGTGTTGCTTTTTTCTTATTCTTTTTGAAGTGGAAGGGGATTCCTGTTGCCTATCAGCTACATACGTGACACTTTGTTTACTTGCCTAAACTGCAGGTAAACGATATGACAACCCTATTGGAAAAGTAAACACGACCACTTAAGATGAACTGATGGCTCCTAAGAGGTGTTTAAGACTAATCCTGCCGTTAAATGTTCCTCTTAAAACGGTCAGCATCGTCTTGTCACAACCTGAGAGGATTCACGACAACACCGAAGAAACGTCGAAGACCAGAAAATAATCTGCTTTGTGTACTGTTTCACTAAATCCTCACGTGTATGCACGTACCATAGGACTTACAATATGTACGTGCCGTCACTGGGACACTGTCGTAATCAGATCTAACTTATAAAATGAACCTAAGCTAAGTAAATATGCACCAATATAAAAAAAAATATTTTAGTACTAGTACTACTACTACTACTACTATTACTACTACTACTACTACTACTACTACTACTACTATTACTACTGCTATTACTGCTACTACTACTACTACTACTACTACTACTACTACTACTACTGCTTTTACAATTACTACTACTACTACTACTACTACTACTACTATTGCTACTGCTGCTGCTGCTGCTGCTGCTGCTGCCTCTGCTGCTTTTACTACTTCTAGTATTACTACTACTACTACTACTACTACTACTACTACTACTACTACTACTACTACTACTACTACTACTAGTACTACTACTAATTCTACCGTTACTACAAAATTATAACAAATAAAACGTTTTTTTTTTTTATAAATGTCGATGCCAAACCAGTCTTCACACCAGAGGCATATTCTGCACACAAACTTTTTTTTTTTATTAATTTATTTTACTGGCTATAAGACACACGCACTTCTTCACAGCTCACCTAAACTGCTGGATAAGGAAAAGCAACACATTGCTAAGATTATTTCACACATTCAAATAATTCGTCCTTTATGATTTTGACTACTGGTTTGGCGTTTATACAGTAAGTTCTGGATACTTTCTGACACAGGTATCCCACAACAGATACGGGAAGCGTTTGAAATACATAATCAAATCTCTGTTTACAGATTACTGGTGACATTAGTGCAGGAGATATGAACCGCAAAATTAAGCACAGAAAACGTAATTCGAGAAAAGAAAATTGACTATAATAATAATTCTCACATCATCTTTAACGAAAGATCCAAGATACTAAAACAAATATATCTGCAAAACAAATGAAAATCAACTATTAGATTTAATTCACATTCATAAAGTATAAAGGAAACGGAAATTACGTGTCAACAGATCCATTTAGTTCCCTCGAAACTCTTCACAGTAAAATCGTGGGACTGGAATAAGCTCCCAATGGGACACAACAACCTCATTTAAAAAATCCACTAAGCACCTGAGCTGACAATCATTTGAGCTACTTAGGATTATAGTACCAGATCACCAACAATACACAGAAGAGCTTTTGTGTACTCTCTCTCTCTCTCTCTCTCTCTCTCTCTCTCTCTGTACTGAAAATATATGTACTTAATCAGTTTTTTCACCTAAAATTGTTTTCCTCACAGTCTACACTCTCCTGCTCAGTCTCCCTCAAATACCTACTCTTAATCCATCTCGTTTTTCCCCATGTTCCTCATCTCCGCCTCCTCTCCCTCTTCCTCGTAATGGGAATTCATAATGGCCGTCCTGAGACATTTAACTTCTGGTCTTTTTTTTTTGATGAGGCAATAGCGGCTACCATTACCTTCACTCTCCGCCCCTGAAAACTCTGTCCCATTAAGAGTCGCCTAAAGCTTCACTCCCTCCAACTCGAGGCACTGCTGGGGACTCGCCAGAACACGCCACAATGACCGCACCACAGGCACCAAGGCGAGAGAAATGGTCGTTCAACAAATACGTACGTTGTAGGATATGGTAAATAAAGAAATGGACGAATAACAAACATTGATAGAGATAAATATAAATACAAAGTGTAAAAGAAAAAAAATGTTCTAATACTAGAAAATAAGGATATACGTAGAGCACCTGTCTCATTAAAACAAAGCTAATCAGTAGCATAGAAAAATACAATAAACAAATAGAAGAAAATATGTTTTGTCGAAATTGGTGGTAGCTGTATAAATAACGAGGACAGAGGTGGCAACGCTCACGCTAAAATTGGATGGAAGTCCTCCCAATAATAAGGATATAAAATGAAAGGGACGGTGCCAGGAATCCTCTCACGCCGCCACTGGAAACGGAACCTGTAAACTCTGAGGCAATACCGGCGGACATACGACCATTCCCGCACCAGGAGAAAACAGTCGAGATTTTTAAAATGAAAAACTGGGGTTACTGCTCTGCGCTCATAGGTTTATCGCGGAATTAGGAACGTCTCGGTCATACTGTGCAGAGTGAACGGGACGTGAGGTGACAAGTCTGGTTCATTTCAGGAGAATAAATGACGTGGCGCTGGCAAACTCGGTAACACCAAGATGACGAAGTAACACTATCTTATTGTTTTGATAGAGGTGACGCGATAAACCAAAGCGCTGCCGTAGCTGTGACAACCTCAGTAAATAATGCAGAAAAGTAAATCACAGAGGAAAGAGGAAAGTTCAAGACTAAAAAACTCAAATATACTCGTAATAATTAGCTTGGAGCAAAAATGGTAATATCACTCTTGACAGTTGAATGCCAGGAATTTACAGCGAAATATGAAGGGGAGCGCGGCAGAGATGAGAGCATGAATATTCGAATAATTAAGGAGAATAAGTAAAGACTGCGAGGAGGGGATGAAAGTGATGAAGGGAGGGACACCACGAGGGTCTCTACAGGATGGTGCTTTAATGACCACTCAAACACCAGCCACCCGGTACCGACACAGGGCCGCTAGGAGCCTCAGAGAGATCCTTCAGTCAAGGGTGGAAAACTTGAAAACTAAATGATTTCTAGACGTTTTGGAAGAATAAGCAACGAATACTTTTTTCACAGACACTAATTACATATGATTAGTGGTGGAAAGAGCCCACACTCTAGTTAAACCCTACCAAAAGTAAAAGTTGAGTGCTTACGGTCATCAGACAGAACTTCCAGCTTGGCGGAGGCCTTGATGGTGTCTCCAGCAGCATTCTCCACCACACACTCGTACACGGCCTCGTCCCTCTGGTACTTGACAGGCTCGATCCTGAGAATGGAGCCACCGGGCACCTGCACCACGATGAGGCGTGAGTTGCCGTTGATGCGACGGTTGTTCTTACGCCACTGGATCTTGGGTTCAGGACTCCCCGTAGCGCGGCAAGTGAAGGACGCCACGCGATCACTCATCACTCGCTGGTCCCTGGGGCGTTCCTCAAACTGTGGCGGGTCTGTCAGGGGCAAACAAAGAAAGAAGTTAGAATGTGTTTCCTTATAGAGAATGAAGGTAAATAAAGTGCGTGTGGCTCGACTCGGCGAGGTCAAGCTGCAGGTACGGTGAAACACAAGGCTGGTGAATGACAGACTCAATTCATCAAGTCTGGCAGTAACCAGGCAAGTGGAATTCCTTCGGAGCATTCAGAGACACTCCTGTTTAAGTGTGTGCGTCCAGACATTGTCTGCTGGAATGAACGGATGAACCTTATTATGAAAGATTTGAGGCGAATCGCCTCAATATTATTATGTTCACTCAACACCGTCACAAGGTACCATCGACCGCGCGGATTATACTTACGAGTGTTGAACTCTATGAAGGGGAAGACTTTATCCGGAAGACTGATGGTGTCGTCTTCCCCTCCTCCCGGGTCGCCTTCAGCAGTACTGTTGGAGTTGGTCGTATCTGCCGTGGCAGCGGCTGTACCATAGAAGGTAGGGAGGTGCCCATGTAAAGGCCATGTCTGCCCACCCAAGCTGCCTTGTAAGGCATCTTTGTCTCATTTTATCCGCATGTTTATTTCCAGTAACAGGGTGTTGCAGGGTGTTGGTACACTGTCTCTCGACCCTCCCTCTCCCTGACTCGCACACAACACACGTCCCCGACATCTTCCCAGCTCTTATAAACATGAAACTTCCCAATAACATGTTATTTTACTTCACGACTAAATAAGTAAACAAGTTGCTGTGTGAGGTAAAGCTTCATAACAATAATTTATGATTTATATAATCAAACAATTAAAAAAGGCAATTAAATTGACATGAGAGAATGAGAGAAAGAAAAAAAACAATTCATTTACAGGTTGCCCTTTCCATAACACCAAGGAAATACATACAGACCCGACACGATGAAAAAATACTGGTTGATAAATAGAGGCGGCTAAGAAGATGTTCCACATGAAATATTAACAGTGCTCCGAGTGAAATATCAATAACGGGAGGCAGTAAAGGTAATTTTCCTAAGTTCATTAGCTCGGACGCCATGAGAACGAATGCGATTTGGTAATACCCACGAGGAAATTTTCTATGAAGTTATCGGGTGACGCATAAAGTGGAGGCGGCAGTAGAGTCACAGTACCTTTATCATCTTCCTGTTCCTCCTTACGCTTTACTTGTCTCCTCATTTTTCCTTCTCTCTTACCATCTCCAGCCACACGGTTTCCCCATAATAGTTTCTTTTTTCTTTTTCAAAATTCGTTGCGCGAAACGTGGGAAGTTTTTCTCATACGTTCATGAAACTGTAATCACAGTAGCCATTATGCCTGATTTACCCGCCAGTTCAGGTGGCAGGGCGGCTCGGCGCTCCTGGGATGCCCTCATAACAGCTCGAGTATCACTCACAATGGCCTGACTAATAAGCAGGTACTAGTAAATTACAGTCATATGCAAAACATACATTTAGTCACCTGTCTCGGCGTGCGGTCAGCTGCTGGGGTGCTTGTGACCACAAATGTTCCTGAAACATGCACTAAGATAATGTACAGTAAAAACGCGTCTGCTGGGTAAGATTCAAATGCACTAAAAAATTAATTGATATATCAAAAATTTTCTTTGACATAAAGAAAAAAAAAAATGAAACTTGTGTATAGGCAAAAGGCATTCAAATTATCTTTACGAAGCCATCTCCTCCCTGGTCTTAGCTGCAGCCAAGTACCCTGCCGACACGAGAATTGCTTAACACATCACAATAAATCAGGAAACGCCTTATAAAACCTATTGGCGTCAGCAACACATCCAAACTTGCGCAACGAGGCAGAAAAGTGAACTCCATATTAAAACGTTTGGGGTGCTCCGTCTTGGACTATCACCACCACAATAAGGCGACTCGTAAGTCACCTCGCTGGAGGCCATGACGGAGAGACGCCCCGTCGACGCCTCCTTCCCGTGCCCCTTATCACCCACATATTCTTTTAAGCTTCATAAACCATCGGAGGAGGGGACCCTCAGCGTTATTGGGCTCCCGCTCTTCCATCTTCCCAATTGCAATATTCCTAGATGGCCACCACTCAACCTCCAAGCCTCAGGTGACCTCCACTCAGCCTCCGAGCCTTCTCCGACAAGTCCCTCTCCAGTGCCTGCTTCACAGCCAGTCATTCTGAGTCTTCTTTCTAGTCATTTCAGATTACATCGGCGCCACAAGATCAACCGTCCCTCGCATCGTGTGCCGTCCAGGTTCAGCTCTTTCACATAATGGCTGGGATACCTGTTTTCCCGGTCACAGTCGTTCTCCTTAGATGACATTATCATTAATATCAAATATTGACCGAGTTATTTTTTTCATTAGAGTGAGAAGATGTTAAAGTTAATTTCTATTGCCTGATGCAGACATCAAGCACATGATCTTCATCGATCTTGATTTGTCCTCGTGATGTCTCACAACAACATATCGGAGGGCAATCCACGCTCCTCATTATGTGACTTTCCTACAGCGGCTCCCATACAGACGGCGTCCTAAACATTCCTGTTCCTCAAAATTGGCTACCAGTAGGAACGCCACAGAAAGGACATTCTTCTAAAAGTGGATGTAAATCTCTCGCCAGCCATCACGTATGCACGTCCGGGCAAAACCCGGCTTGGCCAGCTGGGGCGTCGCAAGAAGCCCGGCAGTTTATCTTGCCGTAAAACCTTCCAACATATGCCAGGTTAGGCCAGAGTTATGGCGTCTTCAGGTACGTAGGATCGCTGCTGGGTGGGGAGGTGAGAAGGAAGAATTGGGAAAAGATAAGCAAAAGCAGGACACACTGAACAATACGAGGAATGTTGCATGCATGACAGTCAAACAATGCGCGGTGACTTCTGGAGGCAGGCATGGACAAAACACACACAAACACACACACACACACACACACACACACACACACACACACACACACACACACACACGATGGAGGCTGTAAGAGAAGAGTGCCCCTTTGAAAAAAAAAATCGTAAATTGAGGAAAAACTGGCGTCATAAAAAGGGAGCAGCGGGTGTAAAGAATCAAATATGAGAGGACGGCGCGCCAGCTGTCCCTCCACATTCCCGCCATCCTCCCGTCCCTCCCTATCCCCTTCTCGTCCTCCTCCCCCGATGCATCACGCTGTCCCCGCCTGCGTGTCCCCTCCATTGTCTGAGTCATGGAGTGCTAGCTATGGGGGCGACTTTATGAATCTCTCCCCCATGACAATATCCGAAGCTTGATCGCATCCACATCCCCTCCACCTCCCACTCCACTCCCTCCTGTAGAAGCAATGGTGGTAGTGGGGCAGCTCCTCCTCTCCTTTTCTTTTTCCTCTGCGTCCATCCAATAATAGCTTCCCCTCATCTCTTAATTTCATTAGTGCTTTTACAAATAAATCGGCAATAAAAGTGTGTGCGTATTATTTTTTCATAATCTCAGTGCCTGAATGAAGGAAAGAGGAGGTGAAGCGGAGGTTTGCTGAGTGCTGTGCGTGTATAAATATGCTCGGATACCAGTGTTTGTAGACCTTCGTGTGTGTTTGTGTGTGTGTGTGTGTGTGTGTGTGTGTGTGTGTGTGTGTGTGTGTGTGTGTGTGTGTGTGTATAGGTATGTTTATATGTGTGAATGCATGGGGCATATATGCGTGCCAAAAAATGCACCAACAAAATACCGTGCAACTCTAAACTAAACTAAAAACATAAAAATAAAACATGATGCGCCCCCCCCCACACACAAAAAAAGTATGAACTGCTGCTGAAAGGAAGGAAATGGGGCCCGCTGGGATGGATTGTGCTCGTGAAATGGGGATGTAAACACAACACAGGCGGGAGTGGTGCTTCTCCCAGAATGAGTCGCGCTGCTGCTGTCATGGCGGCGGCAGTTTGCAGGAGCACGTAGTATATTCAGGCGTTCGGGATGTACAATGACACGCTGATGTACTGAGAGATGGGAGGCAAAATGGGGAGAGACACTGTAGATGGGGTGGGGGCCAGGGTGGGAGGAGAAACAGGGAGAGGTATAGCTGGAGAGACAGGTGTAGGAGGAGGGAGCAGTGCATGGGAGGACACCTCATTACTGGGTATGGAAATATAATCCTCCACAAAACGGTTCTCATGCGCACCTAACCCTTCCTATTATCAGGGTAATCCTCTCATCAGCCTCCAAACACTGCGACTCACTGCCAGCCCACCATGACCACCACACTCATAAAATTCCCTCCGACCGAATTGTCCAAGCATTACCAACCCCCCACGACCCACCGACACACGACAATTAAGAGGCTGTCATCAAAGACCGCCACAGCCGCCGCCGCCCCACACTCCCAGGAAAGCAGCTCAGTATTGTCTTGTGACGTCCTGGCTGATCCTGTTGTTCATGGCTCCCCATTATTCATAATAACTGCAGCGAATATGAGGCAAAAAAAAAAAAAAGACGAAATGTGTATGAGTGTTGTCCTTATAATCAAGTGTAGAGGGGAACACCGGCATCGTCTCTGTAATCAACTCAAAATTGTAGCCGTTGACATTAAAGTGGGAAACATGTAAACACGACGTCCGTGCAGTAACGCAATCGTTTTCAAGACTGCCGTTGATGTGCGCTGCTGCAGAGAACTATAAATAACTCAAATGAAGAAAGGAATTCGACAAAAAAAAAAAAAAAAAAGAGAAAGACATAATTCCATAAAAAAAAATGTTAATTTCATTTTGAAAGCAGCACATAAGAACAGGTATTACTGTGAATTGCAGTCTTATGAAGCAGAAAGTTGTGCAATGGACAGAAACAAAGACTAATCAAACTGTGATATTATATATAATAAGAAGAAAATAGTCATGAAAAAAAATTTAAACTTTGAGGTCAACATCTACAGTTTTTGTTTCGCCAGGCACATCAACATGAGGAGCTCCCTGCACGACCTTGTTTGAAAAAGAAGAAGCAAAACACAAAAATATCCTAACCCATAAGCAAAAGCTAATGAAAGTCATTCCAAGGAGAGGTCAAACAAAGAGAATTAAGGATTGGTGAGATCTAATGCAAAAATATTTCACTCGTTACTTATCTTGAAAACTAACTTCTCAAATGCAGAGTGTGCTAAATACCTAGAGATCACTCAAAAATGTCCAAACTAAACCTTATGAAATTCAATAGAAACAACGAGAATTTGGTAGCAAAATACAATATACTTAGCATTCATTAAAGCAAGAACTTTCCTGCAAGCAATCATTTGATGCTGCATTCGGTAAATCATCAAGTTTCAGCATGAATGAGCGTATCTCAGCTTGGGAGTGTAAGGATCACTAGGCCAATAAAAGACTGAATAATACACGTACATGTTAAGTATTCTTTCTTTTTTTTGGCTGAACACACATACACACACGCACAGACACACACACAGACACACACACACACACACACACACACACACACACACACACACACACACACACACACACACACACACACACACACACACACACACACACACACACACACACACACACACACACACACACACACACACACACACACACACACACACACACACACACACACACACACACACACACACACACACACACAGTTCAAAACGTTTCTTGAAAAAAAGCAAAACAAAAACAGGCTTATTCCTTTCAGCAATTCTTTTCTTATTTAAATTCATAAGAGCTTCTGAGTCATGTCCCGCAAGTGACGGCCCACCGAGAAAGGTTGATGCTGCATCGCCTGATTCACTCCAGACGAGTAAAGATAAAGAAGGAAAATAAATGTATGTATACATCCCTATACGTTCTTATTCAGTAAAAGAAGAGAAAAGAGAAAAAGTTGAAATTTGTCTAAGTGGACTTGGCAGTTTCCATCGGTTGGTACAGGAGGAGGGTTCAGGCGAAGGCAAGGGCTGATGTGGGAGGGTGGGGACGGGATGGGCTGAAGTACAGGGTAAGGGCAGTGGGGCGATGGAGGGTGGCTTGGCACGCTAGCATCGCGGGATTTTGCCTCACTTCTTCCTGACTCGGTCCGCTCAGGTAACCCTACATGGCACTCACTCTCACCCACGAGCTGCCCGGCACGCGCCACCCACTCCACGAGGCACCGGCATGCCGCCACTGATGGGACGGATCCATAAATGCAAGACCGTGGAGTGGAAGCACTCCTCAATGTTTTACACGACCAGTAACATTGACGCATATGAAGGCACCACAAAAAGGTTTTTAGGCTTTTCAGTTTGCTGCTCTTTTATAAAAAAAAGATACTAAACTGTAAAGAATTATGTACAAAACGATCACTAGAGTTGTGGAACAATTAGTTAATAAGTATGTCAGTAACCATGATAATATTTAGCACAGGTGGACTGGGAGCAACACCAGCCTTTAGCAGGAACACCGCTACCGAAATGTGGTCGTGCTGGCCCAGCGCTACACCACGACTATAAAGAACGTTAATGCAAACATGATACTAAATACAACAAAAATAACCGGTGTGTTAAAAATGCCAAACAAAATAAAATAATGAACACGATGAGACTGATCGTTTTCATTACGTTACACGCAACACACTTTTAAAACCAGCCCTTCAGAGCATCAGAATGTGGCTTGTGTATGTATGACAGTGTATTGGTGTAGTATGTTGTAGCACAGGTTGCACAACTAACAATATGTGAACAAAAAATAACCAACAGTATTATTCCAAAGCACAATTTTTTGCCGCTGGCACTGGGAAGGAGGATGAATTATAAATATGATCACGAACCCATCACTCACACACACACACACACACACACACACACACACACACACACACACACACACACACAACAACAACAACAACAACAACAACAACAACAACAACAACAATAACAAAAACAACAAACTTCTACCTCTAGACAGCCCAATTCATCAGGTCTCTACGAGTATAGCTCCATCTGACTCAGTGCACTCTTGAAGGAAAAAAAACAAGTAGACAAGCAAACCCGACATCCACACTTAACCCCTAAATCCCACCACACATACGTTCGTCCATCCACCAGCTTCCCTCTCTCCCACATACACACACACACACACACACACACACACACACACACACACACACACACACGCTCTCAGGAAAGTTCCATAAACCTGCTTGTCCTAACTCTGCCGCGACGTTTATGTGGCAGCTATTTAGAAAGCTTTGCCATGCCTAGTGCGTCCCTCACTAACGCAAATTTAAGAGTAGGTACATTGCGCGGAGCAGGAGTGCCTCGGCAACGGCGGCGGGAGGGAAAGAAGCGCCGCAGGTAGTGTTGGTGGCCAGAATATTCTTTAGGGTCTCTCTCTCTCTCTCTCTCTCTCTCTCTCTCTCTCTCTCTCTCTCTCTCTCTCTCTCTCTCTCTCTCTCTCTCTCTCTTCTTTTATCATATTCTCTCCTTTATTTCTCACGTTTTTTCTTTAATATTCTTTCCATTTCTCTCGTTCCCCATTCAGTCTCTTCCTTTCCTATTCCTTCTTTCATCAGTCCTCTCTCTCTCTCTCTCTCTCTCTCTACACACACACACACGCACACGCACATACACACACACACACACACACACACACACACACACACACACACACACACACACACACACACACACACACACACACACACACACATACACACAACAATGCATACACATACGTACACATGCAATTAGCAAAATTGCTCGCCCCTCCTCACGACGGCCAGCCCCCAGCCCAACGTAATTATTCTTTGCTCACTATACTGATTGAAAAAAAAGTTTATGCAAAAAAAAAAAAAAAAATGCTAACCTGAAAATAGAGAGGAAACTAATATGACCGCTGAAATCTGACGTGACGATGTGTAGCCTGTGGGAGTGGCAGGGCCCGGTTTGAAGGGAAGGAAGGTTTTTTTTTGCAGGGGAAAGAATAGCATAACTAGACGCAAGAGAGAGAGAGAGAGAGAGAGAGAGAGAGAGAGAGAGAGAGAGAGAGAGAGAGAGAGAGAGAGAGAGAGAGAGAATACATATACATTCAGTGTCACGGCGGCCACAGCGGAGTTAATGTGTTGACATATTCGAACACCGCAAAGCCTACTTGTTAGTGTTAGAGATTAAACAGCCGAGATGAGCTGGTGGAGTTCAAACGAGCTAGTTAACGATAAGCGCTCTCTCGGCGCACGCCAACCTGAACCATATCAAATGCACGCAATTCAACTTTTTTTTTTTCAATCTTTTAATTCTGCTCGTTTGGTCACACACACACACACACACACACACACACACACACACACACACACACACACACACACACACACACACACACACACACACACACACACACACACACACACACACACTACATTCATCACCGTGGTGGCTACCCTCTCCCCCTCGCCATAATGGTATTAGTTTCAGCTAACATGGACGGGAGGCACGAGGGCTCCCTTCAGCGCACACCTCTCTCCCTCTCACCCTGCCAGGTCTCGGCCCTCCTTGCTACTTCTCATCCTGCCGCTTGCTCTCCTCTCTCTTCCCGGTATCTCACCTCCTCTATTCCTCCCCTCGTCTCACCTCTCTGCCTTTCCTGGGGCCTCTTCACTTGTTCACATCTTTCCTCTCACTCACAGGACACAAGGAGAGGAATGGACACATTTTACTTACAAGAGGTCACTAATATTTTCTGAGGTCCTTTTTACAACGAAAAATGAGAATAAAATCTCACGTGATGCCTTTTACATGGTTTCGCAAAGGAGGGAGGGATGCTACGGGACCAATCGATCACGGCAGCTACAAACTGGGGGCCGGGACGCCACACAGCGACGGTTTCTGGGGAAGTAAGGAACCCAAACCAGCTCCTTCCTCCTCCGGCAAGTTGGGGTCGCGGCCTCGGCAAATTGGTGGGATTAACAACCACAGAACACACTAAGGGAAGCGGAAATTGGACCAAAAGGGAGAGAGAAACTAATAATGCACTTGTCTCCTTCCTTAGGTGCCGCGCTTGAAATAAAGGTTGCAGGAGTGATTTTATTTGGAGAGTGAAAAACTATGTAATGCACCACATTTCTGAAAACAGCACCAAACTTAGTCACCAGGAGGTTTTGACATGGAACGAATCTAGCGCTCCTGAAATTTCAGAATAACAACGCACGACACGGGAACGAGACGAGACAAGTCAAGCTGAGACAAACTGAAAGTATCACATGCCACTCAAGTACCACCTGAAATATTGTCATTAGGAGACGCTTGGATCCATTACGATGCATTCTAGTACAGCCACCATCCACCGACTTGTACTCTACGCATCGACCACAAACAAACTTTTCTTTTACCATTTCGCTGGACGTGGAAAACTCTACTGTGACTGTGACTTTTCCCCGCCCTAGTGTTCCAAGGCACTCAACACCAAGCAAAGGGCGGAGCATAAGGGCCGGGCACGAGGGACGGCACATGGACCAAAACACAAGGACACTGCGATACCCTGGACCTACCACTCACCCCGAATTACTAAAGGGAGGGGAGGACCGGCCACTGGGCTGGGGAGAGAAAGGCTGAAAAATACGTATGAAAAAGTGCTTCGATTGCAAGTGATGCATCCACCCTCCCTCTCTCTCTCTCTCTCTCTCTCTCTCTCTCTCTATTTTGGCGTGAATTGTAGAAATGTCCGAATGGTGGATAACAGCTGGGGTCATGAAAAGCTGCAGCACAAGCCAGGCGGAGGATGCCATAAAACACAGCAACAGGATAAAGTTGGAGGACTATTGGAAGAGTCGAAATGAAGAAATGCCAGGGTACGAGGGAAAGATGAGAAGCAAAGGCAGAAAAGAGCTGGAAGAGAAAGGGATAGACAGGAAGAAGATATTCAACACAAACTGATACGCCAAAAATGGGCTAAAAGAAAGGAATGAAAAGACGAAAAGGAAGGGAAAATACAAAGGCAAGGCTAACAAAAACGAAGCATTTTTAAAAGCAAGAGAGAGAGAGAGAGAGAGAGAGAGAGAGAGAGAGAGAGAGAGAGAGAGAGAGAGAGAGAGAGAGAGAGAGAGAGAGAGAGAGAGAGAGAGAGAGAGAGAGAGAGAGAGAGAGAGAGGAGGGGAGGAGGGAGAGAAAGAGAGAAAACGAACAAGAGGAAACAGCGAGTTGAGAAATTCTGTAAATAAACAGACGAAAAAGTGAAAAAGCAAACGAGTTTAAGTAATGGGGAGAGAGAGAGAGAGAGAGAGAGAGAGAGAGAGAGAGAGAGAGAGAGAGAGAGAGAGAGAGAGAGAGAGAGAGAGAGAGTGGTGATGGCAGCATAAACAGTTTAATACTCTGCCTCACTTACTCTAATGAGCATACCGCCTGTCTCCCCCTCTCTTCTTCCCTTCTCCTCTTCTCCTCCACACCCACTATTTATTCACAGATATATATACTTTCGTTCGCGTTTTCTTCCATTTCACTTGCCTGTCGATCTTTTTCGTTACAACTGACACACACACACACACACACACACACACACACACACACACACACGTTGTTGTTTACATTCTTTTACCGACTCTCTCTTCCTCTCTCTATCTTTCCTGCGCTTCATTACTATCCTTTTCTCTCTCTCTCTCTCTCTCTCTCTCTCTCTCTCTCTCTCTCTCTCTCTCTCTCTCTCTCTAGGTTGGTTGGCCGTGGAGGGACAATTTGTGGAGTATCACACTTAATTTGGCTTTGAGTGGGGGAGGAGGTGCATTAGTGAAATTACGGGGAGGAGGAGAACGAGGAGGAGGAAGGAGAAGGAGGAAGAGGAAGAGAAGCAGGGATGGGGAAGTGGCGGGTGGAGGGAGTTAAGAGGAGGATGAAGATAAGGATTGGAGGAAGAGGAGGAGGAGGAGGATTGCCCACCTGAGAGGGAAGGACTGACTACCTGCTGCCTGCTACCTGACGATGCCTAATGGACCGGAGTTCTCCCGCCTGATCTACCAAGACACAGGTAAAGTATGGCTTCTTTTGCCGCACTCATATCTTATCCTGCCGTATTCTACCTTCTCTCTCTCTCTCTCTCTCTCTCTCTCTCTCTCTCTCTCTCTCTGTGTGTGTGTGTGTGTGTGTGTGTTCTAAAATATTTATGAATGAGGAAAAATTTAGCATAATATTTTGTCGGGGAAGCAGCAGGCAGTGTTCCCTGACAGCGGCTGTGGTGGGCGGAGGCGGGAGGCGGCAGGAGGACGGTGGTGGTGCCTCGCAGGCTGTTATGAGGAACATTCCACAGACACATGACGGATGGTCCACACCGCGCCGCGCCGAGCTCAGGTAAGGCTGAGTTCCCCATTACCCGCTGATGCCGTGATGAGCTCCACGCCCCGCACACCACACAGGGATTGCCTCTTAACAGTGATGTATCATTTCCAATTATTTTCTTTTAAATATTCTAGTATATATGTTTTTTTTTTATTTATCTATTATTCGTTTATATAATTTAAAGGTGAGCTGGAAAATACAACTAAACATTACACAATGATTCCCGTCTCAGTCTTTAAAGCAGGACATTTTTTTTCTTCTTCTTTTTCTTTTTTTTTTTTTTTTTGCATTCAGTACACATTGTGGCCAGCCACCATAAAGTTGATATATCCTGCGTTCGGAGCCTTTTATTCCAAAGACATAATGTGGCATTCATCAATGGCTAGTGGCGGGAGCTGAGTTCTGCAGCAGAGAAGCTGTTTGCCTCATGGCTATTTATACTTACTAAAACAAATAAAGAACTACACAACTTATGCTCGAAACAACAACGGTATTTATTTAAATTCTCAAGAAGAACAAAGTAGACATCACATCGCCATGCGGTCCATTACTGACTGGTTCAATCATCAGAGAGGAATCCTAATCCGCATCTGACCTCATCTTCGTCAGACGGTCGTCCTTCGCAGCAGAACAAGGACTGAGGTGAGTGTTCAAAGGGCGGTGACCCAGCGCGGGGTTTCGGGTCGGCTGTCGCGTCTGTGGCGGAAGGGAAGGGTCGTGACGCGCGGCAGGCAGGTTATAGTCTCGGTATTGAATCCCGACGTTGCTTTCAGATAACTGGCTGGCATATTCAGCCATTTCTGAAGTAAATCGGCTTTAATCAAGTCTAAAGCTTGCTGTGCCTCGATACGTCCTTGGCTTCCTTTGTCTCTTAGACAAATGAATAACTTGGAGACAAACACTCATCTTGAAGACATTAAAGATCTCATTTTTAATTGGTTATTTTCTTTCACTTATCTTGCATCTGTTAATCATTCTCACAAACATTCAATTAGGCAGGCCATCATGTTAATTTAGTGTACATATTATGCACTATTTTGTGTGCATCCTATGCAGTATTATGAACATTTTGCAAAGTATAGGTGTTACACAATGCATCGCCGTGTAGTTAAAATCAGCCCACACAGCAATGCACAGTTCCCTGAAGAGTGTGGCGGTGATGAGGATGGAGCCAGCAATGTGACATGGCACGGCGATAGAACGATGCTTTTGGTTACAGCTCGGCCGAACGTAATGCATCTTTATTTTTTGTATCATATTCTTTGAGGTGCATTTGCAATAGGATATCAATGTGTGTGTGTGTGTGTGTGTGTGTGTGTGTGTGTGTGTGTGTGTGTGTGTGTGTGTGTGTGTGTGTGTGTGTGTGTGTGTGTGTGTGTGTGTGTGTGTGTGTGTGTGTGTATTAGACAATTGGAAAACAAGAGTAATGCCACACGTATATTTTTTCATATTTACATTGTAATTTTTTTCAGGAAATGAAAGAAAAACGAATAGACTACACAGCATTTGAACAAGTTTTTCATGCACTGACTACACACACATACAAACGCAGACAAACACACACACATACACACACACATAATGGGTAAAGCGCAGCGGCAACAATGGTTGAATAAGTTTATATTGATCCTTTTATCATACATATCTTGGTTTGAATTTCCCAAGAATTATTTACCTGTGATTTTCCTCTCTCTCTTTCTTTCTCTTTCTCTCTCTCTCTCTCTCTCTCTCTCTCTCTCTCTCTCTCTCTCTCTCTCTCACTGTGTTTCCCCTTTGATCCAGGAAGACTAATCCCCAAGCACAAGCAGCCCTTGGCCTGTAATCTTCATTCGTCAGGAATCTACAAAAGCAAATCCTGAACCCACCTAACCACCCAGCGGCTCCCATGCACGACTCCCGGCTTACCAAGGGACAGTCTGCCTCGTCAGCTCCTCTTCACCTGCACCCTCCTCCTCCTCTTCCTCCTTCTCCTTTTCTTCTGCTTTAGCTATTTTATTCTATACATGTTTCCTGTGTGGTTATCAGAACATCTTTTCTCAATATCAGAAATTTAACACTTGAAGGAATGTTGCTTTTGTTATCGTGTAAATTCTTGCCGATAATCTTTAAAATGTATCTTGTGGTTCTTTTTAACATTTCACCTGCTTCTTTTATTATGCACCTTATTAATTATTGTTATCTATATCACCACATAATTTTTTTCCTATATATTCGTTCCTTCTTCTTCCTTCCTTTTATTGTCCTCCTCTTCCTCTTTTCCTGAATTCCCTTTTACTTTACTTATTACCGTTATTTACACAGTTAAAGATCTTCCCCTATCGATAATATTTACATTCCTCCTTGCTTTCTTCTCCTTCATCCTCTTCCGTCATTATTCTCCTCTTCCTTCCCCTTACTCTGCTCGTTTTCTTTCGAGGGTTGTGCCACCGCTTGCCTAAACACTTGTTGCCCCCTTGGCCCTCCATAGTTAGCTCCCTCAACACCCCGACGCCACCAGCTGACGACCCCAGTGTTTACCCAGCGTAATTGTGTGGCTTAGGGCTGTTGGCAATCCTGGACAAGTTGGCACTGATTATCCCACCGTCTGACGGGAGTGAGCCGGTCGATATAACATGAAAGCAACTCCTGTGCCTTCAACCGTACTGTGGGACACGTGTAGTGAGGAAAGGGTCGCCTGCTGTGTGTGTGCCTACTTAAACTGGATGCGTGTGTTGTACAGAGGCAGTTGGCGTCTCATGCTTTGTGGGAATGGTCAACTATGTGTATGTCAGGGACGAACTGTGTGTTAGTCAGTCATATAATGTATAATGGTGATCATAAGTAAAGTAAGATTCTGTATTCATTGTAATCTTTTTCACTTTACTGTAAGTCCTCCGGTCTTCTCCCAGTTCGACACTTAAGTCAGACGAAAGATAGACTATTGATATTAGTTTTATCAACGAAATTGATTATGTAATCCCGAGAGAGAGAGAGAGAGAGAGAGAGAGAGAGAGAGAGAGAGAGAGAGAGAGAGAGAGAGAGAGAGAGAGAGAGAGAGAGAGAGAGAGAGAATGATTTGAAATACTCAGTTACACCATCATACAAACGAGTCGCCACCAAACACTACAATTTCGCTATTTTGTCAACGCTGCCAGTAAGACCCTCGCATTGCTGCAAAATTCCTTGTTTCCTTACGGCTTCTCAACACGACAGGCGGCACGCGTTGTCACTACTTTTCTGTGTGTGTGTGTGTGTGTGTGTGTGTGTGTGTCAGTATCGAGCACAGTAATACATTCAGTAGTTGCGTCCCTCATCCCGCGGCTCCTCGTCCCTGCCACCCTCACTGGACCTGCTGCAGCACATTATAATCTCCACGGCTTGCGACGGCTTAACTTTCCTAAGAGCTAATTATCGAACTTCCTTATTGGACACTCTCCATTTTGTCGCTTCCCTGCCTACACTGGCTTTCCTGCTGGGCTGCCGAGCTGGCTGACCTTCGGGGGAATCTGTGTGTGTGTGTGTGTGTGTGTGTGTGTGTGTGTGTGTGTGTGTGTGTGTGTGTGTGTGTGTGTGTGTGTGTGTGTGTGTGTGTGTGTGTGTGTGTGTGTGTGTGTGTGTGTGTGTGTGTGTGTAGAATCTCCCCGCTGTCTCTTCTACATGTTCTGCTATTCTTATATTATCCACATACCTGTTATATGTAAAATTGTTCAGGTTCATGTGAATAAATATCATAATAAAACTTTAACAAATGCGTCAAATTCACGTTTACTTATATATTGTTTAGTCCTTCAATTTTCAGTTTTTTTTTTTTTTTTTTATCCAGATAGCAACAATAATATAAATCTTTTCATATTTTACGCAAAACAGTGAATGGAAATGTTGTGTTAACCTACATATTCGTTATTTTAGAGTTTAGAGGACCGTCATTTAGTTTCTGTCTTTTAACTGAACACCAGCCAGCCGCGTTCATCCCCGCCATGGTACACCCCGCCCGTCCCAGCCCGACCCGCCCCGTTCCACCCGCCACCCACACACAACGGAGAAACGTAAGAAGAATAAGAGAGAGATGGAGAAGACAAGTATCTCGTTAGGATACTTCTTAACTGACGTCACCAGCGGGAGTTCCTCTGCACTTTTGCCTCCTACTCCTTCTTTCCTTCTTTCTTCTTCAACATCATCTTTATTTTACTCTCCTCTACACCTTGCGCTACCTTCCTCTGTATGCTGATTTTTTTTCTTTACTCCTTTATTGTGCCATTTTTTTCTCTCTCCTTACCAAGCAAGCCCCTATATCCAACAGCAAGATTTTGTTGCGCTTTCTCGTCTACAATCTTGAACGTTCAGGTTTGATGAGTGATTTCGTGCTACTGATGGATTCACCCAGGTGCTCAGAGAAGTGCCTCTTTCTTTCCAGCTATAAGAGAATCATGCCTGTTTGTATTACGCTCGTAAATACATAAAGAAAAACTCATCCAGTTGCATAGTCCAGCAGCAGGCAGCGCCGGACGACGATCACTGCTCAGCTGGGACTTTGCAGATTAAACTCAGATTTACTTGGCGACCTTTCACGCTTGACGCCAATAACTGAAACCTGGATGAAATATTAACGCTCTTTGAACGACACTTTACACGACAGTTTTGCGTCACGTTAATAAAGAAAATACATGTAGCGAACATAGAACAAAATTAAATCCTGCAAACACGGAATTCACCTCCAGACCGTGATTGCAAAAAATTTAAGAGGATCCTTCTATCGGGGGAGTATCTAACTTCCCTCATGTTTTCTCCTCTTAAGCGCACCGCTACACCTGCTTGTGCAGCGGTGCTCTCCTCTGTCCACGTCGTGACCAACTTCCTGAGACCTTGGGCCGTAGCAAGCTTGAGACACTCCACTGGGCCTCAACAACGGGACAAGTTCACAAAGGATTCAAACTTTACCTATTCGAAACTTGAATTGTCAGAAAAGACAACTCTTTTAATTTGCGTCGACAAGGAAGGAAAAGTGTGAGTTGATGGAGCAGGCAAGACACAGACTTAAGGTCCACTGGCATTTTACTTAACGGTGATGGCCACAATAACCGGGTAAGGTATACTGGTGCACCATGTTCCTCTCGTGTTGACGTCAAAAACCCTCCCTCTACCCTAACTTCTTTTTGATCACCAACAACACTCTTCTGATCTCCTTCTCTCCTTCATGGTTTTAAAGACAATACAGATACTAGTACAGACTCCAGCTTTCTTTCGCCAATCTCACTGAAACATTCTGAGCAATAATGGCTTTAAATTTAGTTTGGTGTACACATGGATATATCCATTACTATACATTTACATGTCACCAACACACACAGAGAAGTGTCGTGATTAAAACTTGAAAATATGGGCTGAGACGTGTACTTATTCTTTTCAGGAAACAAAAATAAGCCTCCAAAAACCATTACCTATGAAGTGTACGTAGCTCAGGTTTACCCCTTGCAGCGGGACTCACACGAATAAGCGATCTCTACTGCCAAGTAGTTTAAGGAATGACCTGAAGCTAAGGATGTTAACTTCATAATTGTATCTTGATTACATTTCTGGGCAGGTGAGGTCCGCCATTAGCATAGTCATCAAGGTGTTAATTGACACAGGTGACCAAGACGCCGAGGGAGTGAAGAGACGGTCGAGATTTGGCTTGATTTTATAAGTAGTTAACCTGCAGGCAAGCCGCTCCCCAAGCTGCGAGCCGAGAGTAGCAGCAGGTAAAGAGGCGAGGGCGAAAGATAAATATATAATGAGGAAGAGAAGAGCGAAGGTAAACAGGAAAGAAAGTTTGCAAAATAAGCACCAGGTGAAAGACGCACAGAGGTGGCAGGAAGGCTTATCTTGAGCCGCGCGTGTCCAGGGAAATACCGGGGAGGAGCAGCTTTTCAGGACTGCCAGCCGAAAGAGAGTGACGGAAGGGAATGAATAAATAGTCAATGATAAATATAGAACACAGAACAATAAACAATTTATGAAATCTAATAAAAAAGAGTTGTTATATTCACCGTTAACTTCCGTATTGGCAGCCACTGAGACGACGAGAGGAAAGAAAAACAGAAAACCCTTTTATGTAGCTATAAAGGCCTTTGAAAAATGGCCTAAACTAAAATTTTACTATAAATATCAATATACAATACCGAAGGAGGAGGAGGAGGAGAGACAAAGCGGCGGTGCAGCACAGAGGAGGCCAGCGCGCACCAAATGATGATGTTAATTAAAAACTTGGGCCGAACTTGAGGCACCCAAGTCAGGTGTTCCCCGGAGACTTTCCCATCTGCACCCCGCCCCAGGAACCCGCCAGCCAGCCCACGCCTGCACATCCTCTCACTTCACCCCAAAATATTCAATGCATATATTTACAAGAGAGAAGAGTGCAAGGGGAAAAGAAAGAGACATCCCAAAGCACGAATACCTACCGGCAAAACCTTCATTTTGACGAGAGGTATGCCGCTGTTATATTGGATACCACAGAGGGGGACCAGAGCGCGGAGGATCGATGTTATTAAAAGCCATAATCTTGAGGAGTTAGGAGAACACACTGCCTACTTACAACCACCTCTTTCTTTACACACTAACTAAACGCCTAATGATAAGCAGTGGCGCTCCTTTCACACGTCCCACTGCTTTATTATTGGCACATCGAAGCGTCACTCAGCGTCACACACGTCACTACACTTTTCATCACCACGACAACTGCCACAATCATCTCGTAGTCATGAACACCACGGGAATCTGACATCACCAGGCAATCATTTCCAGCATAACTTACACATCACTACCACCTTACAATCTTCATGCCCACCACACAACGCCCTCCACCACCACAACCATCACATAACCCCCCTCCACCACCACCACCACACAATCTTCTCCACCGCCCCACAATCCTCCCAGGAATGCGGGGAGAAACAAAATATCGGGGAATAAAATCCAATAGAAGCGACAGGGGGAAGCAGTAATCCCAGGCTCTTCTCCCTCCCTCCCTTCCTTCCTTCCTTCCTTCCTCTCCCTCTCCCTCTCCCTCTCCCTCTCTCTCTCTATCTCTTCGGACCTCCGTTCTTAGCTCTGTTCTGTTCTGTGTCTCTGTGAGTGTGTGAGTCGGGTGTAGGGGGCAGTGATCCCTCCCCATGCCAGCAGCCGCCAGCAGCATACTTGGAAGATTCTTGCGCCTTCGACGCGAGATGTTTCATACGAGGATATGCAAGAATATCGTTTTGTTGGAGAGAGAGAGAGAGAGAGAGAGAGAGAGAGAGAGAGAGAGAGAGAGAGAGAGAGAGAGAGAGAGAGAGAGAGAGAGAGAGAGAGAGAGAGAGAGAGAGAAATTTCACACACATACGCAACAAAGAAAAAGAAAAAGTCACATAAAAAAGCCAATATGATCGATGTTACAGTGATCTTACAATGCAGCAGCGAGGCGTGAGGCAGGAGCTGAAGGAAGGAAGGCGGGCGTGGTGTTGCAGAGGACAAGCACACAAAGGGGCGACTGTCCCTGTGCCGCAGCAAACATTCGAGAAGCTATACACGCTGAGACCAGTGTGTGAAGCTGGACCAAGAGGGCGTGGTGCCATGGAGAGGATAAAGGCTTGAAGTCTTAACTCCTTCAGTAATGGGAGTATGACTAGACAATTTTATTTACATTAGGAAGAGTCTGTACAGAGGAATAGATTAGTGGTTAAAGTCTCAACTATTTCAATATATATATAGTATAAATAAAAACAAAAGATCATCCACATAAATATCTGAAGCTGTATAAAATTGCCATATAGTATGAATAGATATGAAAAGATGAAAAGATTAGTGGTTAAGGTCTTCACTATTTTAATCATCCACATAAATATCTGAAGCTGTATAAAATTATCAGACAGTAAGAAGAATATATATGAAAATGTGTCATGGTACTGAAGGGGTTAAGGACGCGAACATTCCAGCAACACCGAATATTGACACAGGATAGCAATTGAGAAAGAGCACCGGGGAGGAAGATGGATTCGGGACCCTCAGCGAAGGAAGGGATAACGAAATGGGGTTACTTGCTGTCGAGTTCCGGGGAATGTGATGTGATTATCTGAGGGAGAGACTCGGAGCGTATTGATTGTACGAGAAACATCCAGACAACAAGAGTGTAACGCAGTAGTGAAGGACGCAGGGGAGATAGACGTGCTTGTGGCAGGTACTGTTTGGGTCGTGGTGGCTTTCATCTCTATTACAGCAACAGCAATTAACAGTTAACATTAATCACTGGAAAAATAAAAGTGAATGTATGAAGAATAGTATGGTTTGATTAATTTCCTTTGCATTCGTCGGTGGCATTCTCATCATCATCAAGTTTACAG
Source organism: Portunus trituberculatus (assembly GCF_017591435.1). Lineage (NCBI taxonomy): Eukaryota > Metazoa > Arthropoda > Malacostraca > Decapoda > Portunidae > Portunus > Portunus trituberculatus. The sequence continues at coordinate 17,156,475 of NC_059301.1, read as the reverse complement.
GATTTCACAGCGGAACAAGGGAGCTAAGCTATCCTCGCACACATGCACTGGCAACTCATCTACTCGAAGTTAAACCAGCAATACTCACCCTCTCCCTCACATCTCTCTCTTTACCATCCCAACTCGACCTATACAACCACAGGAGCTACAGTCTGTCTACTCTATATTGGCTCCTGGGTCTCGGTCTGAATGATGTCCCTGAGAATGCGTGCTTGTCAGATCTTGAGGAAAAACCGTGAAGTGTTCTTGTAATAAGTGCGTTGATCAACAGAAAACATGTATAAAAAATCCAGGAGCCATTTTAGAGTAGACTGACAACAACATCACTCACTCGGATGACGACTTACTCATATCAAACCAGTAAAACCCAGTAATTCTATCTCCTCAATCTCCTTTCACCACTCGAGCTTTACCTATACAACTACAGGAACCAATACAAGTCACTGGGAGGACAATCTGAATTACTTATACCATAGCATGTTCCCGCAATGCGTTCAAGAAAAGAGACGAGATCGTTGAAGGTAAAAAATATAAAAGAGTAAGTGAAGATAAGCCACTCTTCCTATTGGCCGGGAGAGGAGAGAGAGAGGAGAGGAGAGGAAGGGAAGGGAAAGGAAGGGAAGGGTCGGCTACCACACACACCTGACACCAGTTTCTTAAAATACAATATCCAAATAAAGAGAATTTATCACGCCATTTCCTGCTCGCATTAAGAGGCAGAAAAGTAAAGTGGAAGCAATGAATATAAAATTAGTGAAGAATAAATAACATCAAGGGAGGAGGGAGGAAAGAGGAGGAGGAGGAGGAGGAGGAGGGGTGGAAGGACGAGTAAAGAAGACGGGAATAAGAAAGAATAAATGCTAAAAAAAGAGAAAAAAGATGCGAGGAGGCAGGGAGAGAGGAAGAACGACAAGGGAAAGGTGACAGGGGAGAAGAGTGGGGAAAAACTGACAAGAAAGAGGAGCTGATGCAGGGAGACAGAGATGGGAGGAGAGAAAAGATAAAGAAGATGAAAGGGCGACGGGTAGTGGAGGTGGCGGGAGGACGCGAGGGGAAGAATGAAGGAAAGCAGGAGATAAAAGTCTGTTGGAAGAGACAGGTCTGGTGCGCAAAGAGGAGGAGGCGAGAAGTTTAGTTACTCAGCGCAGACAGAGGCGGTGGACACTGCTCTGTGATGATGGTGATGATGATGATGATGATGACGATAATACTAACACCAATCTTAATAAAAAATAATAAAAACAATGATAATAATAACAACAATAACATCAAGGATAGGTAACAAAACAAATATACAGACAGATAAATAGATAGATAAATAGATAGACAAAAAAATAGAGAAGAAAAATATAATAAATGAAAACAACAATAGTACAAAACTGCGCCATAAACAGTGACAACAACATAAGAAGAAAATAATGAAGCTGGTTATGATCAATTATTCAACAAGTATGGAGAGCGTCCCGAGGAATCCCCATCTTTATAAACACAAATGGAAGATCACAGATGAAAGTGTAAAAATAAAGAAAAAAAAAAAGAGAGAGAGAGAGAGAGAGAGAGAGAGAGAGAGAGAGAGAGAGAGAGAGAGAGAGAGAGAGAGAGAGAGAGAGAGAGAGAGAGAGAGAGAGAGAGAGAGAGAGAGAGAGAGAGAGTTTACTGATTATTTATTTCTTCGCAACAAATGACTAGAATAACTACTTTTTTTTACTGAATCTGAATCTTTCGCCCCTCTAGTTAAACTGTTTCCCTTCCATCCTTCCATCTCCTCCCTGCTCCCCACACCCAATTCCCCCTCCCAAACACAGCAACAGGTAGCAGCAGTGTTCAGGTAGTCGCGGGCTTCATCTCGACACATGGGCGAGAGTTAACTTGATTTGAAGTGAAAATGAATCTTTCGTCAAACTTTCCTCTGGTTATTAGCAAGTCTCGCCCTGCAGGACATTTTCTCACTCTCCACTTTTTTTTCTACGCAGTTTTTCACCGGAAATATTCTTTTGTTCTCCTCATTTTGTTGTTGGTCTCTTTCCTTGCTTTCTCCTCGAACCAAGAGAGGAAAGAAAAAAAAATACAGTAAGGCAGAGAGACTATGACGCACATTTGAGCCAGTATGACAGCAGAAACTCGATGCAGCCCAGCGCGCCCATCACCTCACCCTCCTCAGACTTCTGCTTCACCTCTCGAGGCACCATTCTAATCACACATTAATGGAATATAAAAGTAAATCGAAGTGATCTGAGGAAACCATAATTATTCTCGTTATTTTCTACCAGACGGACAGAGAAAGGGCGGATTATTCGTTAAGGCGATGCGGACCACGAACAAGAGATCTCTTAAACAATGAATATGTAAGTACCAATTATTGATATCCGGATAAAATATGCACAGATTGATAGAAGCATACAGTTAATATATCTGCAGCTGAACTGAGATGGGAGGTGAGAACAGAGGTTGAAAGCAGCTGCCTAATACCCAAGAGAGACAGAAATAAGTAAAGTATTCATGTAGAAAGAGAATAATTGCTGAAGTGAAGGAAAGAGGATGAGAAAGATATGCAAATGTAAGAGAAGAAAGGGGTGGAGAGAAGCAGAAAGACACAGGAAATGGTAATAATGAGACGGAGGAGGAAGACGACAGGAAAAAAAAAAAGGATAAAATAAGAGAAGCAAAGATAATAATATGCAAGAATGAAAACTGACAAAGAATGAAGGAAAAATAAAGCTCAGAACAGTAATTTGAAAGACACAAATGATGAAGCTTCGGGATAAGGGAGGAGAAAGAGAAGGTCAGGAATGTAGATGAACAGGAGGAGAGGTGCGGAGGAGACTAAAGGGAAAGAGGAGAAATTAAATTAGACATGAAGAGAGGAGACAGAAACATAATAGAAAAACGGGAGTGTGAGAAGAAGAAAGAAAACGAGAGGCTAAATGAAAAACGGATATGAGGGAACGAAATGAAAAAGACAGAAATATAAGAGAGAGAGGGAACAAAAGAAGAGAATCGGTGGGATGAGAAGCAAGGAAGTGAAAACAAAGAAAGGAAGAAAAAGAGGCGAGAGAAAAAAAGGGAAAATGCAGAGAAGAAAAATGAGATAAGGTATGAGGAAGGAGGTTGAAGGAAAAAAAAAGTGAAAAGCAAGAGAGAGAAGCAAGGATGATATGAGAAGAGATATGGAGATAAGAGAAATGAGAAGAGTGAAGAAGCCAGTGAAAAATAAGGAAAAAAATAGAAAAATAAAGCAGGAAAAATATTATGAAAAGACCAAAACACATGGAGACAAAAAAGAAAGAAAAATAACGAGCATGGTAGATGAGAAAATGTACAAAATAAATAAGAAAAAAAAAAAGAAAATAGGGCAGGAAGGACAAGACGGAGCTGGTGGCGGAAGAACAAAATGACAGAAAGAGCCTAGGGGCCTGTCTATAGGGAGACGGGTGACGGGAGAGGCCACAGGCAGGTTATAATGGCCATGTAAGACGGCCTTCTCTGGTGACGTCCCTTCAGGCAGGCGAGGCAGCAAGGTCGGCCTGGGGAGGGAAGGGCGACAGACCAAAAAGAAGAGACGCGAATGAATAAAAGACACACACACACACACACACACACACACACACACACACACACACACACACACACACACACACACACACACACACAGAGAGAGAGAGAGAGAGAGAGAGAGAGAGAGAGAGAGAGAGAGAGAGAGAGAGAGAGAGAGAGAGAGAGAGAGAGAGAGAGAGAGAGAGAGAGAGAGAGAGAGAGAGAGATGGAACATATATTACCTCCTGTGAATGATTATTTTTAGTGTAATAAGATTTTTAACACAAAATAACGTCATCGTCGTATTAGTAGTAATGAAGTAGTAGTAGTAGTAGTAGTAGTAGAAGTACTACTACTACTAGTAGTAGTAGTAGTAGTAGTAGCAGTAGTAGCAGTAGTAGCAGTAGTAGTAGTAGTAGCAGTAGCAGCAGCAGTAGCAGTAGTAGTAGTAGTAGTAGTAGTAGTAGTAGTAGTAGTAGTAGTAGTAGTAGTAGTAGTAGTTGTTGTAGCAGCAGCAGCAGCAACAGCAGCAGTATTATTATTATTATTATTATTATTATTATTATTAGTAGTAGTAGTAGTAGTAGTAGCAGCAGTAGTAGTAGTAGTAGCAGCACCAGCAAAAGTAGTATTTGTTGCTATAAATTTGTTTTTGTTGTTGTATTGACGGTGGTCATAATAACGTAAACAATAAAAACATATGACAAAACAATAAAAGCACCAACATTAACAACAATAACAATACTAAAAAAAAATAAAGAAAGAAAAAGAGAGCGAAAAAAAAAAAACCCACTTAAAAGTGAGTCAGTTTCAATACACTTCACTTATTTTCCTCGCGGCATTTCCCCCCTCACTCTCCCTAACGAATTCCCTTTACGAACTATTATGAACGGTGCCATCCATTCACCGAGATATATTTCCACCCTTCAGTTCCTGTGTCTCGTGGTGGCCGCCTTTCCCGCCGCCAGAATCAGCCTTATGTAGTCACTTTTCCGTCCCGCTGCTCTTCCATTACCGGGTCTTCGTCAAATTTCTCTTCCTATATCACTCTCCCTTCTCCTCATACTCCACCCTAATCAATTCTCACCCTATACATCTTTATTTCGTTCAGTTCATATGGTTTATGAGGTGATTGCGTGTTTCCATTGACACACAAACACACGCACGCACTTGCACGCCACTTAACCTTCCTTCCCATCTTATTCTCTCCTCTTGTTCCTCCTCCTCCTCCTCCTCCTCCTCCTCCTCCTCCTCCTCCTCCTCCTCCTCCTCCTCCTCCTCCTCCTCCTCCTCCTCCTCCTCCTCTTCCTTCTCTCGTGATCTCATCGAACCCAGTGATCATCATAATACTTATCTCCCTCATATGGCATTTTTCCCCTTACTATTTTCTCCTTTCTCTTCGTTCCTCTCTATTTGCTCATTTCTATAAAGCGTCATTTTTCCCTCTCTCTCTCTCTCTCTCTCTCTCTCTCTCTCTCTCTCTCTCTCTCTCTCTCTCTCTCTCTCTCTCTCTCTCTCCCTTGGCCCCTTCCTTTAAGCACTCAAAATGCGCCTCGTCATTACCAGAGAGAAAAAAAACGATTGATTCAACCCACTCCAAACTTGGTGAGAGAGAGAGAGAGAGAGAGAGAGAGAGAGAGAGAGAGAGAGAGAGAGAGAGAGAGAGAGAGAGAGAGAGAGAGAGAGAGAGAGAGAGAGAGAGAGAGAGAGAGAGGAAGAGAAAAAATATGATGATTTATTCCCTATCTTCTCTCCTTCCACCTTCCCACAATCTCTCTCTCTCTCTCTCTCTCTCTCTCTCTCTCTCTCTCTCTCTCTCTCTCTCTCTTGCTCAGGGCACGCCCGGAGGTACTGCAGCAGAAGGTACGTGAGGGAAACGACATTTGTGCCTCCCAGGTCTATACTGCTCTGTGGACCTACACTCGCTCTCTCCCTCCGTGTCCTCCTCCCTGCTTTCCTTCCTTTTTCAGTCTGTCATTCCCGGAGGCTGAGGTTAAAAAGAGTCGAACCGCTGATAGGTAAATGTAAAGAAGACAGGAAGTACTCACTAGAGCCAAAATATATTAATTCTTTTTAGTTATCTGTTCTCTTTCTTCCTTCTTGTGGTATTCCTTGCTTAGCTTTACATGTCGCCCGCGTGTTTTTCCTCTACTTCCCTTACTCTTGGGGGATAATCAACTTAAATTCATATGATTGTTCTTCTTCATCCTGTCCAACGATAATAATAATGTCATGCAGCCACAGACGCCTCCGTCATCATGCTCCAGGGACTGTTTAGCATATCCCTGAGCATATGTTGTGCGTGGTGCGTGTGTGCGTGTGTGTGAGCAGGTGTGTTGCCGCTGATATGAACCTGGGTAAGACGAGAAAATTTATCTCGATGCTACACACACAAACGTCCCCCCACACACACATACACATACACAGACACGTACACGCACACGTACACCCGGACTCAAGATCAAGATTTAGTACTCGTGTATCAACTGAATATAGACTAAAACATTTTAAAATACATTACATCTACATGAGTTCCGATTTCCAATTCATTTTGATCATCCCTTCCCTCTCAACTAAGCCAAGTGCCTGAGGGTGAGGGTATACACACTCAGCATACAGTCAGCACACCGTGACCATGACAGAGGCGACCTGCGGCACTATAAGCGATCCACAAGACAGGTGAGGTGGCCGTCTTCCCAGCCGTGTTCGCGTCCCTTTGAGTCGATGATACCCGCCGACCTAGCAGCTGATCGAGTCAACAGTGACATAGGGGTGGGCAAACAGCCTCCTACGTGTGTGTGTGTGTGTGTGTGTGTGTGTGTGTGTGTGTGTGTGTGTGTGTGTGTGTGTGTGTGTGTGTGTGTGTAGGAATTCCAGATGTCCTTTGAAAGCGGAAGACAAACCAGCGTCTCGTCTTCTCTCCCCTCAAGTCACCACGATTTCCTTCCACGACAAACTGCGGGAAATAAAGAAATGGACGGAAAACTCACGCTGAACGAATACACATGACCGCGTTCCCGTTGATTGGCGGGGACGAGTGGTGCTGAGCTGGCAAGTAAGTCCCCGAACCCTAACTCTTTCACCCTCTTTCATTACTTTTTTTTGCTAACATTACGTATCAAACTCATGTCCTTCCCAGCAGTTGCAAATTAGGTTACGTGCATCTTTGCCTCTGTTTTCTATACCTTCTTTCCAGTTTAAACACTATCTGGCACTCTCATCTTCTTTTTTTTCTAACTTTTTTTTTCGTGTTATCCCTCCTTTTTCGTTTACTTCCGTCCCCGCCTCCCTCATCACGGCCACAGATGGATCCAGCCGTCAGACTTAATGGCTCTCCAACGAGGCGAAAGTTGACGATCGTGCGATTCCTGATTTACAACGCACAGGGAATGACGACCTTACATCGATTTCGTCATTACTTACGGGAAAAAAAATATATTTATGAACGTTCCGGGAGCACTTCTATATAGTCCATTTTTCATCAACACCACAGCTATTTACACCTTATCGAGATGAGAGCACATTCCCCCGAGAAACGTAATTATGTAAAAAATAAACAAATTATGCGAGGGAGGAAGTCACCCTCTTGGCTATTACTGTAAATCACACGACCCATATTATCTGTTTCCATCAGTTACACGACGCGCGCCAGACAGAGGGGTGCGCAGACAGCCAGGCAGGGTGAGGAGGGCGCCCCACACCCCGACACTACACTACCACCAGTCAAGGGCACTAAATTTAACAGGTGGCAAGGTGGCTGCGTCCTGGAAAACTAACCTCACTCATTTGAACCTCCGAGCACTTCACTTACTCTCCTTCAAGTGTTCCCTCAGGTGTTCCTATCCGCCCACACCTGCAATCACCTCACAAGCCTCCCCGCCAGATGAACTTACTTCACCTTCTCTTTGTTCAGGAATATCTAGAAATCAAATTTGGTATTGGTCAGACGTCCATTACTGAACACAAACAGCTTTCCATGCGCTGCTGTACGAATTTATTTGCACAGTTCGTTTTATCTTATTTTATTTATCTATTCGTTTTACTCTTTTTTTTTTTCTTAGCTTCTTTTCGAATGTGTGTCAGGTTGAGTTGAAAAATAATTTAATGTTTTGCTGAAAGGTCGTACGTTGAAAACACTGAATACCACTTTCCTTTTGTTTTTTTACCTCTCTCTCTCTCTCTCTCTCTCTCTCTAATACCCTAATACCCGAGGGATATTCAGAACAGATAGACAGGCAAGCAGAAAAATAGACGGACATACAAAACACAAATACACATACACGTCTGTTTGTGTACCTGGATATTTGCATGTGTAGACAGCCAGAATAATAAAAGAAAAAAAAAACCAGCGAACAGTTCTAGATAGATAGATAAATAGAAAAAGAGCAAACCCTTCACATACATACATACACACACACACACACACACACACACACACACACACACACACACACACACACACACACACACATGCTAACAAAGAAAGCATGCTGGCGGCGGCACGTCAGGGGTGATTGATTGATTGCTATGGTATTTTAAGGCTGCGAAATGATGGTTACTAACTGCTGATTGAATCCCGCAGAGAACACACGTCGTGATGTACCCAATACGTTCAGCTGATCACCCCGCCAGAGAAAAAAACCTCCACTTTCTTCCTAGTGGAGGCGAAGGCGGTGGAGCAATAAAGGCAGCGGTGTGTAAGGCATTTGTGGTATGGTGGACTGGGAATAATAGCAGTGTGTTAAGTTGTTTTGGTGGTCGTTAAGGGATTGTTGCAATGTGTAGGTGCTCCCTTGTGGGTCACCTCGTATAATGCTGGTGGTGGTGGTGGTGGTGGTGGTCGTCGACAGTGATCTTCCAAGAGGCCAAAAAATAAAAATCATGCATATATTACGATGTTTGTTCGGGGAAGTGTGAAGAAATGTAGTTACAGAAACATGGCTGGAAAGGTGTGTGTGTGTGTGTGTGTGTGTGTGTGTGTGTGTGTGTGTGTGTGTGTGTGTGTGTGTGTGTGTGTGTGTGTGTGCAGAGGGGAGATGATAAGGTAAGCTTTTTTGCTGTTATTGTGGAAGTATTGTGTTGGATGTGCCTCTGATGGTGGTGGTGGAGGTGGTAGTGGAATGGCAGAAGTGGTTGTGATGGTGGAGATAAGGAGTGGTGAGTGGTGAGTGGTAAGCAGCGGCGGTGGTGGAGTGCAGTGGTGAGTGCAAGGGTGTTGTGTGCCTGCTTGCTATTTCTGGCCGGCAAGCAGCTATAGAGTTAAAACAAGCGAAGGAATCCTCTCCCCGCCGCTGCTGCTGCTGGTGGTTATGGCAACAAACTAATTAGCGCTGCTGTGTAAAATTAAAATCGTAAACTAAACCACTTTAATATTTGCACTCTCGCACCAGAAAGACTGAGATGAAAAAAAGAAAAATGTTACGCACCCGTGGCCAATTTTGGCATAAATATTTCGAGTATCACCTTCATAAGCATTTTTCTTTCCCTACGCTTCCTTTTTTCCCTGCCTGAGCCAATAGTAACCTTATAAACTTTTCAAATTACCTTGGCGGGAAGCTCAGACCGACCGCCCGCCTTTCTCCAGACCGGAAGTTAAAAGAAATGGACTTTAAAAGAAACTCTTGATCTGAAATCCAAATGAAGGCGATCTAATGCACCTCTGTCCTGCCAATCAAGCGTCCTGAATCCCTCGCCGCGGTGATAATATAGCCACATCAATGAAAGGTGTCAAAAGGATTTCATTCCAGTGGATTTTCTTCGCTAAGTGGACGTTTATCAAGCATCGGCTGCCGGGAGGGTCTATAACACTTTTCTGCATGACCTGAGAAGCCGCGAAACTTTGGCAATCGCTGAGAAAAACGCAGGCCCAGGACGTGCTATATCCTCGGCCTCCCCTCGCTCGCCGCCGCGCTAAATTTTGGAGATCAGCATTTTCTTGATCAGTGGCAGGCGATGTACGGTGCCGTCCAGTATACGCGAAAGGAGGCAGAGAGGCATCATCCTGGAGCCGCCGCCACCTGTGTCTGAGTGGAGGGAAGGAGAGAGAGAGCGATGACCTGCCAACGGAGAGGGTGGGTTGGGGAAGAGGGAGGGAGGCTGTGGAGGCGAAGGAGGAGTATAAAGTAAGTTTGTGGGAGGAGGTGTGGGCGTGTAATAAAGTTAGCCCCCCGCGCCTAATACACAAGGCAGGGACGAGCGCCTCACCCTCTGCCTCACTTGCTGCTCGAGGCTCTTAACGCTGACACCGCGATATGACTTTATAGCGGCTTTCGTCAAGGCTCCAACTACTTCTCATCACGACAAAAAGATGCAAAGTAGCTCACAACAAATCTCAGAACCAAGCACAACACATCTTACACTCTTCCGTTTCACCACAATACTCCCTATTCTACTCGCATCACTGTATCACAACAAAAAAAAAAAATGCAAAATACCTCAAAACAAGCCTCAAAACCCTGCACAACACATCTTACACCCTTCTGCATGACCACAATACTCCCTATGCTACTCACACCACTGTCTCATAATCTGCGTCTCTCCACGACACTCACTTCCTTCCTCACACTTCTTAACCTCTTTTGTTACTCGACGTATTCTCCTTCCACGCAGGGAGACTCAACTCCACGGTATCATGGCTCTATATTTCACAACTAAGTACACCCTTATCGTCCACAGTAGCATCGGTGTTCCTGAGACGGTATAGAAGAGGGACACGGCTCCTGAACCACACCTCAAACAAACCTTGACCACCACCACGAAACTCCAGGCTTCCGGGAGGAGAAAGAGACACAAAATACGAGGATATAGAGCAGAGGGAGGAAGTGATTAGCAATACAAATAATGAGCTACTGGGTGAGCTGTGGCACGGACAGGTATCAGGAAGAAGGAAGAGGAAGGGGAAGTGTGAGTCCGTAGTGAATGCAAGATAATAATAATATATCCTGACACCAAAGATAAGCACAGGTTATATTTTGCAGGAAGGAAAAAAAAAAAAAAAACGTGTAGAGAAGAGAGAGGAAAAGAGAGTAGAGGAGAGGAAGGGAGATGAGGAGAGGTGATGTGATGTGAAAGGAAAGTATGAGAGATGAAGGAGAGGAGGGGAACACGGGAAGTGAAGGGAAAGGGCAGGAGGTGGAGGGGATGAGAGGAGATGAGAGTACAGAAGGAGAGATGGAGGTGAAAATGGGAGATAAGAGGCAAGTAGAGCAAGTAGAGGCGAGGAGGGGAGATGAGGGAAAAATAAAGTGCCAAAGTAAAGCTGACGTTCAAGGACATGTGGCACTGTAAGTTTTTTTGATTAAATAGACATCGGAAGCTAAACTTTTAAAAGGCACTCCTCTGGGACGGCCAGTCTTTCATGTAGCTCTCTCTCTCTCTCTCTCTCTCTCTCTCTCTCTCTCTCTCACACACACACACACACACACACACACACACACACACACACACACGTAAAAAAGATCTAAACTCAACTGGAAAAAGTTTATACGAATTACAATAGATCAGAGAGAGAGAGAGAGAGAGAGAGAGAGAGAGAGAGAGAGAGAGAGAGAGAGAGAGAGAGAGAGAGAGAGAGAGAGAGAGAGAGAGAGAGAGAGAGAGAGAGAGAGAGAGAGAGAGAGAGAGAGAGAGAGAGAGAGAGAGAGAGAAACAAGGGTAACGTTACACAGTTGTACTCACACCATTTACTGTCCACCGTAGTACGACATGGTAAATTTTGAAAACGTTCCGGCAAGGTTAAAAAAAAAAAAAAAAAAAAATAAAGAAGAAAAATAGAACGAGTTTACCCGAGTTAACTGTGGCTCACCGTGGGCAGCATGACTCACAACTACTTTGCGTCAGAATGGGAGAGAATATTGCTAATTTCCCACAGAATGCTGAAGTGCAAAATGACAAAAGACAATGGGAACAATGATTAATAACTGAGTGAAGGTAAAACTCATGATTGCTGCCCACCACAATGCTTGTTATCCTTATAATTAGCGTAAAGCCTTACCCGATTAAATATTCACACTAACTGAGAGAGAGAGAGAGAGAGAGAGAGAGAGAGAGAGAGAGAGAGAGAGAGAGAGAGAGAGAGAGAGAGAGAGAGAGAGAGAGAGAGAGAGAGAGAGAGAGAGAGAGAGAGAGAGAGAGAGAGAGAGAGAGCCTGACAGACAGATGATATACATGTATAAAAACCTTGAAACATGAAAAAGGTGAAAAGAATATCGATAACACCACCAGCTTTCACCACCTGTCTTGCCTTCACCCGCCGCCCACTGACACGAACCCCACGGTGAGTAATTCTTTGAGAAGTCGCAGGGGAAAGAAACAGAATAACACACTAATTCACCTGACCAACACTTTTAACAAAGGCCACAATAGAGGTAACCACCAACATGAAACGTACTGTCTGTTCTGAATGCCAGAGAGACGGACATGACCCTAAACACCAATCAAACGTTCGTTCCCCCAAATAATTAGCCATCACACGCGTCTGGGGAAGGATGAGGCCCTGTGTATCCCTTAAGCTGATCCATGACATGCACGGGAAGGCAGGAGGGAAGGAAGAGATGAGCTTACCACATAGTCCACCTGAACTGACTATTAATAACAACCAGTGGCAGAAAGCTGGAAGAGGGAAAAATCTGTATTGCACGTCACGTTTCCGCGTACTGGCGATATTAATTTAATAGAGTTCCATTTCCTAAAACGGCGATCACATAGCCAGTGCATTTCTGGTCTGGATAGCGTGTTGCTGGTCACGGCTCGGACTGTCTAGCGCACTGTGACGCTTCCCTGTTCATGGTTATCGCCGGAATGAAAGCAAACCAAACATAGCGATGTGCTACGGAATGCTAACTTTTCTCTGCCATTGCCTATCTGCCACAGAGAGAGACTGACTGCAAATACAAACGGTTGAGAGTAAAAACATGAGTAGGTTAGGAAGCCAAGAGCGCATTCAGCGAGCTACTAACGCGGCGATATCTGAATGACTGGGATAGTTTGTTGGATGTGACAGACGCGATATGTAATCCTGGAAACCTACTAATACTGCTAAAACTATTATTACAGCCCTACTGCGCTCAACAAAGCGAGAGAGAGAGAGAGAGAGAGAGAGAGAGAGAGAGAGAGAGAGAGGGAGAGTGTGACGTCCACCATACGTCTCCATTAGGTGGGCGTCTCTCTCTTCCCGCCCTCCTTCCGCGCTGCTTCTCGGACTCTACTCTTTTCCAACTTTCCTTCGGCCATCCTCCTCACCCACTTCACCCTTATGGATTGCCTTCCTTCTTATAGTCATGCTTTTCTCTCTCTCTCTCTCTCTCTCTCTCTCTCTCTCTGTCAGTAGTAGTAGTAGTAGTAGTAGTAGTAGTAGTAGTAGTAGTAGTAGTAGTAGTAGTAGTAGTAGCAGAGCAAATTCCACTCAACCAATCTTTTTTAACACCATTAGCAGAAGAAAAAGGAAAAATATCCAACGACCTCACGGGAAGACTTTCAAACATATCTACTTGAGAGGCTTCGAAGTGCCATTTGTTCCTCCACGCCCTTCCGTCTGTGGTTAGCCGAGCCTCATCACCTCTTCACCTGCAGGAACCCTTATAGCGGCTCCTGATGTACCGAAGAGGCAACATTTGCTATTGCAGTCAGCTTATGAGGGGAACTGACGCCACCCTTGCAAGTTCATCAGCCCCAGACAACTAGTTAATTGGTTAGATACAGTGGGGTCGCGGAGACAGATGAGTTGACGCTGGGTAGGCAGAGGGAAGAGAAAACGGGAGGATGGAGGATGGAGAAGAGGGGAGGGCGAGAGGCAACAATTACTTGATAACCCTGAAGGGGCCCCGCAACCACCTGTTTCCTCCCTATTGTGATCCTCTCCGTCCCTCTCCTCTCCTCCGTCAGCTCATCCCTTCTCCAGTTTCCTTCCCTGGCGCACTCCATCCCTCATGAGTCTACCTTCATTAGAACATAAGGACCTTTGGAGTTTTGTGCTTTTTCTTCCTCTTATCTTGGCCGTTAATCTATCTTAACTCTGCAGCTGCGTACCGCCTCCTCCCCTCCCCCATTCTCACACTCTCTCTCTCTCTCTCTCTCTCTCTCTCTCTCTCTCTCTCAGTAGCGCGGTCATCCCAGCATACTTTCTCTTCATTTTGCCACACCGATGTCTTATTACCCAAGGGTTTCCAAAGGCTCTCTAGGACGCCTCCCTTCCCTGGCCCTCCATTACCCACTCCCCATCACTCACATCACCTTCCCTCACCTTCCAGTGCCCCTCTCCCCTCACTTCATCTTACATTCTACTCAGCCGTGCTCTAACCTCTTCTTTTTTTTTTTTTCCGCCCCCTTCAATCTTTAGTCACAGCTTCCCTCACCTGCCCCTTCATCTCTCCTCATCTCTTTCCGCCTTCATTCTCCCGGGAGGTTAACGCACGCATACGCACGGACGCACACACACACACACACACACACACACACACACACACACACACACACACACACATCATTCTTCACTCTGAACCTCCCCCAACATTAATTTCACTTTCCACCTTTTCCTCCTAGTGGCTTCGTCTTCTTCTTCTTCTTCTTCTTCTTCTTCCTCTTATCCTCCTCCACCTCCTCCTCCTCCTCCTCCTCCTCCTCCTCCTCCTCCTTCCATTTGCTTTACCCATCAACATTCGCCCTCTCTTCCCTCCTAGACTATTTGTAGAAGTTCCAGGCAGTTTCTCCTCCTCCTCGTCCTCCTCCTCCTCCTCCGCATCAGTCACTCCTCTCTCTCTCTCTCTGCAGCACAAGACCTCCGCCACGCCCCTCACTACAGGATCCAAACACACGTCTTGCTATATTTCTGCCGCGACCTTTGTCATTCTCACAGTATGAATGAAAAGTCACTCCCTTGTAATATATTTTTTTCCCTCTTTTTTTCCCCCTCGTATCTCTCTCTCTCTCTCTCTCTCTCTCTCTCTCTCTCTCTCTCTCTCTCTCTCTCTCTCACCTTTTATTTCTGCAGCAAAACTATTTTCTCCCACAAAAAGAGATCCATAAACTTTAAAGTCACCAACTGGAGGGAGGAGGAGGAGGAGGAGGAGGAGGAGGAGGAGGAGGAGGAGGAGGAGGAGGAGGAGGAGGAGGAGGAGGAGGAGGAGGAGGAGGAGGACGGATGGGGCAGTGATGGTGGATGGGATAAGAGGAGAGATAGGAACGGAGAGTGCAGCAACGAGAGAGAGAGAGAGAGAGAGAGAGAGAGAGAGAGAGAGAGAGAGAGAGAGAGAGAGAGAGAGAGAGAGAGAGAGAGAGAGAGAGAGAGAGGTACAATTTTCTTTTTTCTTTCTTTTTCCTTTTTTTTTTGGGTGGGGGAGAGGCTGGGAAGTGCTAAGGCAAAGTTTGAAAGAGTAGCTGGAAAGGTGAGGCAGGGAATGGGAAAACAGGGCAAAGTTCCGGAGGTGTGGCTGGCTGGCTGACTGACTAACTGACTGACTAACTGACTGGCTGACTGCTTCTTTCTGCATCTCTTACTTAGATAGCCGGAAGGGAAGCGCCAGATACAACCGAAAGGAAGACCAAGAGCGAGAGCGAGAGAGAGAGAGAGAGAGAGAGAGAGAGAGAGAGAGAGAGAGAGAGAGAGAGAGAGAGAGAGAGAGAGAGAGAGAGAGAGAGAGAGAGAGAGAGAGAGAGAGAGAGAGAGAGAGAGAGAGAGAGAGAGAGAGAGAGAGAGAGAGAGAGAGAGAGAGAGAGAATACAAAAGCAAGTACTAAAAACATGAATGAAAGAAAAAAAAGTAAACATCCCATAGAGAAAGAAAACAAAAGTCGGGCGTGCTGCTTACAATAAAGGCAGTCTGATGAGAGAGAGAGAGAGAGAGAGAGAGAGAGAGAGAGAGAGAGAGAGAGAGAGAGAGAGAGAGAGAGAGAGAGAGAGAGAGAGAGAGAGAGAGAGAGAGAGAGAGAGAGAGAGAGAGAGAGAGACTGAAGAGTAATGCTTTATGAATAAGGCCTCCCAGCTTAAGTAGTACAGCTCAAGGCTCTCTTCATATTCTTTTACTTAGATCCACAATTAACTGATGCCCTGTTCAAGAGAGAGAGAGAGAGAGAGAGAGAGAGAGAGAGAGAGAGAGAGAGAGAGAGAGAGAGAGAGAGAGAGAGAGAGAGAGCAGTGATAGTTTATGTTATTAACTTAGAGTGGGCATAAAAAATGTCTGTGCCTAATGGATCTCTCTCTCTCTCTCTCTCTCTTAGTTACCGTGGCACACTTCCTCCTGGTTTCGTGAAAGGTTGCGCGGGACACTTAAATAGTAATACCGCTACAATGGTCAATAATCCAATGCCCCATGGTGAAAAATACTCAAGCTTCGCGGTTCTCAGGTATGCGTGTGACGTCATTATATTATCGTTCCATCTGATACTTTGAGCTGCGCTGGTGTACAATCAATACAACGTTTCTATTTAAGACACTGTCTCTTCCTGTAATATTCTGACATTTCATCTTCGGCGCCACGTTCGTTTTTGTCCTCGCTCGACTCGAATCATAAATCACACACCCCAGCTATTATCTACTCATTGTTTAAGTTCATTTGCCATGGACATCCTCCCGCCTCATCGGAGCGAAGTTTTTTTTTTTTTTTTTTTTTGCAAACCTGTTTTAACTAAGGTGACAAAAAGGCAGAGTCAACTAACCGAGTAATTTACAAACGAACAGAAACGACACGTTCGTTAGCGATGGTGCTGCAGAGCGACTTCATTTGTTTCGGCCTTGAACGGTAAAATTCTCGAATTTCAGCACACACACACACACACACACACACACACACACACACACACACACACACACACACACACACACACACACACACACACACACACGTAGAGTGCAGTAAGGCAGGAATCCGGAAGAGAAACAGGATAAGGTTCCGATAGTGTTGATGATGAAACGAAATACGTCACGATACACAAGTTAACAAAGTAACGACGTAACACTAGAATGTATTTGGCTTGGGTAGTAGAGACGTAAGTAGTGAGAGTGGGCAGACGAGTCACGGTGCTGAGGGTAGAGGAGGGACTGCGGATCACCTTTCTCCTCGAGTCCAGTTGAAGTTCTGTTCCAGGAAACATATTCCAGCAGCAAAGTCCTTTTCGCTCTTACTTTGTCAGTTTTCACCTTCGTTTTATTGGATCTCGTTCCCCCACCTCATGACATCCACGTTCTCCCTGTCCCTTCGCCGTACTTTATTCTTTTTATATACATTTTATTTCACTTCTTTATATCTCGTTCCTCTCCAGCAGGTATGATTGATACTGTCACCACATATTCTCCCTCTCTGCGTTGGTTCACTCATTCATCTATCCATTTGCTCGCACATCGAGTAAATTTTCAATAATATTGGAGCAAATGGTCACGACCTTCTCCAGGAATACACTCGGCAGCTATTGTGTCTTCCTCGGCAGACTCTTCGACGCCATCCATCCAACACAACACCACCACACGTCTCATCCATCACTCAACGCATCGCACCTCACCACAGACACTCATCACCACAAGCCACGCAGCTCGCCTCACTATATACGTCACCATACGTCAGGACACCACACAACACATCATCGATCACCACAACAAACCGCCATATTACCGTGCACCACATATGACAACAGCGAAACAAACCTCATTACACTTACGGGTCCCAATAATTAGAGAATCAACGAGCTAAATGAGTGAGGTATTTTTTCTAGCAATAATAGTAGTAATAATCTGAACTGTACGTGTGTGTGTGTGTGTGTGTGTGTGTGTGTGTGTGTGTGTGTGTGTGTGTGTGTGTGTGTGTCCTTCATTCTGTGAAAAAAGCTTCACCAAAACAGACACATTACATGCCCCATAACCTGAAATTTCCCATCACCTCAATTCTATTCACCACACTACTTTGCACACCCATCACTCCCCATCACAACTGACCCCTTCATCACGTCATCACGGTCACTCATTACCTCATCACTAGCCTTCATCCATCACCTTCTAGCACCACCCAGCATTCCTCATCACCACTCATCGTCCCGCACCACCATCCGTCACTCTACATCACCACATACCACTCTCCATCACCAGCCACGTGGAAAGGCATGGGCTGGAGTACAATAAAACTTGCATAGGGTTAAAATTTCAGTGCTTATCTAGAGAATCAGTGACGAAATAACGCATTCACTGAGATTAATAGAGATGTATAGAGGAAAAACAGGGACAAAACTGGAAGGAAAGGCATAAAGAGAGAGAGAGAGAGAGAGAGAGAGAGAGAGAGAGAGAGAGAGAGAGAGAGAGAGAGAGAGAGAGAGAGAGAGAGAGAGAGAGAGAGAGAGAGAGAGAGAGAGAGAGAGAGAGAGAGAGAGAGAGAGTATAAAAAGTAACACCAGAACAAAAATGGATATAATATTACAATTACGGATCAGAAAAAAGAGAAGCAAAATAAAAATAGGAAAAAAAAAAAACCTGTGAGACTCTCCTCCAGCAGCTGCGTAAGGAGTATAAGGGTCCTTGGTCTATGGGAGACAAATTCGATGAACTTTACCAATTTGCGGATGAGAGGCGATGTGTCATGGCCGGCAGGTACGCCATTACACGAGTCAAAAACCTTCGCCGCCCACATACATCACGGGGACGCCCACACAGGGAAGACGGATAGGCTCAACTTTACCAATCGGAGGGTATGAGCCGCGAGGTGGAATGTGGCCCCTTCTACAGGGGAAGGGGAGACGAGGTGGGGGAAGGGACAGGGGGAACAGGGGAACACACCCTTTCCATCATGCTGCCGGCTGTTGGGTGTAACTCAGCGGCATGTCAAAAAAGAGAGGGATGGTTTACGCCTAATGTCAATTTTCCAAGGCACAAAGCAATGGACGGGGAAAGAAAAACTATAACTCGTTTTGGGTTCCGCCGCTCAGGGTCAGGAAGGAAGCAGACTTGTCTTCCTCACGCTCGGTGCTTCCCCTGCTGGTGAAGAGTTCTTGAATTGTGAATTGAGTTTGCGTTCCTTCTCGTTGCCCAGTTTCTGATGGAACGGTGCAAGAGTGGAATAATATATTACTTTGTAGCGAGGAAGCAGGGAAGAAGGTAAAAATCCTCCACACGTTTTAAAGAAAAGAAAAAAAGAGACACTGTGATTGACACTTTTAGTTCTGCCAACAAAAAATTTCCTGAGAAATGTTCTGAAGGCAATCCTGGCATTCACTATCTTGAATTTAAGAACGTAGCACTCACAAAACTCACTCAGGAATATGTATAGCATTCAGAAAGAGAAAAATATGATATTTCAACATAATAATGAAGTTAATGTTATTAATAAAACCAACTTTAAAATAGTACAATTTGGTGTGACATTGACAAGTAATTTGCTTAGGGACCGTCATCGCCTCGCGTGACGTCGATGGCTGTCAACATCCTTCAAGGAGAGACCCGCGCCTGACACCATCATTAGCACCGAATTCAAAATATACTCCATTCATATTTCCAGGAATATCTTGTAAAATCGCTTCATGAAATATGGCTGAAATACACTGAGCTCTGAGGCACCGTCCATGAAATAAAATATCCGTGTTTGTGAGAAGCAGTGTACGCAATGGTCAGGGTAGTTGTCTGGTGGTCTGAGCAGCACAATGAAGTGTAGCACAAGTTTGTTTGTATAGGCATTGAGTCCCTGTGTGAGAGTAAAACAGATGCACGCCAGTCAAGGGTCAGCTTTGAACTACAGCACAGAAACAGTATGGTCTGTACACACTGCATAAGAGGTTCCGACTCGGCCTGCCAAAGCCTCTCCCTGATCCAGTCACACACTCACTTGCCTCACCTTTCACTGCATCATTCAATTCTTTTCTTGTTACATTCCTATCATCACTGCCGTCATCGGTACTCCCTCTCCCCTCGTAGGATGTCTCCGTGCCCTGCCCCGCCTGCCCGCTTCGACCCACCCCAGGTGAGTGAAGGGCGCCACAGCTCATAATGAATTCAATTACTCGAGCGCCTGTTTTTACGGTGGCGGGACGCTCGGGACCCTCCCTTCAACATCACTTTACTGAAGCGAGGCCAGTAAAGGGCGGAAGGACGCTGCGAGGGGAGGGCGGACCCAGATGGACAGATGAGAAGGAATAAACTTAGTGGGAGAGGAAAATAATTGCGTTTCACTAAAGTGATAATGCTTGTGCGCTGCAACCTCGTCACTGTGCAACGGACAACGCACTGTATGGAAAAATAAAGAAAATAATCGCTTTATTCAACAAAATGCAGGAAGAAGAATGAATAAAAATAATAACGTAACACAAAAGCTTAGTGCAAGAGAGAGAGAGAGAGAGAGAGAGAGAGAGAGAGAGAGAGAGAGAGAGAGAGAGAGAGAGAGAGAGAGAGAGAGAGAGAGAGAGAGAGAGAGAGAGAGAGAGAGAGAGGATAAAAAAAGGTAATATTTTGTGCCTCGTATTATAATATGTAACATAACACTCTTTGTAATGAAATGAGTATATATATTTTTCCCTCTTACAGCTGCAATGAATGTGTTGAAATACTAGACCCGCCTGTTTCTATTATCATTATTATTGTTATTATTATTATTATTATTATTATTACTATTATTATTATTATTATTATCATTATTATTATTATTGTTATTACCATCATTATTATTATCGTTATCACCACTATCACCATCTTCGTTCCTTATGGGTACGTTGATATGAACGGAACGATTACACAAATAAAGTAAAAGAAAAACTAAATAAATAAATAAATAAATCGTAATAAAACAGAGAAACAAGACGGTAACACAAGGGAAAAGTGAAAAATCTGCAAGTAATAGGCGTGGAAAAGTGAAAGGAGCGGGATTTGCTTATGAATGAAGAATGAGCCGGATAGATGCAATGGATGTGTGTATATATTCAGGGTATTTGTATGTAAAATTTTCTATTGGGGGAAAGAGAGAGAGCGAGAGAGGAAGAGAGAGAGATGCGGTAGAGAGAGTCACCAGAGAGAGAGAGAGAGAGAGAGAGAGAGAGAGAGAGAGAGAGAGAGAGAGAGAGAGAGAGAGAGAGAGAGAGAGAGAGAGAGAGAGAGAGAGAGAGAGAGAGAGAGAGAGAGAGAGAGAGACTGGCCATTAATTTTCTGACCTCCATAGACCCACCCTTATGTAAACAAATCTGTCTTATCATACCAAAATCTCAAGATGAAATTGTGTCCCAGTACTGAAGGTGTTGAGAGCGCTGACAGTAAGATGAGGGTTTTGTCACAGCAGGATGGGAGGTTAGTGGAGCTCAAGCAAAGAGCCAATACAAATGTTTTATAGAATGTCTGTGCCAAATAAGAATAAAAAATGTTTAGTTACCATGTGAAGTCTCTCTCTCTCTCTCTCTCTCTCTCAGCGCTACTAAACAAACTCTTCCACATTTGAACCTACACTTTTTTTTTTTTTTGCTTTTCCCATGACTCACCAGAGCCCCTCACACTCTCCATCACCAGCACACACACACACACACACACACACACACACACACACACACACACACACACACACACACACACACACACACACACAGACACACGTTGTCTTATCTCCTTCTGTTTGTCTTTTTTCTCTCCCTCTTTCTCTTCCTTCTTTCTTTTCTCTCGTTTCCTCTTCTTAACTTTCCTTTTTTCCTTCTTTTTATCTCTGTTCTATCTAATTAGCATAACACACACACACACACACACACACACACACACACACACACACACACACACACACAAAGACAGCTAGAGCTTTATAATAAATACATATGCAATTCTATTTCAAACTTTGCATCAATCGAGAAACACAAACTATTCGCTTCTTCTCTTCCTTTACCTGTTCTTCACCCTTTATCTGTCTTATCTCTTCATCTATTATCTATTTCTGCACCTCCGAATCTGTCGCATCTACCTTTCCCATATGTCACCTTCTTAATACACCATACTGTATTTCCAGCATTGCCGCGTCTGTCCCTTGATACATCTCACTCCTGCTCCCTCATTTGTCACTGCCGTCGACCTCCTCTTTTATGACCCTACATCTGAGAGAGAGAGAGAGAGAGAGAGAGAGAGAGAGAGAGAGAGAGAGAGAGAGAGAGAGAGAGAGAGAGAGAGAGAGAGAGAGAGAGAGAGAGAGAGAGAGTCAGTCCTTTACAAGAATACCCACCTTTTTCGTTCTTTTCGATCTTCAAGTGACGCTGGTTAATTGTAAAAGACTAGCTCGACTCCTACTCTCTAGTCTCTCTCTCTCTCTCTCTCGTACAGTGTAAAGGTCGGCATGTTTTTTATATGAGGTAATTGTGGTGTGTTGGGACGCTTACTTAGAGGTTACATACCGCTGTACCTTCGCGAAATATCACTGGTAAGAAGGTTTAAAGTGAAATACGTGCAGGTAAGAATGTATGTACTGTGGTTCAGGTTGATGTGTGTAGGTATTAATGCTCGTCTGACTGTCTTTCCTATTTTTCGTGTGCTGTTAATGTTTTAATTTTCTTCAGAGTTCTAAATGCCTTCAGATAAACGAGACTAATCTAACTTTTTTTTTTCTTCTATTTTCGTCCATCAATATTTCGTAAAGGACATCAAGGCGTTACCTTTCTCTACTTTTCTTCAATGTGTGTTATTTTTTCTTAACTTTCTTCTCTCTGGGTGACTTTTGAAGTTCTACATTTTGGTTCAACTTTCGTTACTTTAAACCATTCTGTATTATGGGGCGTTTCTATATTCACTCTGCTTGCTATTGGGTGATTTCATACAGTTTCAGAAACTCATGTATGGGGATTAAAATAGTGAAAAATAACCATTAATATTCTGACCTCCATAGACCCTTCCCAATGTCAATAAAATGGTCTAATTGTACACAAATCTCAAAGTAAGAATGTGTCCCAGTACTGAAGGGATTAATATCTCGTGCAAGGTAAATATGAGACAACTGTGGTGCGTAGCTTCTAACCAGCGATTCTTGTCCACGTTAAAGCCTCGATATAGATACAACGGGACTACGATATGGCCTCACTGTTGCGGCACCACATCAATCTGTCAATCAGCAATCAACCAACTCAGGTAATTTTATATACGATAAATTAAGAGTCTAATAACCCTAAATGTTTTGGTAACTCGGGTAATTTTAAAGAGAAATAAAGACGGTCATTCTAATAATCCTGAATGCTTTGATATGATTAATTTTACACATCTAGTCTCACGTTAAGATGCATCACGTTAGTCTGATTATTTTAATGTATTTTTCTTATCTGCAACGTGAAGAATAAATTGCATTTGTTCACGCCTCAGTTAATTATAATTCATCCAACAACTAAAATTTTCTACGAGACTATTTGCTGGGATATAACATGCGGTTGTGATTCCCACCAAAAAAAAAATAATAAATAAATAAATAAATAAATGAATTAATAAATAAATAAACGAAATAAATAGCTAGATAAATACAATAAGGTGGATATCCGTCTCGTTAATCTTCGCGTCATTGTTCATCTATCATGGACAAGCATAGAAGGTCATGGCGGCGCTAACATCACCAGTTATATAAAAAAAAAAATACAGCACGACAGCATCAATGATATATAACTATCTTCCTGTGTCTGCGTGTGAAGCGAAACATCTGACTGACCAATCTTATAATTCACGACGAACTCCGAGACATTTTTGTTATTCCTTCTTTAATTCAAGTTTAAGGGCGTCAACTGCATTGGTCTTCATAGTCAAGGCTGTCTGATAAATAATTAAAGACACATTCCGTGAAACTTCCTGCAAAAAAAAAAAAAAAAAAAGATAACGTCTGCACATACATAAATTCTTTCATGTGTGTGTGTGTGTGTGTGTGTGTGTGTGTGTGTGTGTGTGTGTGTGTGTGTGTGTGTGTGTGTGTGTGTGTGTGTGTGTGTGTGTGTGTAAACAAATAGAAAAACAGATAGACAGATGGGCAAACAGACACACAGACAGATGGATAAATAAATACATGAAAAAAAAAAAACTGGATATTAATTTTGGTAACGGTCTTACTCTGTATTATAAGCAGCGAAGTCCATTAATTGGGCGATTGTTACCCTTTATTCCACCGTTTTCCTTAATTAAAAGAGAACAAGTTTCGATAATGTGACCGAGAGTCTGGAGAAGTGTGAAGCCAATAGCATTCTCTAAGGAAGAGCATATTATAATCATCACTATCTTTAACAATAATGAGAAAATAGCTACCATATCATCTTTATTATTATTACTATTATTATTATCATTATTATTCTCACCATCATTATCGTCACACTTAGCATGTCATTACAACTCTCCATCAACATAATTACCATGCTCAATAATGACAAGCGTAGCAATGAGTTTTAAACATTTCAGAATCTTTCCCTCATTGTTCCTGGTAACAGTGACGTGATTGCATGTATGTACACCTGGAGTGCTTTGGTGCAGCCCTTGGGTATTGTGCTGAAGTGAAAGAGAGAATACAAAAAACAATACTTCGCTTCCGTGACTCTGGCCGGTGTTAACAAGCTGCTGTCCTTTCTCTCCTCTCAACAACCATTTCAAAATATTGTTCATTTCTTCCTTTACATCCACAATTTATTTATCTAAACGCAGTCCATAATGGCTTTTTCTCTTCCACAACTTTTATTCGCAGCATCAATTGGATTAATTAATCAACTTTTAAACTGCATTTTAAGCTGGGCGGTGCACCAGTCCCGTGTTTTCTCTAATTCTTTTAATATACAAAGATTAAATATTGCAATGTTTAGATAAGATAAAACATATATAAAAGTAAATATAACTTATACTTAGAACATTTTATTTCTAGAATTTGTACATAGAATCATTCATCTTTACCTATCTCCAAATTTCACTTGTCGTTTACTCTTTCCTCCACCTGCCATCTTCTCTTCTTCCTTGTCCCACTATTCCCTATCACTCCTCCCCCTTTTCCTTATTTCTTATACCTACATCCATCCCTTAACCAGTCTTCCCATTACACGTGTATTTCTCCCCATTTAACCCTCATTTCGCCTTAGAGCTTTCCACCCTTACCCTTCCACCCCATTCCTTCCTCCTATCCTTGCCCCCTCGCTCCACATCCACCCCTCACCCGCACCGAAATGAAACGACCACTCCTTGCATCCTCGACATTTTAATTATAACCTTAAAGCACACACACCCTCGTGGAAGTCATTACACTGCAAAACCTGGGGGAAGAAAAAGATAGAGAGGGAAACACACACACACACACACACACACACACACACACACACACACACACACACACACACACACACACACACACACACACATGCAAGGAAAAAAAAAGTAAATAAAACAAGGAAATCAGAAAACTCAAGACGTGTAAAAACTTGTTCACTTAAAGGACACGCAGTTGTAATGTTAGGAGAGAGAGAGAGAGAGAGAGAGAGAGAGAGAGAGAGAGAGAGAGAGAGAGAGAGAGAGAGAGAGAGAGAGAGAGAGAGAGAGAGAGAGAGAGAGAGAGAGAGAGAGAGAGAGAGAGAATGAGGGTGGCAGAGAAAAACATAATAGAGGGTTGAGTAAATTAAGGCATGGAAAGCAGGTATCTAAGTGGGAAGGACGATGTAATAGACAAATGAACACTCGGACAACGTCAAGAGCGAGATGGAGAAGGAAGGGAAGATGACAGATGAGAAAGACACAAGACCAGGAGAAAGGGAACTCATTTTTTTTTCCCAACAACAGAGACTCCTTGTTTGGGGATAAGGCGCGGAGTGGTTCACGGACGCCGGACACTGACAGGCACGGAGGAACGGAGATTGTGACATGGAGAGAAAATTCTTATTAACTTTGCTCGAGGTTCAGAGCTTGATAATAGTCCTGTCATGCTAAGGCGAAGTGGATGGATGCACCGCGCGCTGGTCTGGATAAGGCAGAGCCCGAGCGACGGCTTTGAGGAGATTCCCTAACACAGTTCCAAGGCAGGTATGTTTCAGTCCATGTTGAATGTAGGTAGATGCTTGTCCCACAATAGAGTGTGTATAAGATGAAGTACTGCTGGCCATGTTCTTTAATAACTGTGTTAAAAAACACGAACAATTTATGCGTTTTGAAGGGAAACCAGAGTTAATAATTGTGTTCAAAGAGTAACTGTCAGATAGATTGAAAGTATTATTCATTTATTTTATCCAGTGAAGAAATGTTGAATAATTTTGTTCCGTACACAAAAACTGATGAATTTACTGATATACATATATTCTTTCCTGCCTATAAAAATATACGCATGAAGAAATCAAATGAAATATGTGGAAGTCACCAATACATTCCACAGAAGTCAAGTAGGGCCTGGCTCGAGTTCAAACAGATCACCTCTCAATATTGATTGACTGACAAACACAGATGCATTTCTTGTTCAGGGAAAGTGAGCATGCTACTGCTGCAATGGATCGCGCATGATTTAAGTACAATACGAGTAATCATGCCTAGCGAATCACCTTGAAAGATTGATTACATGAAACAATGATTGGGTGATATATATTTTTCCTCAACCAGACAAAGAGAACGCTGTTGATCCCCAAAGCATTACGACAGAGTTAAGTATTCCTGAGTTAGTGTGCAGTATAACACATTGCGCTATTGCTGAATTGATTAGCTGACAGAAATGTGACGTTACCTAAGGTGAAATGGGAGCAGGTCATTTGGTACTGGCGCTGCTGGTACCTTGTAAGCCATTCAGGTCTCAGGTCAGATGGTCTTCAAGAGAGGTCGGCCTTTAGGCAAGTAGGCAATAGGAAGTTTGGTACCCGAGACACTTGGTACACAAAATAGGTCCTCAAAATATTTCTAGACACAGATATATGGACTACAGGCTTCGTGAAGGTAACATGTGGATCTGCCGTGGTACAGTGGAACCATGCGTGCTTTTGGGGTTCGAGGGGTCTCCAACCGCAAGGGTTCGAATCCTGTCCAAGGTCCGAGTGTAGGTTGGGCTTCCTCACTCGGGGCAACGGTTTTCTAGCGGGTGGGCTTTCAGATAGGTTACCCCAAAAAGTATTCCCTTTAGCCCATAAATTCCCGTGAAAAGCCTACGTATAAAAAAAAAAAAAAAAAAAAATAGGGAAGCCACGCAGCGGAGGGTACGTATATAAGTGATTCATCCCCTAAGCAAGTGATCACAAGGGTAAACAAATTCCCCTCCGTGGCGTCGATACCTGAATGAACCCCCGGATGACTTATATCTCCCACTCCCAAAGTAATAATTTCATCAATACTGCAGTGCTAATTCTACCGTCACTGTCTGCGCTGGGGATCATTATAGCAACGCGGTTGAAAAATATTGTGTACCGTGGGAGAACTCAATCAATAGTGTCGAATATTCCAGCCAGGACATTGTTAACATTATTATACCTTCAGGGAATGTAATGTGATGTGTTCCGGTGCGGGAAGGCTTCGTGAAAAGTACTTGTGGTGCCATTACAAGTATTGAATTATCGATGAAGGTTGAACAAGTTAGATTTCTTTTTTATTTTTGATGGTCTGCTGGAACTCCGGAATGCTTGTACAAAGTTTCGTCTTTTAAATTATGCAAAGGCTATGCAGTTGGCAATAGTGATTCACATAGTACACGAGAACCAAAAAAAAAAAAAAAAAAAAAATATGAGCAAAATTCATGACATGGCTGGTGAGTATGACGAAAAATAAAAGAAAGAATAAATAGAACAAATAAAAAAAAAAAAAACAGTGACGCAAGAGTATTTACATGAAAATACAAACATTTATTCATTTCAGTGGAAACTTAAATGGAAAAAAAAAAATCAAATACAGCAACTCTTTTCCCCGCCATAAACACAAGGGAGGAAATAGTTTTAAAGAGCACAGGAAAAAAAAAAAAACAATTATGTAGGACGTGTGGAATAAAAGTAAAATAGCGTAATGAATCATATTTCATTCATAAAAGAAAATAAACACATAATCCTCCTTACTCTTTGTGGTACAGTAACAAATGCAGGAAAAACCGAAACATTTTCTTTTCCTCTTCATTTGCAGGGGAGGAAATATTGAAAAAAAAAAAAAACTGCAGAATAATACAGAAAACACAAACCAGAAAAAAGGAAAAGATGAAAAAATGTGCAAAACTTAATAAAAATAGTGAAATAATAAGAAAAGTACACACAAGTAGAGTAACAGCCTAAAAAAAAACATAACAATCAAGAAAAAGCGAGGAGAGAGTAATAAAATGAGGCCAAGTCACGAGAGAGTGGGGGTGTGGGGGTGCTCTGGAGAGGTGGATGAAGGCAGATTTTCCTGAGATGATGAAGTGACGTCCGCTACGTGCACACCAGCAGAAGCATCAAGAGGAGAGTGCTCGAGTATATACAAATTAAAGAGAAACACAACATAACAGGCCTGAAAGAACACACGAGACTCCTTGTGATGCCATAAAAGACTGGAGATTTACAAAGAAAACATGAAAGTAAAGAGTCCATTATGAGAGAGAGAGAGAGAGAGAGAGAGAGAGAGAGAGAGAGAGAGAGAGAGAGAGAGAGAGAGAGAGAGAGAGAGAGAGAGAGAGAGAGAGAGAGAGAGAGAGAGGAGAATGTCTAAAGTGCAAGCAAACATTAGATTTTTACTTGCGTTACACATCACCTGCAACTCAGTGTAATGTATCAGACATCTATAAATCACAGCAATTTCTGGTTTACTCGCTTGCAAGAATGAAACTCCGCATGCTATTTAAAAATGAAATAAAATAAACTGACGCTTTCGCACACTCATTAGCAGACACACGTGGACAGGCAAACACCCACCCACACGCACACCCACACACACACACACACACACACACACACAGACACACATACAAAGCAACAACTTAAACCTGACATGGAAATTACGCAAAACACCTCACATGATATTAAAAGAATGGAAAAAAGAAAAATTAAGATTTCATTCATAAACTTAATGCACAAAAAAGAGTAAAATGTTGCATAACACGTTCTGTGAATAAAAGAAAGACAAAGAAAAAATAGCAAAACAACTAGCACTGAATCACCAATAAAGTATCTGAAAACCAAGAATAATGAAGGCCAGGCAGGTAATGTAATACTTGAATACTGAAAAGACTTACACTTGTTCGGGCAACTAAATTAATTCTGGCCTTCCCTCCCACGCAAGAAGTAATGGCACGAAATTCAGACGTGGACAGCTACAATTAAACTGGACCAAGTTTTCTCCACCAACGACGTCATTGTGGTGGCGCGGCGGCCTGGCACCCTCCTCCCCCCCCCACGCCCAGTGCTGCGCCGGGGTTGTTTTATTGAATTTGTCTACGAGGCATAGTGATAGACCACCTTGTTCGATGTGGAATCCCTGATAACGCTTTTGTGAAGGTGGTTATGGTGTGCTCTCTCTCTCTCTCTCTCTCTCTCTCTCTCTCTCTCTCTCTCTCTCTCTCTAAGAAATTTAACCCCTTCAATACAGGGGAACATATTTACCTTGTGATTTGTGTACGGTTATTCCATTATATATTTAGAGGAAGCGTCTATGGAGGTTAGAAGCTTAATGGCAACAGTCTTCTCTATTTTAATCTCCCATGTAAGTTTCTGAAGCTGTATAAAATCACCACATAGTAACCAGAAGGAATATGGAAACGCGTCACGGTGCAGAAGGGGTTAAGTACATAACATATCGCCTTAAAGAAGAGTAAGGCACTGCTAGTTTCCTTCTGCACATTGAACAGCGGGTTCTGAGAGGCTTCCATTCCATGTGAGACAGGCATTCGGGAGCTCTGATGCCTGGTGGTGTGGTCCTTTCGGTCACAGTTATTGTGGTCTCGATGATCTGATATAAGACCGGGTGGTGCGCGGGGCTGTGCTGCCATGACCATAAAGCTATAAAACCCAAGTCAAAACGCAAGAGGGAAGCGAAGTGTGGGCAGTGTCGGGGAGTGAGGGCGGCATGCGATGGGTGATGAAAGGAACTTGGGAGAGGAAGTGTGGTCGTAGTTGGCGGTATGATGGAAGCAAGGAGGCGGTAATGTGGCCAGAGTTATGGAGCAGGTGGCGTGGTGGTGACGTGAAGGTGTAAGGTCCACAGAGTTCGGTAGCAGTAGCCCCTTCCTATATCAAATATTCATCTAAACCTCTGTCTGGTTACGTCTTGATGTGTGTATGTACCACTTTATTGTCCCTACCTCACGCCCACGACGCTTCCCTTACTCCCACACCAGTCGCGCAACGCTAAGACAATAAAATGTTTCGCATAACGTATAACAGCAATAGTGTATCAACATGAAACTAAAAAGTACGTGACGGTATTGCATTGCTTCCTACACTCACCCTCTGTCTCGCGTCACACAGGCAGCTTTATTCAACGTGTGTGAGGAGGAAGGTGTAAACAATAAAACGATAATAGAAAAACACCCACACCTTTCCCGACCTTCTCGTGCACATAAGACTCAAGCTTCTTTCTTTCTGTCTGCCTGTCTGCCTGCCTTTTATACAAACAGACAGACAGACAGACAGACAGACAGACAGACACACACACACACACACACACACACACACACACACACACACACACACACACACACACACACACACACACACACACACATACATACACACACACACACACAAACATACACACAGTCATCATGAACAGAATACCCTCACAAAGTATCGAACATGTTAAGCGCGCGCGCGCACACACACACACACACACACACACACACACACACACACACACACACACACACACACACACACACACACTGCACCACAAGCCTTCGCAAAACACAACAAACATGGTAAACCGACGCCAAAACTGATTTAACTAATCTCCTCTCACGTCGCCTCGTTTACCTATGAATCCTGTTGGAAACTGCAAAGCTACAGAAAATCGTATTACAGAGGCGAGGCTGGGAAGGGAACAGGAGTGCGGGAGCGTGTGAAAGAGTGTAATGTTCCCACCAAGGTTTCTGGCGAACCCTCTGTGGCGGTGCTGATTGCTGTCACCAGGCAGCCCCAGCGTGCCTACCGTCATTAGGCCGGGACAGTCACCGCGGCAAACAAACCAAACAAACGACACAAACCGTAAGAATCAAAGCCAAAGGGGGTTTTACGTTCATCACTTGTTTACGCAATCGGCCGCAACTTTGGCGGTGTACACACAGGCAGGCAGCTGTTTGTGGTGTTGTTTGACTGGCAAGGGCGGAAGTTGGCGTTAACATCGACATAAATAACTAACTCAAATTATCAACAATAACAACAGCAACAACAACAACAACAATGGTAAAAATAATAAATAATGCTATAATTATTATGTTTCCGTGAATCATTTAATATTATTACCATTATTATTATTTTTACTGTTATTGTGATTAATATTCATAACATTATTATTATTATTATTATTATTATTATTATTATCAATATTATTATTATCATTATTATTATTACAATTATTATCATTATTATTATTATTATTATTATAATTATTATTATTATTAATATCATTACTATTATTATTATTACTATTATTATCATTATTATTATTAGTTGTAGTAGTAGTAGTAGTAGTAGTAGTAGTAGTAGTAGTAGTAGTAGTAGTATTAGTAGTAGAAGTAGTAGCAGTATTAGTAATATAAAAAGAGATTGGTGCCACTTTTATGTTAAGAAAAGCCCTTGGAAGAGAGAGAGAGAGAGAGAGAGAGAGAGAGAGAGAGAGAGAGAGAGAGAGAGAGAGAGAGAGAGAGAGAGAGAGAGAGAGAGAGAGAGAGAGAGAGAGAGAGAGAGAGAGAGAGAGAGAGAGAGTATACGATATGAAAATATTAAATGAAAACAATATTTCAATAATACTTGCCTCACACATACAGTGTTTCGAAATCAAATCAAACGTTATCACGCCATGAAAAATCTAAGCACATCACTGTTCCCTGTGAAAATCTTGCACCAAGTGGTAAAATGCACTGCAGTATAGTTCACATAGACCAGAGGAAATCTTGCTTTATTCAGTTTGTAATAGTAATAAGAATAGAGATAATGATAAAATAGCATTAGTAGCAACAATAATAATAATGATGATAACAATAGTCATTATTATCATTAACAATAAAATCGAGATATTATCATTACTATTATTTTCATATTGTAGTACCGTTGTTGTTTCTGTTGTTTGTTTGCTGTTACCGTAATTATCATCAGAAAAATGGTTGCTGTTTTGCCGTTGCTA
>NC_059301.1:17099753-17119753 GCF_017591435.1 Portunus trituberculatus | reverse complement strand
AGAGAGAGAGAGAGAGAGAGAGAGAGAGAGAGAGAGAGAGAGAGAGAGAAAAAGCCAGTGCCTCCCAGAACGCTCGAGCCTTTTCATCTAAACAAGAGGCACAAACAACGCTGAAAAGCCGCCTTATTAGTGGCTGGAGTATTAAGTAAATGATGAAGCTGGAGAAGTGTTTTTTACCTTTTATTTTTTTGGCAGCACGACTGACTGAAAAAGGAAATCTAATTAAAAATGTTATCTATCCTCTCTTCTCCCCCTTACAAAGAGAATGTCAGGGTTTGATGGGAATTAGGGAAAGATTACTGTGTGTGTGTGTGTGTGTGTGTGTGTGTGTGTGTGTGTGTGTGTGTGTGTGTGTGTGTGTGTGTGTGTGTGTGTGTGTGTGTGTGTGTGTGTTGGTGGCGAGTATTGCAGACGGACTAAGCTGTTTAATGCGTTGCTAATGATCCAGCTACCGAGCCTAACAAAACCACACAAATAACACCAAAACTTATGATGGAAAGAGACGCACCGCCCTTACACTTAATACGGAGGAGGATTTACAGTTCATCACTCACCACCAACCACTTGCTTCCTCGCTACGCTTACACGTTTATCCTCTTTCCTACCTCTCTTTCTATCCTCCTTTCTCTATATCCTTTCACTGGTTATGGGACAGCTCTGGTATTCCCCTTTTCAGTGATTGCAAAACACACACACACACACACACACACACACACACACACACACACACACACACACACACACACACACACACACGTACAGGAACCAAAGGCAGCATCGAGCGGCCGGCAGCTCTCGCGAGGGGTGCCGAGGCCTTCAGCGGCAAGCTCAGACCCTCTTCATATCGCAGGTGTGCCGGGTAATTAGCATCCAGCACCTGGCTAATGGATGGTTATTTGTCTGTTTCCCGATATGTTTACGAGTTAATTATCCAGAATGGTTATTAAATCAGCTCATTTATTTACTGTAATTAAATCTCTCTTCCACTTTTATTTTATTTATTTTTTGCATCCGAAGGTGAGATTCAAAATTACTATAATCATCTCATCAGGTCCTCTTGCCGCTGCGGGATTAATGGATTCGATTGAAATGGTCTTGCATCCTCGCCTTGTTGGACCCTCTTCAGGAATTATCAGGCTGGACGGTGTGAACACGGGCTTAGGGGGGGAGAGAGAGAGAGAGACAGACAGAGAGAGAGAGAAAGAGAGATCATGGAGTGCCGGATTGGGGAGGAGAGTCAGTTGAATGTAAGGGAAAGAAGGAAGCTGCGTGGAGAGATTGGGTAAGGCGGGAGGTAAAGGCGAGACTGGCAGCGAAGGTTGTGGATGAATTTATATGGTTTAAAAAGGGTAAAGGAGGAGAAAGATATGATGAGGGAAATTCCGTATGGTTTTAGATGAAAGGTTCTAGAGGGTGTTAGGGTTACGAGATGGAAAAGTTAGGAAGGGCGAATCAGATTTTTTTTTTTTTTTCTTAAGGAGAGGAAAGGAGGGTGGATGGTGTGTGGATGGCTGAGGCAAGAAGGCAGGAAAAGTGAGTGGAGTGGTGAAGGAAAGGTGGAGTGGAGGGGTTCAGTATTTGGTATATTGATATATTTTTTTTATTTAGAGGGAAAAAAGTTGGTATAAGTTAACTCCAGGTATATAAGAAAACTTCTGGAAGGAGGAGGAGGAGGAGGAGGAGGAGGAGGAGGAGGAGGAGGAGGAGGAGGAGGAGGAGGAGGAGGAGGAGGAGGAGAAGAAGAAGAAGAAGAAGAAGAAGAAGAAGAAGAAGAAGAAGAAGAAGAAGAAGAAGAAGAAGAAGAAGAAGAAGAAGAAGAAGAAGAAGAAGAAGAAGAAGAAGAAGAAGAAGAAGAAGAAGAAGAAGAAGAAGAAAAGAAGAAGAAGAAGAAGAAGAAGAAGAAGAAGAAGAAGAAGAGGAAGAGAAGAAGAAGAAAAAGCTGGAGAAGGAAAAGGAGTAAAAGGAAGAGGAGGAGAAGGAGAAGGAGGAGAAGGAAAAGGAAAAGAATAAGAAGGAGGAGGAGGATGAGGAAGAGGGAGCGACAAAGCTTTAAGTGGGAGGTTTTAAGCAAAGGATGAGGGTGAAAGGCAGAGGAGGGTGAGGCTCAAAGGTCTTCAGTGGGAAAGCGCAATACTAAGTGGCATTTGGAGATGAGCAGTTCAGGAAAGGCTCTCAGGGGGAGGTTTACCTGCGTACTTAACACTGAGCTTGTGGTGTGTGTGCGTGTGTGTGTGTGTGTGTGTGTGTGTGTGTGTGTGTGTGTGTGTGTGTGTGTGTGTGTGTGTGTGTGTGTGTGTGTGTGTGTGTGTGTGTGTGTGTGTGTGAGTGTGTGTGTTTGAGCTTTTACTCTCGTGTATGTATATAAATGGATGTACGCATGTATGTATTTATGCATGTATGTATTTATGTACGCGACATTCAGCACTTTCCATGTGCCAAACGGTGACTGGACCAGACACTTGCAGTTTTTATTTCTTTTAGCTGCAAACACACTCTCTTTCCATTAATATTAAAGACGCTTTATCTAGTCATACATTTCCACACACACACACACACACACACACACACACACACACACACACACACACACACACACACACACACACACACATTCCCAGGCGCCAAGACATCGCCGTGTTTGCCCGTCGCAGTAATCTCTGATAATTATATGAGCAATCTGGCAAAAACAAAGAAGTTATACCAGAAGCAAGCGACGAGACGTGCCGTAATGAGGCGCCGAGGAGGAAGACGAGAAGTAGGAAAAGATGACAGAGGAATAAGAGAAGGGGAAGAAAGAAGAAGAGGAGGAGGAAGAGGGAAGTGGGTGTGTAAGGAAGAGGTGGAAGCTTTACTGTCCTGTCATTTTTCTTTGTTTAATTATCGCATGAAAGGACAACGCCTTGAGGAAGAAAGCGCGATGGAGAGCCTCCGGGATGGGCTGAGGGGAAGCGAGGCCAATGCACGGTTGCCTTGGAGAGAGAGAGAGAGAGAGAGGGAGAGAGAGAGAGAGAGAGAGAGAGAGAGAGAGAGAGAGAGAGAGAGAGAGAGAGAGAGAGAGAGAGAGAGAGAGAGAGAGAGAGAGAGAGAGAGAGAACGAGACAGCCAGCCAGCCAGCCAGCCAGCCAGACTACAGACAGACACACGTAGACAGACACATGCGGAGGTAAGGAGACAAACAAATACCAAGAAAAAGAACCCAGACACACACACACACGTTCTTACAAAAACAAAAGGCTAAACGGAGCAACACAGGCTAAGAGCTAGACAAACGTAGACACATAATAAGCGGATACCAAGAAATAGAGAGAGAGAGGTAAAGAAAAGCATTAGAGAATAAGAAACCATGAAAAGGAGGAGGAGGAGGAGGAGGAGGAGGAGGAGGAGGAGGAGGAGGAGGAGGAGGAGGAGGAGGAGGCACAAAGGAGTTTAAAGGAGATAAGAGTCAAAGATGCAAATGTAGGGACCAATGACTCGAAGAGAGGGCAGAAGGGAGGAGGAGAAATACTGCAGGGACACACTGAAGACAAAGAGAACGGAAGAAGGGTCGTTGAGAAGTTTATACGAGAACATACGTAAGAAGATATGAACGGGGAACGGAAGGGTCACTTAAAGAATGAGATGGGGGTAGAAGAGGAAGAAAAAAACCCTCATGAGAAAGGGAAGAAGTGTCAGCGTGCAAGAAACAAGGTGACAACTGAGATATTTCCAAGACACTGTGCCATTTCTATTAGTCTCATAACTCTACTGCCACCACTGCCATAGTAACCACCGCTAACCACTGTCATTATCACTGTGACCTGATACCACAACCAGTGATATTAGCGGAAAAAACTGATATACTTTTCCCTACAATTTCTCTTCGTCTTCCTCATCCACTACCACCACCACCACCATCTCCTCTCCAACAACACTACGGCTGTTCATGTTATTCTTCGTTTATTCAATGCAGAAGCAAAGCGAGGATTGTGCAGCTCGTTAAATCCTGGAGATGAAAACCCATAAATACTAATCCATATGGAATTCAGGCATGAGAGAGAGAGAGAGAGAGAGAGAGAGAGAGAGAGAGAGAGAGAGAGAGAGAGAGAGAGAGAGAGAGAGAGAGAGAGAGAGAGAGAGAGAGAGAGTATAAAAGAGGCATGACGAGGAATCTTCTGGTGATATGTGCATCTAGTAAGAGGCTTTGGTGTCTCCGTAAGAGCACTCACAATGAAGGGGTTACCTAAGTCTGTCTGAGCTGCGTGTGTATTGTTGCTTGCTTTGCCTGAGGTGCTGGACGAGGCGGTGGAGGGAGATATATGAGAAATACACTTATGAAAACTAACTTTCTCTCTCTCTCTCTCTCTCTCTCTCTCTCTCCACCAGAACTACTTCGTTCGCCTTATTACGACCAGGAAGAACAGACACCGAGGCCCGTAAAACACTCACCACCCCTGCCGCGGCAGACACGAGCAGGGTGTGGCAGTATTGGCTTAGTTTGTGAGGCCTCCACGACTCACAGAAATCTTGCCCTTCCTTCCTTTCTTCATTCACAACCAAACAATTCCCGTTTTCTTTCACTGCATCCTTCTATCTCTCGTCACCTCACATCTCAGCGAGACATTTTTTCAAGGGTTACGGTTTCTATGGGAGTGTCTGATGGGGGTTCTATTCTATCTATGTGTATTTTGAATGTATGCTATTTGACTCATTCAGTACCATGACGCGTTTTCATATTCATTCTGCGAGCTATTTGGTAATTTTATACAGCTTCAGAAACTCATGTGGGATGGTGATTAAAATAGTGAAGACTGTGCCCATTAAACTTTTCGATCTCCACATACCCTTTCTAATGTGAATAAAATGGTCTAAATCTCAAGGTAAAAATTTGTCCCAGTATTGAAGGGATTAAGACCAATGTTATAATTTAATGATCTGCGTATTTTTTTCGAGGCCGCCGTGGTACAGTGGAACCATGCGTGCTTTGGGGTCCGCGAGGTTTTCCAAGAGCACGGATTCGAATCCTGTCCACGGTCCGAGTGTAGGTTAGACTTCCTCACTTGGGGTAACGGTTTCCTATCGGGCGGGCTTTGAGATAGGTGGTACTCCCAAAAGTATCCCCTTTAGCCCATAAATTCCCGTGAAACGCCCACATGGTGTACATAAGAAAAATGCTCTTCGTTTTTTATTGACTGTATTGATAAGATTTTTTTTATACTACATATGTTCATCGTAACTCGTGTTTCTTAATGTATGATAACTGTTTCTCTCTCTCTCTCTCTCTCTCTCTCTCTCTCTGAAAGTGACTACCGCATTAGTTGGTCCGGGAGTGCGCCATTCCTTCTCCCCTTCACATATCGCCATCTCCTCATTACAGTCACGGCAAAGTTTATGGAATTCATTATGGAAACTTTTAAATCCCAGTTATCGTTTTTTACTTCATTTGGTCGGTTTTTTACTATTCGTTTTCTTCTCCGTTGGTGTCTTCGGTTAATTTCTATTGACTTTTCCACGTTATTTTGCTCTTCTTTCTCTCTTTCCCTTCTCTCTCATTAGATGTGGACGCAGTTTCTTTGAATGCGAGAAAACATACAGTAAATATAAACCTTTTACTTAATTTGAAAGGGAATGGTAGCTCTATGGCTGGAATATGCATGATTTCAACTAATCAGATTTTGCATATATTTAATATTATTCTATCAAATCTATGTTGTATAATTTATTAATCAGTGACGCATGGTGGTGCTAATTTTCAACTAATTTATCACCATTATTGTTATGATCATTACCATTCACTCCTCACTTCCTCATGCAACGGCAGTGACACATACTTTCATGATTGACTCTCTCTTTCCCTGCATAAATCTTTCACTCCTTTCATTTCGTTCCTTCCCTAAGCGTTTCGATCACATTGGTTCACTCTCTCCTGCATTTCTCTCACAATTGTACCCTTTAATTCACTCGTCACTTCGTCCTCGCGGGATTCGTCCATACCATGCGAGACATTTCTCCTCCTCCTTATCTATTCAGGAACTCCACGGGCCATTTCATTCCTATTCACATCATCTCATCGACTTCCTCCTGACTATATCCTTGAAATATCCTCCCGCTGAAAGCCCTTGTAAGAAGAGACATCTTTATTGCCTTCATCACTGACATATCTACTACCTCGCTCGCCAGCTTGCCCAACTATAAGTTAGTATCCGTGCACAGATTTTCTCCAGGCTCCCTTAACAGTACTGTAACTGACTGACCACTTAGCCTTTATAAACACTGGTGAGTTATCGGCATATCCATCTTTCTAGGCTTATGGGTCAATAGTTTACATTATCGATATCTCTTTCTTCGGATTCGGAAAGCGTCTTTAGCTTAAATTTACTTTCTCAAAAATTTTACAAATTATATGCTGCTTAAAAAGAAACAATAATTCTATGGATCATTTTCCGCCTTTAAACAAACAGACCAATGAAAGTGAACACTTCCTTTATAATTAGAAAGAAATAATTTTAGAGCAAAATCATGGTTGTGTTCGAATTGTACCTATAACTCTTCATTCTGTTATTTCATCCATGTGCAAAATGCCAATTTGACATTTTCTTTTCCGCAACATGGAATGTACATGGGGCAGAGTGCCACCTTCAGGCACACGCACACAGGCGCGCTATTGCCAATAATTAACATACCTGGCATCTCCCCATAAGATTTGTACAATCTCATGGAATCAATAATGAGGATGTCGATCTCTGTTACGTCATAACCTGACGGTCATGACGCCAGGTGCCACTCTGGCCCGGCGGGGGGTTGGACGCTCTCTCCTCAACACCTTCAGTTAGTCAGTGGTGGGCTGAACCTGCAGAATTCTTTTACGATCTTTAATGTGGTGCTTTGTGATCTGTGTTGATATTCATCTCATCCTTTTATGCGTGACAACAAACTTTTCAACCCACCAACTTACTAAAGGCGTTGATGAACGCGGGTGTTTGCTACACTAGAGGCGGCAGCCTTTGCCAGTGTTTACAATGCAGGGGCGGGTTTGGGCAAACCCACCCGCGGGACCAGAGGGACCTCGGCAAGGCTGACCTCGGCTGACCTCAGCACACCACTCACCACCTGTAAACAAGGGGGACAATAAAGTAATCTCTGGCCTACAGAGCCGGGACCGGAACACAGGGCGGGAGGAAGGGAGGAAGGTAGGAGAGCAAGGGGGCAAGGGAGAAAGCACAAAAGTAAACACTGTGCTACAAAAATAAATGAGGATGAGGAGGGACTGCTACATGTAAACAATGCGTATGGAAAAAGCAAAAATATCAAAATTTGGGCAAGGAAGCGGAAATATCCCGCTCTAAAAAATGTGACATGCTGAAAGTAACAATGTATAAAACATATACAGACTTGCATTAATAATATTTCCACATGCTGAATGCTTATAGGTTTGACTGATCATAAACGTACCCTCCTCCCCTCCCACGCACACGTAACATATCGACACAATACAACAATTTTTCACACCTCCACGTCAACACCGCATGAAATAACCCAGTCTCATCATTACAACCACCCCACTACTAACACCACCACCACCACTACCACTACTCAGCCCTCCTCCACCCTCCAAACACTAAACGCCAACACCACAGATCACCTTCTTTCCAGCACGAGTACTCCCTGCGCTCACGGGAACTCCTGAGGACAAAACAGAACGCCATGGGTATGCAGTAAAGACAAAATATGGTCGTTGCATAAATTACGTAGCAATCCTTGAAAAATATATGTTCCGGGCGGCACTGGGAGATACGGCTGGCGCGGAGTTACTGTCTAAATTTAATGCCCAACAACAGAGGAAGGAATAGGAGTCGTTGGATGGGGATGGATACACACAAACACACTCTCGCTCAGACTCTCTCTCTTTCTGTGTACCCATGAGTAAAAATCTAAGGCAAAATGAAGCCGCCACCTCACTCCCGGCGCAGACTGAGAGGGAGGAGTTCGTTGCCTTGTTATGTATGATTCAAAGCCGACCTGGATTTGTAATTTTTCTCACTTTATTTGTTCTTATGCGGGAGGAGAGTCATTCATCGCTGCTGGTATTTACTTTTCACTGACGAGGAGGAGGAGGAGGAAGAGGAGGAGGAGGGCGATGAAAATGAAAATGACGATGACCACGGATAAGAAAAAGAAGAAGAAAAAAGAAGATGATGAAGAAGAAAAAATAGAAAAAAAGAAAGAAAAAAATCTGCTAAAAATAAAGAAAGAATAACAAAAACAAGATAATAAAAAGAAAGACAAAACTCCACGAGAAAAAAAGAAAAGCAAAAAAAGAAAACAGAAACGAGATAAAGATGAAGATAAGTACCAGCCAGACAAGGAAGAGGAGGAGACGGATGATAAAGGCAAAAAGGAAAAGAAAGAAAAAAAAAGAGGAAGAGTAGGAAAAGAGCTTAAGAGGCGTTCCATCACTGGACATCTTAAAGTGAACATGTGCGGGACGTGATGGTCGTGTTGGAAGAAATAGTGAGAGGAGCAGAATAAGGCAGGACGAGTAATCACACAATAAAGGAAGGAAGGATGGAGACAGAGGAAGCAGGGAAGGAAGGAAGGAAGGAAGGAAGGAAAGAAGGAAAGAAAGAAGGAAGGAGGGAAGGAAAATAGGAACGGAGGAAGGTGAGAGACAAGTAAAAGATAGAAAAAAAAGAAAAAAGAAAAATAGTACAAGGTGTTTCAAGGATAAAAACGATTAATGAAAGGGAAGGAAGGAGAAACAGGTAACTTATTAACTTTGGACATAGGTGAGCAAGAATACCAGGTAATAAAAAGGTACAGGAACAATATACGGAAGAAAGAGAAACAAATGATAAATAAGAGAGTAAAAGACGGTAAAAGAAAAAAAACATGAAACTAGAAAGGATTTGGGTAAGAAAAGCAAAGCAGAAAAAAAATGTAAGGAGGAAAGGAGAGAGAGAAGCTGATTTAGGAAGGGAATTCATGAAAGGGAGGGGGTGGAGTATGAAAGGAAAGAAATGAAAGGAGGGCGAGAGAGAGAGAGAGAGAGAGAGAGAGAAAGGAAAGAGAGAGAGAGAGAGAGAGAGAGAGAGAGAGAGAGAGAGAGAGAGAGAGAGAGAGAGAGAGAGAGAGAGAGAGAGAGAGAGAGAGAGAGAGAGAGAGAGAGAGAGAGAGAGAGAGAGAGAGAGAGAGGCTGGACAGGAAGGATAAGGCAGTAAAGGAGAAGGTAAGGAGGAAAGGAGCTCGGTTAGAGGGGGAAGAAATGAATGGAAATTGAGGATGGAGTGAGGGAGATGAATAGAAAAGGGTGAGGGGAAGGGGAAGGCAGGAGAGGAAAATACAGGGAAGAAAGAGGACGAGGAGGAGGAGGAGGTAGTAGGCAGGAAAGCAGGAGGCAAGAGGAAGGCGAGGCAAACAAGAGAGCAGCAGGCAATAAAGCAATCGAACGTCCATCGTATCGCACATTAGGTCTGCGAAGAGCATAACAACTTGCATACCATTTCCCTTCCTTCCCTTCTATTCCTTCACGCCCACCGTCAGTCTTTTCCCTCCTCCCCCCCACTCTCTCTCTCTCTCTTCTTCTCCCTCCAAGCGGCCGATAAAAGGCGATATTCCCAGCTCGCAAACCACGGTACACGGAACGCAACAAACATGGTATGCAAAACGTTCGGGAAATTCTCCACGTAGACACCTAATATTACCTATACCGTGAAGCGCCGCTCTTTCCGGACCACAGCTTTGGGAGAACAGCTTTGTGACTCTGGCGTATGGGGGATAAGGGAGAGGGTGTTGGTTGGAGCGATCATCCAGTTTTAATGCCTCTGATTAGACATTCGCCACACGACACACACCCTGACTGTGAAATCGGTAAAGCTTAAGG
Source organism: Portunus trituberculatus (assembly GCF_017591435.1). Classification (NCBI taxonomy): domain Eukaryota; kingdom Metazoa; phylum Arthropoda; class Malacostraca; order Decapoda; family Portunidae; genus Portunus; species Portunus trituberculatus. The sequence goes on along the minus strand of NC_059301.1, from coordinate 17,109,897 downwards.
ACCTACTGGAGCACACCTTGTAGTGGACCTTAAAGCAAGTTAGTAAAGAAGAACACTCGGCTAGAAGCGCCTAATATCCTCACTAACTCTGAATGCGCATTGTGCAGCGATGAGAGGCGCATAGCGAAGTTTAATTACCTAATTAACTCCAGCTCTGCGTGAAAGTAGTTGGCGTTTAAATGTAGTGTGGCAAAATATAGAGTATCTGAACCTACTACAAAGTTGGCTATTATCATGTCCCGGACTTACGAGTACGAGCCGCAAGGACATGAAATGAATCATATAACGTGCACATACATTAACACCGACACATAAACGCTCACTAAATGCTGCTTATGCGAAATGAAACCACGTTGAGTTAAAAATTAAAGTTCCACGCATTTTTTGTAGTCTGTTCATTTATCAGAGGCAACGTTCAGGTGACACACGACATGGCTGCGGAACATCTGCACTGCATTAACGGCCGGGAAAAGTCGTCACCAAGACACAGCAACACTCGCTCCCGAGAGACTCAAGTTAGTCATTCCGAGGGAGACTTTTTCAAACTCCTCCTGCACAACTCGGGGAGTGACAGACTCATGGAGGCGGTGCGCAGGAGGGGAGCGATATGCAAAGGATGGAGTTTGAATACAATGAGGAAGGGTCTTTGATGCGTGACAGGCGCGAAACAAAAGCAAGAATGGGGAGTGACGACAGCATGACAAAAAACAAGTAAAATAAATTGAAACTGATAAAAGAGAACACGAAATTGTTAAGAGAGGATACAGAATAAAACTGGTGGAGTCAAATTTAAAGGGACAGTGCTTGTTGTGTTTCGAGCCCGTGTGTGTGTGTGTGTGTGTGTGTGTGTGTGTGTGTGTGTGTGTGTGTGTGTGTGTGTGTGTGTGTGTGTGTGTGTGTGTGTGTGTGTGTGTGTGTGTGTGTGTGTGTGTTTGTATGTGTGTGTGTGTGCGTATGCCCGAGGCTGGGAGGGACGAAGGAGAAAGAAGAAGGGAATGAGCCTGAAGAGGGCGAAAGAACATGAATGAGGACAAAAGTAGTCTTGTTACGCCCGCCCCACCGCGCACACACGCTTTTCAACGCCCACTAAAAGGTCTGCAATAAATGCTCTCAAAACTAAAAAGGACTTGTTGTGAGAGGCACGAAACACGAAACAATGAAAGCCAAACATCACGCAACACCCGCCTGCCCGCCAGCCAGCCAGCCAGCCAGCCAACCAGAGACACCACCGCCTTCACATTGAATCTCTCGCCAACACACACACGCCCGCAGACACACACACACACACACACACACACACACACTAAGCCGCGATTTAAAACATACGGACCTTTTGCACTTTCATCAACACACGCACACACACACACACACACACACACACACACACACACACACACACACACACACACACACACACACACACACACACACACACACACACACACACACACACACACACACACACACACACACACACTCTCACACACACACACACAGGTCTATCTGATGATCGGAAATAATGAGCTCTGAGCTCGTTCCGTAAAGTAACGTCTGGCTATCTCGTCAGACACACACACACACACACACACACACACACACACACACACACACACACACACACACACACACACACACACACACACACACTAATAACAGCGGAGTTAGCAGAAGCATCAGCTGAACATATTCTCACAGGAATACATTAAAAGTGGATAAAGTGGCACTTGATAATTGCATTGTGTGGTCGCAGTGATTGCATTAAAGCTCCCCTCATCCCTTCCCGCCCCGCTCGCTTCACCTATTACTCTTGATGTCTTATAATACTTGATGCTCTTTCGCGCACGACGACCATTTGATCTCTCTCTCTCTCTCTCTCTCTCTCTCTCTCTCTCTCTCTCTCTCTCTGATGCGCATGCACTACATACATTACAGGCCCACACCTTCCCTACCACCTGCCACCTGCTGCCCCCATTCGATTTTTCTTCCCACCAACGCTCGCCTGTAATTTACACCGAACATTTATCGCGACAGCTCGACTGTATCTCTCGAATAGCTAGAGGAGAGCCAGTCCACACCAAAACAATGCTAAATGACATTTTCCTGCTAACAAAAATAATTATACAACTAACTTTTTCTTTCTGTCTGTTTGTCTGTCTGTCTGTCTGTCTGTCTGTCTGTCTCTCTGTCTCTCTCTCTCTCTCTCTCTCTCTCTCTCTCTCTCTCTCTCTCTCTCTCTCTCTCTCTCTCTCTCTCTCTCTCTCTCTCTCTCTCTCTCTCTCTCTCCTCTCTGTGTGTGTGTGTGTGTGTGTGTGTGTGTGTGTGTGTGTGTGTGTGTGTGTGTGTGTGTGTGTGTGTGTGTGTGTGTGTGTGTGTGTGTGTGTGCTTGCGTCTGAAAATGGTGATTTATAAGACCTCTTGAAATATGCTTTACTGTTCTGAGACCAAAGACACGGCAGTAAATTTTATAACATTCCTTTCCGCCCAAATGCCAACAGGCCAACACGTGCCACCGACACACTCGCGCATACTTCATCAAGTGTATCAATGCTGCAGCTTGTGTTTGTGTGGGCGTTTCACTTCATCTCCGCAAGGCATCCATATACTGACCCTAAAATAATATGACACCAGGATACCGTGGACGTATACAGCCTGCGACCCTCTGCCCCAGACTGACCCCTACTCCCAGATGCAGCGTCTCTCCATCCCTCCCCCAGGACCAGGGGCACACCGGCTGGCCACCACACACCAATTTCTCCTGGACGAATACTAACTCAATTACTGGCCGTCGGAGCAGAGGCGGGCCGCGTGTCAATCTGTGCCGGGCAGCCCCGTGGAGCGCCATAATGACTGTCCTGCTGGTCAGCTGCGTCAGGATAATTACTATCTCGCCTCGCCCGTGCACAAACAAGAAGGGGAGTGCAACATGAAGAGGGAATGATTGGAGTGAGTAATTGTATTTTTATTTACCGTGCCCGTAATAACTATTTCGTTTATGAGGGACACATTGGTGGAGGGAAAGAGTGTTTATATTACCACTGTGGCGTTAAGGTTTCATTTAAATTCAGACCATTCTTCTTTTTCTGTGTGTGTGTGTGGCCGCTTTGAAATGCTTACAATACAACTGGGTCACCTTTGGACGGATGAGTGTACTGGAGCAGGGATTCAGAGATTAATATTCGGTGGTGGTGTTGCCGATGATACCAGTGGTGCGAGGTTAGGGGGGGGATGAGATGAGGGGGTGGGAGGAAAGGGGAACACACGACCTTCCTTCCTCCCCTCCCCCTGCCCGCGGTGGCCTCACGTCCCTCAGGCCAGACAACACATTCTGGCAATAATCGATCAAGAGACACCAATAACGTCCCCGAGAGTCTGCAACACGTCCGCTCCGCCAGATGGTGCTGCATCCTTCCTCCTCCTCCTCCTCCTCCTCCTCCTCCTCCTCCTCCTCCTCCTCCTCCTCCTCCTCCTCCTGTATCCCCAAGTTCCTTCTCCACCAAACCCTCTCCTGTCTCTTCTCCTCTTGTTCGGTTCTTATTCTCTCTCTCTCTCTCTCTCTCTCTCTCTCTCTCTCTCTCTCTCTCTCTCTCTCTCTCTCTCTCTCTCTCTCTCTTCAGGAACGATAAAAGTGCTAAATATAATGAAAGAAAATACTGGCGATAATAATAAGTCGTGAAAATTAATAAAACCATCAACAGAATAAAAAAAAAATGTTTATAAATGTAACAGAGAAGAATAACGTATGAGAGAGAGAGAGAGAGAGAGAGAGAGAGAGAGAGAGAGAGAGAGAGAGAGAGAGAGAGAGAGAGAGAGAGAGAGAGAGAGAGAGAATGCAGAGGCGCAGAGAAATGGAGGGGGAAAGAAAGAGGTCTCGTCGTGAAGAAGGAACAACAAGGAAAAGTTAGCCGAAGGGGGAGAAGAAAGAGAGGCAGGGACGGCGGCTGACGGGAGGAGGAAGTAGTGAAGAGGAAGCGAAAAGGTTAATACGAAGGGAAGAGCGGGAAGGAGGAGGCCGGGAGCTAAAGGAAAGGCTGGTGCAGGAAAGGTGATTGCCTGGAGCCTTGCTGGAGAAAATAAAAGGTAAAATCTGATAAAGCACACATAAAAATATATACATAAATAGATAAAATGATAAAATATACATGTGATAAAAAAAAACAAAAAAAAAAACAAACATGTATGGAAAGCGGTAGAATTCACTATTAATATTCTTTTCCTGCAGCGAAATAAAGTGTCATTGAAAGTAAGAGGTGGAAATAAGTTAAATTTGTTGAGAAATAGAAATAAAATGGAATAGCGCAAGGTAAAAAGTTTGAAGCATGTGAACTAAAGTGAAGGAAACAAACAATAAACAAGAAGTATTCGTGAATAGAAAAGAGAGAAAGGAACCGGAGATATTCCTGAAAATTCGTAACTAACTCACAAACGAGAGAGAGAGAGAGAGAGAGAGTGCTTGTACCCGTGCAGTGACTGAGACCCGGGCCTGACCTGACGCGAGGCCTAAGGCAGCACACAGTTGCCAAATCTCTCCAAGGTAGTTTTTTTTTAAACAACCTGTATCTCTCTCTCCGTGGCTGGTTTGGCTTGACTTGTGGGAGAGGTAGTTAGTGTCGTGTGTTTTTTGTGCGCCTGTGGGGTAGTGCTTTGTGTTCTGTGCCAGTGTTTAGTGTCTGTGTTCACGAGTGTGTTAGTGTCGTACGTGTCGTTTAGAACCAACACTCGTTGTCGCTCCCACACCTGGCTCCACAATTCCCCAGGGAATCACTTATCCTCTCCCTCAATGTCTAGCCCCGCCCATCGCCCCATAGCCAGGCGAGACTTGCCTGGCTACCAGCCACAGAATTGGTGTTGCGTTTGTGGCAAAGCAACACTTAAGACTCAACACGTGAGCTGTGACGAGGAAACCTGCCGTAACCTTTGTCACAACAGCTGCCTTGGGGATACGCCAGTCTTCAAGTGTAGCTACACGGAACAGCTACGACTCCAAGCAAACATCCCGGACCCCGTCATCTACATCAGCGAGGAGACTGACACACCCCACGCCACTACCGGACGATAGTGGGAGAGTCAGTGGGAGGGCTTGGAGAGGAGAGCTAGTTTCACTAGTTGAGAAGCTCACTGAGGAAGCCTCTCAACAAAACTGTGTGATTAAGTCCCTCCAGGACGACCGAGACTTGATCATACAGCACAGAGACGTGTTTGCTGCGGCTCTCAGAGTAGCAGACAGGCTGATAGCGTCAAAACAGCGCCAGACGCAAGTAGCCACACGCTCTCAGGCAGTCAGCGCCCACGCAGAGTCAATTGACGAACACTGGGAGGTGGTTTGTCAGGACTCTGAGAGGTGGAGGACGTGGTGGAGCTCGGATAAACCGCAACAGATCCGGTACGCAGCTGTTTTCTCCACTTCCACCTTCCCTTCGCCTGCCCGGGAAACAACGACCGCTCCGCCTACCTCCACTGCTTCCACCGCCACACAGAGCGACTGTGACACCTCCCCAGCGTCCACTGTCACTCCTTCTGCCACACAGAGTGACTGCTCGGTACTCACTACCACGTCTACCGCCACACAGAGCAGCAGGGACTCTTCCTCCATAAACACAGCGAACGGAGTAGATCGCGGTGCCTCTGTTCGCCCACGAACCTCTCCTCAGACCACTTCAGGAGATTGGAGAAAAAAGAAATCTAAGAGGGAAGTGCAGCAGGACGCGAGGAGGGTGTCCAGCGAAGGACTGAGGACTCACCAGGCCACCAAGCAGACACAAAAGCGAGCCAAGGCAAAAGTGTGTGAGTACTGCTCACGGAAAGGACACACTTCTGCTACTTGCCACGCCAGAACTGACGATTTACGTCAGGAGCGTCTCCTACAGCGGCTTCTTACGGTGGAAAGATACACAGCCACACCCTTCCCACCTGCAGCGCCTCAGCCCGCCCACCCCCTCACTTCATTTCAGTCCTTGCCACAACCTCGCCCACTCCTTCCTCAGCCTGGTATCTGGAATCAGAACCAGGGGCGGCAGTGGACCACTCCTCTTCACCAGTACCAGCAGTCGGCCGCGGACCCTAACCACCACCTCGGACTAGCAGGCCTCGCTCACTACCATCCCTCACCATGGTACAGCCAGCTTGCCCCGCCGCCAACTAAAGGTCGTCTCTAGCAACGTCCGTGGTCTCCGGACTAACCTTGCAGACTTATACCACAACTGTGTGCAACGACACAATGCAGACGTTGTTGTGGTGACCGAGACATGGCTGAACAGTGAGGTGGAGCCCACGTATGGCAGGATGCAGGGCTTCACCCACTGGGTGAGGAGGGACCGACAGGAGCGAACAGGAGGTGGAGTGGCTGTCTGCTTCAAGGAAGGAATGCAGGCCCAGCTACTCGACATAGACACGCCTCCAATGATGGAGATGATGTACTTCCGAGTAATGCTGGCAGACCGCTCAGCCCTCCTGCTGTGTGCCCTGTATCGCCCCCCGCGACAAGGGCCTGACTCACTCTTGTACCTGACTGAGACCTTAGACAACCTGATGATGGCACACAGCTGCAGCCACGTGCTGATTGTGGGGGATCTCAATCACCACCTGGAAAGAGACGCCTACGAGAATCTCCTGGAGGTGCAGGGTCTGACAGATCATGTCACCTTCCCCACACATGAACGAGGAGGGACATTAGACCCTGTCATCTCAGACTACCAGGAAGACAAGCTTCAGTGTCATCAGCTGGGGCTCGTGGGCAGCTCTGACCATCACGCTGTACTGACACAGCTGGAAGTGGGCGTGGCTCAGGACGAGGCCACCACCCGCACCATCTGGCTGTGGAACAAAGCAGACTGGGCTTCCCTGCGCCGCGACCTGACCCACACCCCATGGGCCACTCTGCTACAGGGAGGAGCAGAGAGTGAAGCACTTGCACTCACCTCTCACCTTCTCGCCCTCCAGAGACGCCACGTCCCACACAGGGAATACACCACCAGATCGACGGATCAGCCATGGTTTGGCTACCGTTGCCGTGTTGCTGCCGAGGCAAAGTATGCTGCCTGGCTCCGCTACAAGAGGAACCCGACTCGGCGCAACAAGGACCTGCACAGGGCTGCATGCAGGAGGATGGTGGTAACCAGCAAGTGGGCCTTAAAAAAGTGGGAGGAAAGCCTGCGCCGGAAACTGTGTGGCACTGGCGTAGGAAACAAAACTTGGTGGTCTCTTGTTAAGGACAAACAAGGAACTGGCCACCAAGAATCCATCCCTCCCTCAGCAAGCAGGACGGTACTGTCGCCACCAGCAGTAAGGAGAGGGCACAGTTGCTGGCTTCCTTGTTTGCTGGAAAAATGAAGGTCGGGAATCCACAGCAGCCACCGCCTCAGCTGGTCCAGCAATGTGAGAAGACTGTCACCATGGTGGAGGTGACGCATCAGCAGGTGAAGCGATTATTGCGGGGCTGGACACACAGAAAGCCACCGGCCCTGATGACATCAGCCCGCACCTGCTGAAGCGATGCTCCCAGGAACTGGCTGCCCCTCTCACCCAAGTCTTCACAACTTGTGTACGGGAAAACGTCTGGCCTTCAGTGTGGAAGGAGGCTCGAGTAGTTCCTGCACACAAAAAGCTCCAGGACGGACCCAAAAAACTACAGACCCATATCCCTGTTGTCAGTGGTGGGTAAAGTGTTTGAGAGGGTCGTGGCAGAGGTGGTGTGTAGCCATCTCAAGGACAATGCCCTCCTCTCAGACCAACAGTTTGGGTTCAGACCTGGAAGGTCAACCTCCGACCTAATGATGCTTCTCACCAGGCATTGGCAGGACGCCCTCGACGACGGCAAGGACACTATAGTGGTTGCTTTGGACATAGCAGGAGCTTTTGATAAAGTATGGCACAACGGATTACTAGAAAAGCTTCGTGCTAAAGGCATCCAGGGTGGCTTGCTACGACTCTTGGGAAATTACCTGCAGGACAGAAGCCTCAAGGTGGTTGTCAACGGGCAAACATCTGAGTCCCTGCCTGTGGAGGCATCAGTGCCACAGGGTTCAATTCTTGGCCCACTCCTGTGGAATATCTACGTGGATGATCTTCTCCAGCTACTGCCAGGAGTCATGGCCTATGCTGATGACTGCACCCTCTCCTATACCTATCCACGCCAGGACAGTGGGCGGGCTGCTGAGGCCATCAATCAGCAGCTACGAGTGATAAAGGAGTGGGGTGCTCGCTGGCAAGTGACATTCGCGCCGGAGAAGACACAAGCAATGGTTGTCTCTCGGTCCCCAGCCGCCATGGCAGCAATGGCAGGAAAGTTGTCTTTTGGCGCTGCTGCTCTCCCACTCCAAGATGACGTCAAGATACTTGGAGTGGAGGTGGATCGAGGGCTGAGGTTTGACAGGCATGTCAAAACCATTGCCAAGAAAGCCTCTCACAGGATCTCCGCTCTCAGAAGGATCGCCAGTTTCCTCGACAGGAAGGGAGACTGCTGCTGTACAAGGCACAGGTGCGGCCCCACCTTGAATACGCAGCTCTCTCCTGGATGTCCTGTGCCGCCACACACAGAAGGAGACTGGACAGCATCCAACGCCGCGCCATACGGCTAGTAGATGCTGCACTACCACCTCACCCAGAGCCTGAGCGTCCCCTTGATTCACTGGAACACCGCAGAGACGTGGCGGCGATCGTAGTGTTCCATAAGGCACAGGTGCAAAGAGTGCCACATCTGGCAGGGCTGCGTCATCCTCTAAGAGTCACCGCACGGAGCACGAGAACGGTGCTCAATGGTGGTGACGCCGTAGAGGTGCCGCGATCCCACGGGTGTCAGCATCAACGCACCTTCGCAGGACGCGTCTCCAGGATGTGGAACTTGTTCACGGCCGCGGTGCCTCACGTCCAGGAGATGAACACTCACAGTGTCAAACTGATGGCACATAAGTGGAGACAGACACTGCCAACTCCTCTGACACTCTTTGTGACGTGACACTCAGTGTAGTGCAGTGCGTGAATAGTGCTAGTGAAGTGAAACGAATAGTGCTCCATTTACATGCTGACCATCTTGTATATTATCTATTTTTAAGTCTTGTAAATATTGTAGAGAAATAGATTGTAGTACCCTTAGAATAGGTAGCACACGACAGTGCGCCTTTGGGTACATGTTCCTTTGTATTAAGTTTTGTTTAAATAGAAAAAAAAAAAAAAGAGAGAGAGAGAGAGAGAGAGAGAGAGAGTTTTAAAATGAATGTTTAAATGTACGAAAGGGAAATAAAAAAACACAAAACCGAGAGGAGAAAAAGAGAAGAGATAAAGAAGGAGAGGAGAGGCACAGTCGTATATCCCTTGCGAATGTTTGTGGCAGAGGGTGGCGAGTTATCGGCTGCTACAGACTTCCTTCTTTTACCTTCCCTCCCTCCCTTCCTCTCTCCTTCCCTGCTGATATACCTACTACCGCTCGTATCAACACAAAACACTAAAGTTAATAAAATACAAGTAGTCTCCACCATATTAACACTTTCAGTACTCCGACATTAACTTATTTTTAATCCAGATAATTTCAGATGATTTTTGTCGTACTAAAGGCGTTAAAAATGTCCTTTGGCGATGTGTCTATTCATCAACTAACATTATATCTCTGTTTAATTCTTTTGTGATTAGTAATGGGTGATTTTGTGACGATTTGGAATTGCATCTGGAGCTGAACGAGTTAACAAAACATAATTCGATTCAGAAGAGCAATAAACACCACAAAAAAGTAAAAGGAATAAGTCTAACCCTTTTAGTACTGGGACACATTTCTACCACGAGTTTTGGGCATGATTAGACGATATTATTTACATCAGGAAACGTTTATAGAAGTGAGAAGATTATTGGCTAGAATCTTCACTAGTTTAATCCCCCCTATAAGTTTCTGAAGCTGTATAAAACCACCAGCAGAATGAAAATGGAAACTACTGAAGGCGTTAAACATTAAAAAAAAAAAAACGAAGTAGCTAAACATCACTGCATTAACATCTCACGACGTAAGAATACAAAACAAAAGCAACATCATTTTCTTTTTCTCTTTCCCTTTTTTTCCCAGTGATATCAACGAACACCTCTCAATTCAATCTAGGTGAGAGATAGAGATGGATTGCCCTTAACCTGACACTGGGAGAATAATGACTTGTACTCTCATCTT